>NW_028277106.1:1800000-2100000 GCF_059951505.1 Python bivittatus
ATGTCTAATAATCATTGAGCCAATCCAAGCAAGAGGATTCAGAATAAAGTAAAGATTTATTTACTGATGTATATGGTTTATATGGCTGCCCATCTCACACTGGTAACTCTGGGCACCATACAAGGATTAAAACACGAAATACCAACATACAGCCTCCTGGAACCCAAGAATTACAACCTGATCTGGGAGGGAATGGGGAAGAGGGGTACCCCAAGTCAGCCTACTCTCACCTCAGATGCCAGCTGGATCTAAGTAGGATGAGGCCAGGAGCTCTAAAAGCTCTCCTGCCCCTGGCAGTCACTTAAGACACTTCAGGGTTGTTTCTGGGGCAGGGGGCAGCTTTTCTTTTTAGATTTGGCTGCATTGTGGTTATAGTCTGATTTCTTTGTGGCCAGTTAGGAGCCCAAGTTTGTTGAACCATAAAGTTCTGTCCTGCCTTAGCTTTGTTCAAACTCTGGCCACTGAAAAAAACAGAAAGGGTTTCAGGGCAAGGATTCATTGAAGGCAAAATACAAGGTAGGCAGATGATTTATTTAAGGCTTTACATGCTATCTTTCAAAACAATTTTTCCAGAGCTGGGTACAGCTAGTATCATAAAAGCATTTAGAAACCAGTATTTACAGGTTTAAATTTAAAACAGTAGTACAATTAGCTAAAGAGATAAAAGACACACAATTTTAAAATCTGTTACTCTTCAACCGAACAGCACCAAAATTAAAATTAATTAGGAAACAGGTGCAGCAGTTATAGGAAGCATTAAACGTCCAAGGAGAATTAAAGTCTCTGCCTGGTGCTATAAAAAACAGATCGGTCAAGCAGGGGATGTCCCACGTGATGAGCCAGGTATGAACTGAGAGAACAGGGTTCGCTTGCTCACATGCTTACCTTTTCTTTTTCCTCCCTGAGACAGAACCTGTCCCTGCTGTATCTCCAGGGCTGCAGCCGGATCCCTAGCGATGCTCTGGTTGACCTGATAGAAAGTTTGCCTGGTCTCAAAAAGCTTGGCTTGTCAGAGACCCAGTGCAACACCCAGGTCTTGTCAGCCATAGGCTCCACCTGCCAGTACCTTTGTGAGCTGGACGTTTCTGACTGCAAGCGGCTGTCTCCAGAGTCCCTCTTTCACCTGGCTTATGACGTCACAGCCGGCTCCTTCTCCTGCCAGGCACTGCAGGTACTTTCGGTTGGTGGGCTGGAGTCCAGTGCTAGAAGTCAGAATCTGGTCCGGGCCTTGGCCTTTGTTCTGCTGGCCCTTCCCAGCCTCAGATTCTTAGAAAATGAGTTTGTTTCTGAGGCTGTGTATGAGATCTTCCGCCAGCAGTTCAAAGGTGCCCAGATTGCCCCTGGGTTTCCCTCACTGGAGGAGCTGGTACAGCGCAGGATGGCCATGCGCACAGACAAGGCAAGCTCCAGGCTTACGCTGCCCCTCAAGGAGTTACTGGAGGTAGATGAGTCTTCCTTGCCCATAGTGTGCACTGTGTGCCCACACTTAACAAAAGCAACCGTACTTCTGGATGACGGTTCTGCATTGAGCCCCGCCTTCTCCTCCTGGCATGCCCTCAGCAACCTGACATTGGACTGTGGGAGACCCAGGCAGCTCAGGGAGCTTCTGTCTGTGACGGCCATCATCGGCACCCAGATGCAATCCCTCTCCATTGATGGCTTCGTTGTCAAGGATGAATCATCCTTCCACGTGTTGCTTGGTCACTGCCCAAATCTCCGGAAATTCAGTGCCAGCATCTTCCTTTCTCTGAGTTGCCAGAGCCAGAAGTCCACAGACTGGGGTGCTGCTTTTGTGCCCCCCAGATTCTCCCACCTCACTGAATTTACTTTGAGCCTCTCCAGTCTGCACACTTCCACACCTTCCCAGCCTGCACCAGGACTGAGAGCAAACCTTACGTCTGTCCTCAAGAACTCCCCAGGCCTGGAGAGTTTAGTGCTGTTGTACCTGCCTTTTTGTCTGGATGGAGTGTTCGAGAAAGTGCTGGAGCCCCGGGGCACTGCTCTGGTGCACCTCCGTCACCTTTCTCTGCTCCAGTGCAAGGTGTCCAGTAGCACCATCCACCTGCTGTTGGCTGCGGACAATCAGCTGGATTCCATCCATTTGGACAAATGCCCAGACATCTACCGGAGGGACTATGATGAGCTTCTCCGAAGAGTCAGCAAAGAAGGCTTTGACCTGCACATCGAGTGGCAATGAAAGCCTGGAAAGGCAGCTTTGTTTATACTGAGGCAAGATAGGAGAGCACTGGTAAATAAAGTTTGTATTCTCTGTCACGTTCTCTCTGGCTTCTGTGACACCAGGACACAGGCGGGGGTGCCCTTTATAGGTGCGACTCAGGGGTGTGTGTGGGTCAGGCAGAGGATGGCTTAGCAGCAGTAGAGCTGCTTCCCCACTTCCTCCCTCCTAGAAGCTGGACCAGGCCGGGGCCTTTCCGGTCCAGCACCGATGTTCTTGCATGGTAGACACCCTGAAGGCTCGCGGCAGGACAGGTGCTCAGAGCCTCCCTCTCCGGCAGTTAGTACCTGCAGAGAGGGCTGCCTCCAGTACTGGGCACCATTCTGGCAGGTGGGCAGAGCTCTCTGCAGGGTAGAAGTGCGTTTGCCGGTTGCTTCTGATGAGAGCGCAGTTGCACATGCCGAGTGACCCAGAAAAGCCTTAAGATGAAGGCCTGAGGGAGATGGAAGGGGTTTCCTCCCAAGGGTGAGACCAGCACCCAATACACTGAAACACAATTCGTTGACAGTTACAGTTCCGAGACACTTAAGCAAAGTGTCTGGAGAGAGGTAAGCCCTCTTCATCAGCTTATCAGCACGTCCATGTTATTGGTTACAGTTAATCAGCAGCCATTTAATAGGACATTATCTCTGTAATTGATGAGGTTAGCTTGCTGACTGATTTAATTTCATACACAATTTGAAAATCAGAGGTGGTGCAATACAGCATTACATGCATAAAGGCTTTAGAACCTGCAGCCCACCTACTATTTTTACTCCGGCATTACGTGGAAAACCTTGATTCCAGCTGCCTAGTAGCTTTAGCGGCTGCCTGCATTCCTGCCAGTCATACTTTCACTTCCTTACTTCAGGTGTGGATGTGGATTCCAGGCACCTGATTGCTTTTTGCTGAATTGATAATGCGTCGTTAAATTGTTTTCTTAAATTTACAAGGCTTGCTTATTAAAACATCTAAAAATTGAGATTCAGATTAAGTCCCCCACATTTTTCCCACAAGAGAGAACAGGAAAAATGTGGGTGACTCAGGCAACCTCAGTCTTTGCCACAGCCATGCTGGCTTGAGATAGCATCATGAAGGACTTCAGCCTGTCATGCCATCTGAGGTCTTTAGCTGTTCCCGATCATCGGTCAGGACATTCACAATCAAAAAGGGATGAGTTGTGAGTGCAGCCTCCAGCTGAGAAGAGCTGTATTGTTTCCAGCATCGGTCACTCGAAAACCCCGCCAAGAAATGGAGTTGGTCACCCGCCTAGTTGCCCTCTTCCTTGCGATGGTTCGAAGTTCTTCCCCAGGAGTGGGGAGCCGCGTTCCCCAGAGGGCCTCCAAGAGTTGTACCTGGCACTTTCTGCAACATGCTGGAGGATTCCTGCCACCCAGCTGGCTTCCTGCCTTCGTGTTTTTTTTATTAATAATAGGCTTGCATGCTACCAAAGGTGACCTGCCAAGCCATCCTCTTGAACTCCAAGAGCCCCAGGTGTTTTGAAGAGGCTGTTATTGCACATATTTATTTTCAAACTACATGGGCCTGATTCAGAGATGGGGGGGGCACAGAACCCAGCAGGCACGTGTACAGTTGCTTTATTTCACTTTCGACACCCTTTGCCAGTACTGATTTACATCATTGCAATGGCTTTTGTACTCACTTTTGGGGGGTCGCTTTTCACTACTGTTGCTGGCTAACTTAGAATTTGCAGGTTGGATACCAGAAAAGGTGGAGAGAAGACGCCAGGATGATTAGAGTTAATAAGAGTTTATAAATGAAAGTCCAGCACTTGGAGGGTCAGAGAGATTCCTCCGGGACCTCCCGCTGTGAACCAAAGCAGTAGGGAGGACTGCCGTGCCATCTGCTCACGGGGCAGATCTTATGGACTCCCGCTTCTCCCCCCATCTTTTGGAAGGCTCACCCTGGCCAGAGGACGATTAGCCCAAAGCATATCAGACATTCTGTGTCCTCTGATTCTGTCACTAAGGATGAGGGAAAGGGCACATAGCCAAACAATGGAGAATACACACAGAAAATGCACAGCACAAGCTATTGGTTGGCTAAGCCACCTGGCAGCGAGGTGTGAGCCATGCGGGAAGTGAAACATCTATTGACTTGCAGTATTACGGTTAAAAAAAGGAGCTTGTTCGTTTGTGGTTTGGGATGCTTGGCCCTTCTCAGCTCCCTCCGTGAACCACGGGGCATGCCAGGGACGATGGGCCAAGAGAGGCCGCGCAGGCAGGGCCCTGTCCAGGGCCCGGCCGCCTCCTTATTCCGGGCTGCGGCTGGGGCCTCTGCCGGGCCGTGCAGCAAGGCCTCAGGAACAACCGCCAGCTCCCTTTGGAACCCATGCGGGCCCATCAGTCGCCGGGGGTGGACCGTTTGAATAGGCCCCGTCTCCCTGGACGGAGCGGAGGGGTCAGCGTGGAAGAATCTCACGGCCACCGGGGGGGTGGTCTGACCATGACGGGGGATCATGTCAGATACCCCACCGGATCACGCTGCCACTGCTCCGACAAGAAACCCATGTCTGGAGTGTGACCGCTGTCCTGAGTCGGGCCATAGATGACCTGGGATAGGCCCATGGCCACCATGGTAGCCATGAACTCCCGAGCCGCCTCTGAGGCCAGCCCCGGGGACGGCAGATTAAAGTCCCCCGAGAAGACCATGAGCCTGGGGAACTCCACCGCCACCCCCGCGATGGCCTCCAGCAGCTCAGGCAGGGAGGTCGCTATGCCGCAGGGGGGCTGGCACAGAAGCAACGCTCCCAGCTGATCCCGTGTGCCCAACCTCAGGAACAGGGTCTCACATCCAGCCACTTGTGGAGCGGAGCCAGCAGAGATTCCCGGATGGCCACTGCCACGCCCCCTCCCCTGCCCTGGGGTCTCAGCTGGTGCCAAACCCTAAACCCGGCTGGACACAGTTCTGAAAGGGCAACACCCCCTTCTGGTGCCAGCCAGGTCTTGGTAGTGCATGCCAGGTTGGCCTGCTCCTCCCCAATAAGGTCGTGAATAAGGGGGGCCTTATTACTGACCGACCTGGCATTCATCAGCAGCCGCCAAAAGCCCGGGCCTCTGCAGGCCTGCTGACCAGGGTCCGGGCTGGAGCCCCGAGGGCCAGAACACACCACTGGTATAATGCATTGGGGGCGCCTTCCCCTGAAACGGCCTGCCCTCTGGCTCCTGTCATAACGGCCCATGCCCGTCACCACCTGAATACCTGCCCTGAACCTCCCAAGGTGATCCTCCCCCGACCCTCCTGGCCTCCGACCTAAGGGGCCCGCCATACCACAGCCATACAGGGTGAGAGGGGAATATTGGGGGGGGAATGGGCCCCTGTGGCACTTCGGCTATCTGCTCTCAGTGCCAACAGGGGCTCAGTCACCCCAACTCCCCCTTCCTGAACACGCTCCCTCTCTCAACCGGCCTCTCACCAGCTGGCCACATCCACTCCTATCCTCTTCCCGTCTCCCACCCGGGCAGAGGGTAGCACATTCATCCACCATTCACGCACCCCTCACTAATACACCCCACAACCACTCCAGTCCCCCCGGCTTCTTCTCTGGGGGTAAGGGAAGCCCCCTTGCCACATTAGGGGCTAGAGCCCAGAACCTCGAGTCTCTCGTCCTTGCGGGGCCTGTGCTTCATCCACTGCAGTCCACTCGGGGGCACGTGTGAATCCACACATCAGAAGGACATAGGGTCACCTCAGAGACTGGTCCCTTGGTCTCCTGAATTAGTGACCCACCAGGAGAATCTCAGCCTGGTTCCCTGCAAGGCTGAGCTCCTCTCATCCCCAGACAATTTGGGCTGCTCTTAGGGCATGTTGAGTCAACCAGCCCCCCAGGTCAGTAGTTCACATCAGGCAAACAAGTGATATAAAAATGATCTCCACCAGATGATAAAACTGACTCACCCCCCCACCCAGCCCCAATCCTGCTGCTGGTGTTTTCACAATGAGGGCAATCCTCTTAGCCTACGGGAGTTGCTTCCTATCCAGAGATGTGACGTTCCCACTAGGGAAGAGCAGTGCTGCTAATGAAACCCGGAGCGATGCACCAAGGGAGGCTGCAGCACATCATGAAGCCTCTGCCAGAGCTCCTGACCCTCCTGCACGACCTTTTCCCGGAACGGTCTGCTGCTCCTGGGCCTTCAGATGTCCAGTTCTGAGGATTCTCTGACCTCCTACAACTCCAAGGCATCCTTGGGGTGCTGCAAAGGCATATCCTGAAGGCACAGATGGCTGTCACATGCCCGGTCAAGAACCACAAGTCCTGCTGGTTGCCAAGTCCCTTGTTAGGTTTATTGACCCGCACTCAGGGAGGGGGGGGGCTGTCAGGTAAGCAGATTCTCCATTCAGATCATAGACCCTCACTACAGATTAGAGTGCAAAACAAACTTGGCTATTCTATTTCATTAACAATACGCATAATTCAGCATTTAAACTTCATTATTTAGAGTAACCATACAGTAGAACTGTGGCAGTAGGTTAAGCAAGGACTGACATAGCAAAATCTGGCATGCTGCAAAGGCCTCACTGGACACGCCTGTCACAGATCGTACTGCAGCTGAGAGAGGGGCATCATCTCTAGGCCAAAGAAATTAGATGGGAGAGGTTCTTGCTGATGTACCAAGAAACAGATTCCTAATCCATCTTGCAGACAGCCTGGGAAAAAGAGATTCAGAACCTTCAACAGACCCTGTCACAAGCAGCTCTCGAATAGAGGGCTGGAGGGTTCCTGTCGCAGTTCTCAAGGTCCTGTGCTCCAACGCCAATCCCGGGTGAATTTTGCTTTTCTAATCGGGGTTCGTGGTTAATGGGCTTGACAAGGCCCACACTTCCTCTCCGAATTTCTGCAGGGAAAAGGTCTCGGAAGGGAAGTCAGAGATCAGTGCTGCTGGCAGGCAGCTGTTTGGCTCTCCCTTGCCAGAACAGCCAGAGCAGCGCCCTGGTTCTCCCCTTGCGGTAGGCCTGAGACAATACGCAGCCTGCACCCTTCCTTCCTTACATCCGTTCCGAGGCCTGTCACCTTCTCCAGAGCATCCCAAAGTCTGTGGCCGACGCTTGGCTCACGCGCCAGGGCTTGTGGCAGGGTCAATGTGCAATTGCTGTCAAAATACTTGCCAGAAATTCCGTCCACTTCTTTGGCAACGGCACAGTAGAGGGTGCTGACGGCTCCCTCTCGGGCATTCTGGGGAGACAGAAGAAAAAGCTCCTCAGAGCAGGCTTCGACTGGCATGAAGGTTTGCCCGGGGGGGGAGGAGAGAAAGAGGGGCCCAGCAGCAAAAAGGCCGTTGGAGAGCTAGAGAAGTCCCCCAGGCCCCCGTTTAGCAATATGAAACAAGGGAGGCTCTACAGCCAGCCATTGGGGAGCCGTGCCACTGGTGTCTGGGCTGCGGGGAGGTCTGATGCCTTCCCTGGGTCATTTAATAAACCTACCCCCCACCCCACACTCCTTCTCCCCTTTCTCCTCTTGCAAATTCTTAACAGCCAGATCCGTTCCTGAAGCTACATCCGCTGCTGCTGCAGCTGCGGCTTGAGAGACAGAAGTGGGGAGGAGAGGCTGAGCCCTCACCCTCAGGAAGATGCTGCAAAGCTTGAAGAGCAGGCGAGCCCCCCAGCTGAAGTGGCGCATGATCTCCGTCTTGACAATTCCTGGGCTGAGCACGTTGGCAGACACCCCTGCGGGAGGAGACACCCCTGCCTGAGTGAATCCAGGAGGACAGTTCAAGAGAAAGCGCTAGTCTGCGAGCAGCAAGGCTCGCTGGAGGAAGACGGACACCTGGAAGAGCCCCTCGAAGCTGATGCGCACAGAGTGCCAGCTCTCTTCCTCATCCAGCCCAGAAGAGGAACGGCCCAACAGGCAAAGAACCGTCAACCGGATCCTCCGGGAGGCGCAGCGAGCCACGGGCGTGGCTGGCGAGAGCATCTCTCGGAGCCCAGAGATTAAACCGGAGACGGGCCCGCCCCGGAGGTCCAGTTCAGTCCTCGGGCTGCCCGGGAGCCACTTTAATTAGAACAGCTTGTCAGGGGCTGAGATCCGGTCTACACAGCTGACTGAATCCAAGGCATTAACATAACTGAGCAGCTGATTCCTGAAAACAGCGGAAAATCTTCCTATTTCGACAGTGAAAGTGGCTGTGGATGAGAGCGCAGCCCGCTCCGTTAGGTGGAAGCGAGCGCTGGGTAGAAGCAGAAAGCTCAGCCGAAGGGGGTTCCAGCGAGGAGCAGAGGGGGTCAGAAATGACGGGCAGAATGACTGTGAACGGACTCCAAAGTGGGTGGGGGGCGCTGGTCATGCAGAGAAACGAATGAGGATAGCATCGCAAAGGAAAGAAATGTAGGAAGGAAGAGCGAATAGCTTGGGGGAAAGGAAAAGCTCAAGGAAGCTGCGGCTGGACAGGCTGATGCGATCCTGAAAAAGGGCGAGAAGAACTTAGAGAGGCAGCGCATGAAGTCCTGTCTGGCTGTGGTGGGAGAAGGATAGTTTGCAAGGACAGAAGGTATGGAGAAGCAGAGGGAATGGGGTTGATATAAACTACATTCAGGTATAATTTCTTTTCTTTTTCTTATAGCCTGCCTTTACTTTCTCCAGTTTGCCATTTCTCATTCCGCTTCTGTGATTTCTGTGACGGGAACCCCGTAGGTGGCCATGTATGTATAAGGCGATACCTTCGTGTTTGCATTACAATTTGTGCATTCTGCCTTCTCATCCTACCCGGGTTTATCTCCTGTCTGTTAAATAACTTTCCTGGCATCTCCAAGTAGCCCCTGAACAAAAGGAGGGCCTTGAGGGTCGGGCTCGGAGGACGGATGCTTACCTGTGCCTTGCAGCCTCCGGGCCAGCTCTGTGGTGAAGATAACGTTCATGAGCTTGGTGGAGTCATAGGCCTGGCTGCAATTCTTGGGCTGTTCTTCCCCTGTCAGGAACTTGACATTCACTCTTCTGGCGCAGTAGTGCCGGAAGGAAGACACGTTCACAATGCGCGCTGGAGCAGAGGCGATCATGGTGCCTGCGTGAAGGGATGGTGAGGAGAGGCTCCGGAACCAGGGGACGAGGGCCAAAGCCCGCTCGAAAGCGAGGCTCTCTCGCGCGAGCTGGGGGGAGCTCACCTCCTGCCCTGCAGCTCACCTTTCCACCAGCATCCGTCTCTCCTGCGGCTGCTTCGTACTGGGGTTCCTCCTCATTCCCCAGCCCATCTTCTTAGTACCCATATTGTAGCTGGTTGCCAGGGCCAACTATGTTACAGCCTTAAATGAAGGCTGTCAGACAAGTCTTCTGAGTTCCAACCTTCCATTTATTTTATTATGTATTTATTTAAAACATTTATATAGCTGCCTATCTTAAAAAGAACTCTGGGCAGCTCACAACCAATAAAACGGTATAAAACAATATAAAAAACCAGCAACAATAAAACCAGTAATAGAAAAACCTGGCACCACAGCCACTCTTCTCCTCCCGCCCTGATCCAGGTTCTAACTGCTCCCCGGAAGGACAGAAGGGGGGGGGGGTTGCCGGGTCTCGGGGGAGCGTGTTCCATAGGGCAGGGGCTGTAACAGAAAAGGCAGGCTTCCGAGATGGCCACGTTTAAGGGGAGGGACCTGGAGCGTGCCCACCCTATCTGCTCTGGTAGGGCAGACGGATGCCCTCAGGGAGAAGCAGTGCTGCTGACAACCTGGTCCCCTGCCACGTAGGGCTTTAAAGGTGAGCAGCAGCAGTGCAGCTCATGCAACAAGAGTGCAATAGGGGTGAACCTACAGATGCCCGGCACTGTGCATGTTGCTCTGTTGACACTTCCGGGTGGTCTCCAAGGGCAGCCCCATGCGAAGCATGATAATACAGAAGGATTTGCTATAACCTTATTTGGGGTTGTTATTTTCAGCTCCCCAGTCCATTCTGCAGCTCTGAGATTTCCTGTGATCTCCCATTAAGTACTGACCAGGGCTGGGTTCTTTTTCTAGGTCTGCCAAGGTAGATAAATGCTACTGCCTGGCTGTGCAGAGATGACCTTAAGATTTTCTTTCCTAATTATCCTTACAACATTTGCCTTTTACCACACTGGTTCCAAGTAAATTGACCTTTCTTTGACTTACCCACCCTGCTTGGTTCTCTGCTCAGAAACGATCCACTGGGGTTCTATGTTCCAATGTGCATTCCTTTGCACTTCATTGAATCATGTTTGCCTTCCAACATCCACCTCTCCAGACAGATCCCTTCAAAGTTCTTTGCAGCCTCTTCATCTTTCATGACCCTCACCAGTGCTATTTTCCCAGTCCCCTCCAGGAACTGGCACACCCATCATTGGAGATCATTTTGGAGATCTCATCTTTAGAGTGGCCTGGTCCCTCCCCACCCGTTCCCCAATGCCTGGCAGTGTTTCTGCAGCTGGGGGAATTGTGGGGTCAACCTTGGGGCTTGGTGCTGAAAGAGAAGCCTGTACTTACCCAGCAGGAGGTTGGTGAGAAGGAAGGCACCCGAGACGTTGGTGGCAAAGGTGAGCTCCAAGCCCTCAGCAGTGATTGCAAATGGCAAGCCTATGGGGGAGGCGAGACAGACGGCAGCTTAATGGGGGACGGGGAGGCTCCGGGCTCCAAAGGGGGCTGTCTGTCTGTGGGAAGGACCTGTCCTTTTCTTGACCGCTGGGCCCTCTTGCCCCTTCCCAGCCTCGCCTCCAGCAGAAAAGGCCTCTCCTTGAGCTCCCAGCAGAGGAGCAGTCCCGGGACGGGATGCAGAGGGTAACCGCCTTGGAGGGCTCTCAGCTGGCGTGGGCTTTCATGCCGGGCGGAGGCTGTGCTTCTGAACGGTCGGTTGGGCCTTCTGGAGCAGCCACTTCCCTGGCGGAGCAAGGCCTGTGGAGGGGCTGCTCTCCGTTGCTCTGGGACACGCTTGTGAGCCCCCGCAACTGGCCTGCTGCCTCGGGGCGGGGGTTGCGTGGAAGCCGGGGCAACTGCCACGTGAGCGGCTCTCTTCCTCAGCCTTGGGCGCCAGGGCCCTGGGGTGGGGAGGAGGGCCTGCGCCCCACCTGCCTCCCCGGCTCCTGAGCCAGACGGACCGGGAGGCACCCGTTACCTGTGACTCCCGCGTTGTTCACCAGGATGTGCAGCTGCTTCTCCTCCTCCAGGAACTGCCCGGCAAAGTCACGGACAGAAGCCATGGAGCTGACGTCCAGCAGGCGGAGGTGCACCTGGGGGTTCCCGGTGGCCCTGCGGATCTCCTCCGCTGCCGCCTGGCCTTTCTCCCGGCTGCGGCAGGCCAGGATCGTGCGGGCGTTCCTGCGAGCCAGGTCAAGAGCGACGGCCTTGCCTATCCCTGTGAAAGGCATGGGAGTCCAGAGCACCTGCCCCGGGACCCGCAGGGCACCCTGCCTGCCCCCCACGGGCCAGCAACCCGGGGCAGCCGCTCCCGCACAGACAGGCCGCGGGACTCTCGCCGGCCCGAGGGCCGAGGTGCATCCGGGGAACCTCCTTTGAGAGCTGCAGCAGCAGATTTGCAGCACCGAGATGGACCGAGGGGATGGGGACGCCCCCTGCCAGTCCTGCTCAGCCAGACAGTGGCAAAACTGCAGGCGCCTCGTGACGGGCCCTGGCCGTCCAGCAGCCACAGTAGGATGCTCCTCACCGTGGCTGAAAGGGCTGGGGCGCATGGTGGGCAGCGGTCCATGAAGAAAAGCCTGTCTCCTCTCCACCGTGGGGGGAGGTGAAAGTGGGGCCGAGGGACTCCCCTCCAGCGGGGACCAGTGGCCGCCAGACTCTGAGCCCTGCAGGGGGGTCCAGTGGAGCCAGGGGTCTTCCTGGCCTGGAGTTAAATGCCCTCCAGCAGTCCCCAAGTCAGCAGGAATCTATCTTGGCCTTGGCTCCCCTCTATCCCTATTCTTCAGCAGGAAGGAAGCTGCCAAGTGGGGTCCCCTTATTAACCGTGTGAGAAGAGATGGTGGGGTGGATTTCCCCATCTCCCTCCCCTCCCCTCCCCTCCCCAACCTGGCACACAGGAGAGCAGACCAGTGGTTCAGCCCTTCTCCAGGCTTGCCCCAAGCTTGCCTGCAATGGGGGGGGGGGGGGTGTCCAAAAACAGCTGGACTGAGAAGGGGCGGCATGGGGGCAGGGAGAGCACTCCTGCTGCCCTGACAGCTCCTCCCCCGCCCCTGCTGGTCAGACCCCGCTAA
Organism: Python bivittatus; assembly: GCF_059951505.1. Classification (NCBI taxonomy): domain Eukaryota; kingdom Metazoa; phylum Chordata; class Lepidosauria; order Squamata; family Pythonidae; genus Python; species Python bivittatus. The sequence continues at coordinate 1,812,382 of NW_028277106.1, forward strand.
GCATGGCTTGGGGGCATTGGCTCAGAGACCCTGTGAGTATGGGGGAGAGCCCCGGATGAGGACATCTAGGTGAGGGCAGGGAGGAATCTTGCAGGTCAAACTCTCGCTTAGTGCAGGAACCCAGTCCTCCAGTCTCCCGAGGGGTCTGCCCCACAGTGGAACAGCTCTGCCCCTTAGGAAGATCATCCTGATGTTCAGGCAGAAGCAACCGCCTTGTCATTTCAACCTATGGTTTCTGGTCTTCTGGAAGAACCCCACACAATTCTGCCCCAAGTCCTGGAACGGAAGCCCCCGGGCCTAAAGGGCTCCGTGGGCGCTGGGGTCATCCTGCCTCTTAGGGCCCCCAGAAACTCACGGTGGGGCGTTTCTGGGGCAAAGCCCATGGTGGGGAAAGAAGGAAAATACAACTAATTCTGGAGAGACAGCTGGAGACCAGCTGCAGGACAATGCGTGTGCTGGGGCTGGTAAGGATGATGCAGGAGAGCCTCCGACGGAGAGAAAGACCCTCACCTGCTTATAGTGGGCCAATGAATAATGACCAGGATAAAGCTGGCATGGGCGGGCAAGTCAGGTGTTGTGAGAGATGGATAAAATATCTATTATTATTGACAAAGAAATAGTAGCTTGAGCATGCTAAGAGTGCAGCTGTGTGAGAGATAAGGAAGTAGTGTTAAGTGTTATGGTTATCAAATAGTGGCAGGTGGAGAGGAAGTTGTCTCCTTGTGGGGGACAATGTAAATACAAATTAATTTGGAGCAGTCTTTATCAGTATAATGCAATTAGCTGAAACCTTGAGCAATTACCATAGATGAGGTGGGAGGGACCCGGGAGAAATCCCAGAGCGGCCGGAAAGACTGTACACCCAGGGTACCTTAGCCAACGGGGAAACGGGGAAGGACCTTACTTCTGACTAACCCAGAGAGGGATTTGTGGTGCTTGTTTCACACAGTACAGTATTTGCTGCCAAAGAAAACCCTCCCTCTGAAGGAGAGAAACACCGTCTGACACCCTTCCTCCCCGAAGCCTGGAGACTTCCTTAACTTGTAATCAAATTATATCTGCTATAATAAACAGGGAGCCTTATTAAATATAAGAGACCAATAATATTATACAAGTTAATTTTATTTGCGGGTAAATGAAATGAACCTTGTCTTGGTCCCCTTATTAGTCCCTGGAGTGCAACTCCTGGCACACCATCCCTAAGGCGGGATGTGGCCCTCAATCTGAAAGAAGGGGGGCACTCTGGGGGGGGGGCGACTTTCCCAAAATAAGGCTCTCCCTCCAGGTGCCCTTCACATTTTAGTGACAAGGCACCAGGTCCTTCCTTTCCACCTGAGGGTCCCCTTCTCCATCTCTCCCCCTCATCTCCCCCCAACTAGTTCTAAGTGGGATGGAGGGGGATGGGAAGAGCCGTCATCACCTGAGCGGGTGGGGATGCGTGATCGGTGGTCCAGCTAGGCAACACAGAAGCCTCCTGCTGCTCCCTCTGCGATTTCCCGGCTCAAGCCCCCCTCAGTGGCAGGAAGAGGCATCGGGATCCGCAGTCCCACGTCCCAGGGCTTGGCTTGGTGGCCTTGTTTTCCTAACCACCACATGCTTCTTAGGCAGCCCTGAGACAACTGGCTGGAGCAGCAAGTTTTCTCTCTGCCCTTCGACAAGGTGAGGTTCCAATCCTGCACTCAGCCAAGCATGGAACATGGGGGGGGGGAGCACATTGGGGCAGCCATTCCTGAGTAGCCATGGCCAAGCTGTGAGAGGAAGAAAGAACAGGTGGGTCTCTTAAACTGTGCACTTGCACCAACATCAAGAGTGCTGCCCCCAGGAATATCTGGGGCCCTTCTTCCTTGACAGGTGGGGGGGCACCTTTCTTTCCAAGCCCAGCAGCCACTTACAGGCAATGTTTCCAGACACACTTAATCCAATCAACCCATTTTCTGGGTTTGTATAATACATATGAATGCCAACCAGATGGATAGGGTTCACTCCACACACTGAATTACCAAGCAAGAAACTAAAAACCCAGGTTATTCAAGAGGGTGTAAATACATCTGCTAAGACTTGAGCTGATCTGGGTAATCATGTTGGGGGAGCACAACCACACAACCACAGACTCACCGCTGCTGGCTCCAGTGACAATGGCTGTTTTGCCACTCAGGTCTACAGGACAAGCTTCAGGTCTCCAGGTGTGTCTTCTTCTTCTTGCCCAGAGCATCCCCAAGAGGGCTAAGGAACAGATGAACCAGAAGGGGTGAAAAAAGAGGGTGCCCACCTCCATTGCAGGCAGTCTTTCTAGGAGCAGCCCTGGAAGATGTGGTGCCGATTCAGAGTTCCTGCCTGGTGGGTGGTGACAGACACCCGGATCTCTTGCCTTTGGAAACAGAGGAGGTCACCAATGGGGCAACTACTGATCTCTGGGCAGAGTTCACTTTTGATGAACTATCTGCCCATTTCTTGGACAGAAGCCATGCAGAGGAACCTTTGGAAGGTCGATGGGACACTGACAGTAGAAGCCAGCAAAGAGGAGAGAAGGTGGCAGAGTTTTGACAAGAAACCTGCCGCCACTGGCTCATGGTTAAAATATGTTGTAGACACACCTTCCAAGGAGACGGGTTACATTGCTAGCACCTTCAGCCAGCACAGGCAGCATTTCTCAGTTTTGCTGTGAAGCACTGCTAGATGGTGGTTAGAAAAGCTTCTGGGAGGAAGGGCAAGTTAGGGGCAGAGAAGCAGAGACTCAGAGAGCCTCAGAGAGACTCCTGTGTAAAATCAGGGCTGGGCAACCTTCAGGCTGTGTCCTCCCAGCCTACATGATGGTCCTACAACGTCACTCCACCAACACTCCTGCTAGGCTGAATGCATTTAGTGATTTTAGGGAGTAAAAAGGAAATGTTGGGTCTGTTCCAGACTTTTTTAACAGACAAAACGTAGCCTCTGGTGAAAACCGTGGCCCACCCTTATGGGAGGGATCAATATGGTGATGAGTACACACCTGTTTGTGAGCACTCCTAAAAAATAGATTTTTAATCTTCTCTTTGTTTCTATTTTTGGAAGTCATATGTTGAGGTTTTAGAAGAAGGTTTTGATCTTATTTGTGTTAACTTTTCTGATTTATGTTTTGAGGTTTAGAAGGAGGTTTTGATCTTCTTATTTGTTAACTTTTCTAATTTATGTTTTGGCTGTTAACAATATATGAGATTTTCAGTTTTTATAAGCCCTATAGAAGAAGATGGCAAAGTGAGTAACAATCCCATGTAGAATAACAAGAAGAAGCTAAGATTAGAAAGAAAAGCAAACCGAAGAAACACTGCAGGAAGAGTTCTGAGTCACAGTGGATCCTCAGAAACCTTCAACAACTTAAAAGAGAGGACTTACTGCACTTGGAAGATTTTGCAATTCACCAGCATGTCCTGGTGCCCACTTGCCTTGCTCAGACATAAAGTCCTGGATCTTGTGGCTAAAAACTGTTTATTAACAGTGCAAATTGTTATTTCAGTGTATGATCAAACAGCGGCTGTTAATAATAAAATAGGGGAGCTGAAAAGTCTCCTTGGTAATTTAAGATAATCTGAACAAATTTCAAGGTCTGAGCCTGTGGAGAAACAGAAAGTAAATTATACACAAGCATCTACAGATGCAAGGGAGGAGGAGCTGGCCCAAGGCTGAGCACACAGTGGGGTGATTTGTGGCAACTCCCATGTTTCACAAACCAGCAGAGGAATTCATCCATTTATTTATAGCCACCCATTTACCAGAAGGAACTCTGGGTGGCAAACAGAGCAAAAACACAATACAGCACACTAAAAGGGCCATTTAAAAGAATACACGGTGTTGAGACTCCCATGAAGCCTGCACTCGTCCACCAACCGCCCCGTGCCAGCTCTAGCAGCCCCCTGGCCCCGGGGCCTGGGGGAAGAGCCAGGTCTCCTCTGCTTTCCTGGAGGCCAGCAGGATCGGGGCCCTCCGTTTTGCCAGGGAGAGGCCGTTTCACAAGATAGGCACTGTGAGAGATGGATAAAATATGTTATTATTGACAAAGAAATAGTAACTTGAGCATGCTAAGAGTGCAGCTGTGTGAGAGATAAGGAAGTAGTGTTAAGTGTTATGGTTATCAAATAGTGGCAGATGGAGAGGAAGTTGTCTCCTTGTGTGGGACAATGTAAATAAAAACTAATTTAACCTGGGGCAGTCTTTATCCGTATAAATGCAATTAGCTGAAACCCTGAGCAATTACCATAGATGAGGTGGGAGGGACCAGGGAGAAATCATAGAGCAGCCGGAAAGACTGTACACCCAGAGTACCTTAGCCAATGGGGAAAAGGGGAGGGACTTGCGATGGGGAAGGTATATAATTAGGCCGGAGTGTGTATGTGGGCGTGGCTTCTTATTTGCAAGGAAGCCCACCAGCCTTTGCAAACGCTTCCAATAAAACTTTACTTCTGACTAACCCAGAGAGAGATTTGTGGTGCTTGTTTCGCACAGGCACCTTGGCAGGGGGGCCCAGATTTGGATGTCAACGATTGCAAGAGCTACTTCCAGTAAGGGAAGGGGGAATCCCCTTCTCAGCCCTTGCATTGCCAATCTATCCTAATGACCGTGCGGCTCCTAATTCCCGTGAATTTGAAGTAAGTGTCCTTAGCTTCAGTTCTCCCACTTTACCTCTGATGATTATTAGAATGGAAGATTTTTTGAAGGGCTTTCAAATCATCCCTGCCTGGGTCTTCAAAGATGAATGTGTCTGTTCCTCACCCCAGTTAGAAAGCCGCAGTGCGGAGATGCGGGCGACGCGGCGAGAAGAGAGTGGGGCCTGCCAAGCTCAGCCTTCTCCATGGACCAGCGATAAAAAGCCCCAACAGCCCTGGAAAGGGAGGGGCAAGGCACAGCCACGGGGGGGGGGGGGACCAGGCAGGGAAAGGACTCGAGGCTCTCCCAAGCAGAGCAGAAGGTAGTTTCACACTTCATAGGTGTGAAATTCATTTATGCATTTATTTATAGTTCAAATTTGCCACTGCCCATCTCACTGCAGAGTGACTCTGGCTGGTTTACAATAATGCTAAAAAGTATACGGTGACCGTCGCATCTGCCCCCGAAGCACTTCACCCTTAGATCGTGAAAGGCTGGGGCGTCCTGTCGGTCTTCTAAGAGTGCAGGGCTAAAAGAGAGTGTGGGGCAGAGGTGGCTCCCTTGAGGGCACTGTCCTCACCAGAAGAGCTGCGGAGCGTCCTGAGGCCAGCCTGCTGCTCCTACAGCTCAGAGATAGAAGAAGCCCAGCAGAGCTCCAGGCAATGACCTGATTACCGCTGAAGTAATAATCTAGACCGGTGGATCCCATGTTAGTATCCCTATAGACTCCACTGCCCCAATTCCAGGGGAGTGGCCCTTAGCCAGGATCATGCCCAGCTGAGATTTGCCAGTCAACTATAGACAGTCTTCTAAATACAACTGGCAAAGTTTACACTAAGCATCTTTATAATAAATGTCTAGGCTGATGAGAACGTATACTGTACTGGCCGAGGAGCAGGCAGGCTTGAGAGCCCGCGTTCGATTACAGATCCTGCCTTAATTTTACAACACAACACCTACTTGAAAAGTAACGCTGGTTCAGCCCTGTCACTGTTATTGAATTTAGATTTGCATTTAGATTTAGAGAGCCAGTTTGGTCTAGTGGTGAAGGCACCAGGCTAGGAACCAGGAGGCGGTGAGTTCTCATCCCGCCTTGGGCATGAAAGCCGACTGGGTGACTTTGGGCCAGTCCCTCTCCCTCAGCCCAGCCCACCTCGCAGGGTTGTGGTGGTGGGGAAAAGAGGAGGGAGGGAGGGAGAAGTATTAGGCACGTCTGCCGCCTTGAGTTACTTACAAAGTAATAAAGGCAGGATAAAAAAACCACTAAAAATAAAAAAATAAATTTGATTTTATTTCTATGTCCCCTGGACTGCTAGGAGGTCAAACCAGTCAATCTTAAAGGAAATCAATCCTGATTGCTCATTGGATGGATTGATAATGAAGCTCAAGCTCAGATACTTTGGTCACCTAATGCGAAGAGAGATCTCTTTGGAGAAGACCCTGATGCTGGGCAAGATTGAAGGCAAAAGGAGAAGGGGACGGCAGAGGACGAGATGGTTAGATAGCATCACTGAAGCAATGAGCATGAAACTGAGCAAACTCAGGGAGGCAGTGAAGGACAGGAAGGCCTGGAGTGATATGGTTCATGGGGTCACGAAGAGTCGGTCACGACTTAACAACTGAACAACTAGGATGTGTGCAAATTTTAAAAAATTACTATAGATTGATGCTTGCTCCAGTTAATGTGCAAACTTTATGAAAACTCTAGATTAAAAGTTTGACATAGAAAATTACATCTGAGAAATTCCTATCTGTAAAATTAGGCATCCTCTCCTCTTTCTTACTGAGTTCATATATTAATTATGATGGGACTAGGCGAAATAACCTGGCACAGCGTCCTCCAGTAAACACAACGTGATACTCTTGTGCATGGATATGGAAGTACTGTTATTGCATGGTCTGGCCACATATTGTAACGAGGAAGTGCTTGTTTTCAGGAATTCTTGTGTTGCTGGCTAATTTGCAGGATGGATCCTAAACTCCAAAGCAGGAGTACATTCAAAATGGTGCCAGGACTGAAATAAACTGGGTCCCGTTTATTAAAATTACTTACAGCACCAGGGGCCCTCCCCCGATCTGCCACGGTGAGCCTGAGCGCTGGGAATGGTCTCCAGCATTTGACACATAAAGGGGTTGCTTTCGTTGGGGAAGTTTACAACCCGCCAACCTCTCTCCCCCCCTCCACTCCAGGAGCTGCTTAGTTTAGGCATCAGCAAGGGAAGGCTCCATATTAATGAGGATGAAGCATTTAGCAGGCGCTCCGACAACAGAGGGGAAAAACGGCCTCATTGGAGCTAGAGCAGGAAGTTTGTTACCTCGCAGCTCACAGAGTAAATAGGAAGAGATCGCTGGTCTAAGCAGCTTCTCTTTCGGGTGTTAATTAAAAATGCAGGACAATCGTAGGACAGTGCTAACTGTCCTAACTAAGTTATTCTAAAACTAAAATCTTGGTATTTGCTAAACAGCCCAGAGTCCATGCCTATCAGTTAAGTGAACAGCTGATTGAACAAGTTTAATTCTTTGAATATTTGGGGACAGTGTTTTGCTTTGCTGGAAAGTTTGGAGGCTTACTGAGATTATGTTGCTCAAAATGCCCCAAAATCATCAATGGGCCTGTGATCTTTTTATTGCTCTGGAGGGGCATTATTTATACCTGAAAAGTACTGTAGCAAAAGTTTGTGCACAGCTTTTACCTGGTGCCCATTTAAGCCCTGTTGGAAAGAGTTCAGCGTCAGTTTCTCAAGGGCGTTGTTGCTGACCAAAGCACCTGCAGGGGAGGGGAGGGGAGGGGAGAGGGGACGAATTTCAAACCACGCCAGGATGACTGTAACTAACACAGATGTATTAATTAAGCCAGGAACTTACATTGGAGAGAGCCTCCCCACCCCACCCCCGCGCATCAGCTGCAGTGAGCAAAACGAGTGAGGAAGGTTTGCCCTGTCCTTCCCATAAGGGCTGCCTTTGTTGGGCATATTTTATCCCCCCCACCCCCGCCCAGGAAAATAAGTCAGGAAACAGCTGCAGGGTTCAGGCACCAGCAAGGGCAGGCGGCCCCCTAGCCAGGGTGAGCTCGATGGCCAAGCGCCCAGCGGACCCTGGGGACCCAGTTCAGGCAGAAGTGGAAAATGACCGTCCGACTGGGGCAGATGGTTGCAGGAAGAGCTCGGTGGCTGAAGCGAGCCCCTGGGCGCTGACCGAGAGTCGCGACGCTTGCCGGACGCGGCCCTATGCGCGAATCCAGCATCCGAAAGGACCGCTCGCCCAGGGGGCCTCGCTGCCCCGGTCCTGGCTGATGACCCTGGGGAGAACGCGGAGGCCGAGCCAAAAGACCCCCGCCCCCAAGTTGCCAGGGAAGCTCAAACGGTCGGCTCCGCCGTAAAACCCGTCGAGAGCCAAGGAGCGCGGCCGAGCCGGGCAGACGCCGCGCGCGCCAGGACGCAGCCCTCTTCCTGCTCCCCATCCCCGTGACGCATCGTTCCCCCGTGCGCGCGTGACGGGCAGCACCCAACGGAAGGCCCAGCTCCCCTGTCCGATCCAGGACTCGGCCAGTTCGCGTAAGGCCGCGGAGAGGAGCCGCGACCCCTGCCCGCCCGAGGCCGGCCTTTGCCTCTGGCGCCCTCGATGTGTCCCGGGCTCCAGCTCAAACGCGCCCCCGGGAAATTTCCCTAGAGCTCCACTCGGAGAGGGCTGGTGCCTCGGGAACTGCAGCGTGCAGCGTCCTAGCCTTTCACGGGAGCACCACCGACGGGTTCGGGCTAAAAACGGGCGGCAGCGAGCCTTCCACAACGCATTACGGATGCGCAAAAGCCGTTTGCGGGCTCTCCTTACAAACATTTTCGGACTAGCCGGTCTTCTTTTTTTGCACATTTACAAATATATTTATATTTATTTAAATTACTTACACGGCCACCTGTCTCACTGCAGCGACCACTGATTCCACCGCTGAAGGCCTCTTCCCAGCCTTCCAATGGGAATCTGCCTTCCTGGAACCTCAGTCCGTGATCTCGGGCCCGGATTACCCACGTCTAGCACCTCAGTGGCTTCCTAAAAAGACTTCCCAAATCTTTTTGTTGCCCCAAATGACTTTCCTTGCCCAAGCAGAACCACCTATCCTGCGCCTGCTCCTTTCCCGCCCCCGACCGCTGCCACCGTACGCCTGAGGGTGGGGAAGGGGACAGCACCTTTCCAGACCCTCGCGGCACACACACACCACCAGCCACTGCCTCCGTGGCCATTCTTCTCCCCCCTAAATGGCAGGTGGGGCTGTTCACAGGTGTTCAGTGAGGCAAGAACCTTCCAGCGGCCGACTTGACTGGATGCACAGAGCTGGAGCACAAAGCCCTCCAAGGTTTGCCCAGCCCCTCCCTGTGGCCATCAGGGCAGTGCTCCCTGCCACCCGCCCGCACCCCCCAGTTGATTTCCTGTGGTTTCAGCTTCCTTCCCTCGCTGGCTCATTGTAGGGATGAGACAGAGACCTGTCTGCTCCAGGAAAGGCAAAGAACAAAGGGAGAAAAACCACGGAGCGCTCGGGAAAAACAAAACCTCCGCCATTGACAGCTGCCCAAGGACACAGAGCGGCACTCTGGATGCTCCAACCCTTCTGCAGGCTGCGAAGAGGCAGCCGGGCAGGAGCTGTGGGTTTGGGCTGCCTCTGTGCTTCGCGTGGCTCTCCTGGGCCGCCCCCCGCAGGGCTCTACTGAGCAGATGGGCTGCTGGCTGCCTCTGCGCAACCCATCACCGGGCTAGCCATGCCAAAAAAGCAAAGGGCTTCAGGTGCTGCTCTCCAGTTCAAGGCCACCCTCAACCTTACAGAAGCTCCCTGGAGTGCTTTGCCCACCCCAGCCCAGCCCGGGGCTTTCATGTTGTGGCCAAAGCCACGCGTATTGACTTACACAGCTAAAGACAATAAAAATACATACGTCTAACAAATAGATAAATACCAGCGTAATTTCTTTTTCTTGGGTTGGCCCTTTACGTTTCACTGTTACTTCCAGGCTACCTTTCCAACAAAAGTTACAGCACCCCACCCTCCCAGCAAGAGGGGAGAAGGGCTCTTCCATCGCTTTCGTGGCCTCGGTGGCCCCATCTAATAGTCGCACAGCCCAACTAACCCTTACGGACTTTCTAACTAGAATGTCATGGGGCACCTTTCAAGCAGGAGGGGCTTCAGCTGAGCTAAAACCACATGCTAGTAGATGCCTATACTGCTAAGGGAGGCGCCGCTTATCCCACGCAGATTCTCTTCCCCAAATCCCTTCTTTTGATTATCGGTCACTTGATTTGTGGGTTTGTAGAAAAGCTACAGGTAAGGGTGCACCATGCCGAAGACCTGGTTTTATTTTACGACAGTGTGATGCTGGGATGTGGCCAGTGAGCCCCCCACCCTCATCACAGCATGGCTCAGGGGCACAAGTGTGGCAGAAGCCATGGCTCCCGAAGGAGTGGCTCTGTGGCCCTGCTGGGAAAGGACACCTGAGGGTTCAAGGGCCAAAGGGCCCCGCGCATCTCTTTGACGTCCTCTGGACTGTCAGCAGGCTGCGGCAGCAGACTTGGATTCCTACTGCCACAGTGGAGGGTCACTCCTGGGGCTAGGTCAACAGTCTCCACCAGCAAGGTGGGCTTGACAAAGACAAAGCTGGTGGGCTCGAGGGTCTTTCCTGGCGGAAGAGGAGGATGGGCTGCCTGCTCTGGGAGGCTCTTCCGCAACACTTTTAAGGGATCCTCCCGCAACAGCCCTGGGGCTCCTCCATGAGCCAGGATGCTGCTTTGATCCACGGGGGCCTGCTTGACCGAGGCAGGGCCTTTAGAGGAATGGCGTTGTTTGCAGCGGCCTGAAACTGTTTTCAGTGCTTCCTGGCGCCTGGACTCAACGTCGGGGTCCACCACTTCCACCGCTGGCTTGATCCACCGCTTGGGTAGGCGAGCTGGCTCCAGGCGAGGCACCAGCGTGATGTTGCCGGTCTCATCGTAGAAAACGTCCTTGATGTTGGGGGGGCGGCCCATCTGGATCCGGAGGAGGTTGCTGCACGAGGAAGGCAGCAAGGGCTGGGCAGTGCCCAGCATGTGCAGAGAGCTCACCTCCAGGGGGCCCTGGGAGAGTTTCCGCAAAAGGAGCTCCTTCTCAGAGCCATCCGGGGGCTTCATAATGGAATCAAACCTGGCCAACTGGGGGGGCACCAGGAGGGGCTGGTAAGACAGCCTGCCTTTGAAGGACGGCCTGGAAGCATCAGCGACGGGCAGGGACCGAGCCCGGGCCTTCAGCAGCACCCTCCTGCTCTGTGGCCTGGGAGGCTTGACTTCCGGCATGGGGTGTCGTTGGGGCAATTCCTCCTCCCACTGGAGGGATGCCAGGGGCAGCTCAGCCATGGCAGCTTCCTTGCCAGACAGCTCTTTGAGGGCAGGTGCTTCCTCCGGCACTTGCGCTGTAGGAACCTGGAGGAAAGGGATCAGCAGGGGAATCCCGGGCTGAGCTAGCCTGGGCATTACCGCTTCCCAGCAGGAGAGTTTAATGCTACTTTAGCATCAAAAGCGGAAAGGATCAGGAAAAGGAAAACTGGGGAAGCAGCATCTCTTTATCTGGACGCTTTTCTAATTAATTAAGAAGCGCTAAGGTGGCTTTTCCTGTCAGCCGCCTTACGCATAATCGCTTCTCACCTGGATATGATGTATTTAATGCCCTGAATAAACGGCGGCTTAAATAAAAGGATAAGAAATGACGAACGTTTGCCAAAAACGCAGGCTGCGCCGAGGAGGCTGATTTCCAGGATTCCGTAACGGGCGCTGAGTTTCGCCAACAGGCTGGTTTAACAGATTCGGCTCAGCCGCGGGAAGGGAGGGAGGAAGAAGGAAGGAAGGAGACCGGGAAGCCCCCGGCTCCCGGGCTACGGCGAGCAGGGCCTCGCGCTCCCCTCCGCTTCCGACCCCGCGTCCCCCCGCGCTCGCCGGGCTGCCCAGCTTGCGGCACCCTACCTCTGCTTCCGGGCTTGGCACGGCCTGCAGCACGGGCACGGAGCCCTGGGCCCAGGCGTCCGTGACGCAGGCCGCCGGCTCCTCGTCCTCCTGCCAGGTGGGGTCCGCCGGCACGCCGCGCTCCCCGCCGTCGCGCCCCAGGAAGCGCCACTCGAGGATCTGCAGCAGGGCCTCCCGCGCCTGGTTGATGACGTAGGGCACGCACTGGAAGGAGGGAGCGGGCGGGCGTTGGCGGGGGGCGCGGGGGCCGCCAGCCCCCCTGGGAGCGCGAGGGGCTCTCCGGCGCGCCCTGCCCGCCTCGAGGGTTCCTCTGGGGAGGGGGCGCTTGATCCGCACCGCCTCGATCTGGGCGAGGCGAAGGGCGGTGCCGGGGAAGCCGAGGGGGCCCCGCCCCCGCCCGGGACTTCCCGCCAGGTGGCCGACCTGCCGGGCCAGGTAGACCTTGCAGCAGCCCTCCAGCGCCTGGTCCAGCAGCGCGGCCAGCACGTCGCCCACCACGTCCTCCGCCTCCTCGAAGGCCAGCAGCGAGAGCCACTCGCCCTCCGACAGGCGCCCCGGGACGATCTCCACCTGCGGGACGGGCGCCGCGGGCGGGCGGGACCTCTCCGCGCGGGACTTGGCCTGCGCCACGCGGTCGCGGGACGCCATCCCGCCCGCCGAGCAGCAGGCCGCCGGGGCCTGCGCCTGCGCCTGCGCCTGGGCCGCGGCGCCGTCGCCGGGGCAACGCCACGCCGCCACGCCCGCGCCTGCGCACTGCGCGCCGCGCGGGCCGGGGCGCGGGATGTACCGGCGGGAGCGCGGCGTGGCCCTGCGGGGCAGCAGCCTGGCGCTGTACAACAACCTGAGCGTGCTGCCGCTGCCCGCCAAGCGCCTCACCTACTTCGCCAGCGTGCACGGCGCCACCGTCAGCCTCGTCAGCGCCGCGGGGGACGGGCCGGGCTGCGCGCACCGCCAGCTGCAGGCCCGCGAGGGCGGCCTCGGGCCCTCCGTCGTCACCCAGGCAGGCGGCTGGGCCGGGGCCGGGGCCGGGGCCGGGGCCGGGGCGGGGCGGGGCGGGGCGGGGCGGGGGAGGGAGCGGGTCAGCGCACCGCCCCCCGCGAGAAACGCTCTCCTCTTGCAGGCGGCCTGGTGCGTCCTGCCGTCCCGGGCGCTGCTGGTGCTGGCTTCGTGGAAGGGCATCCAGGTGAGGCCGCGGCGGGGCCGGGGGGTTGGGCGGGCGGGGGGCCTGGGCCGGGCCCGCGAGCCCCCGCGCCGCCCTGCTCCTCCGCCTCCTTCTCTCCTGCCAGATGTACGAATCCGACGGGTCTGCCATGGTGTATTGGCACGCGCTGGACGGCATGGAGTCCTCGCCAGGTACCCTTTCCCGGGCGCGGGCCGCCGCCCCCAACGCGCCCGCGCCCCCGGACAAGCAGCTCTGTCTGCCCCTGGCCACCCGCCATAACGGAGCTCGTCCGCCCACCGGCCAGGCTGCCCCGGAGCAGCCTGCAACGCCCCGCGAAAGGGGCATCCGGGTTGGGGCCATCCGAACTTGGGGGGCGCTGTCCCCCCATGGGGGCTTCTCGGCCGCGGGAGGGTCCTGTTCCCCCTCCCCGCTCCCCAGGTTGGAATGAAGGGCTTTGTTATTGGTGGGCTCTTGGGTAAGCCACCCTAGCCTGGAGCGTGCTGTGCCATGCCCGCCAGAGTACGCTAGCTGGCTCCTTGTCATTTAGTGCAATGGGCCTCTAGAATCCTCTTCGTCCTCTATTTTCTGGGCCCACGGCCTTATTTTTAACAATCCGAGCCCCAGAACTGTTCGTTCTCCTTTTCCCCTTTGGTGTTCCTGATTCAGCACAGCGTTGGGAACGTTCCCTGGTGCTGTTCCCTTTCACGACTGCTCTGCTTCCACCAGCATGCCTTGAGCTGGCCTGATGAGAGATAAGGGATGGCACAGGGCCTAGGTTTCAACTTTTTGGAGGCCGCCGTTCCCTGTGTTTACTCCTCTGCCTGACAGAGCAGGCAGGGTCTCAACAGCTCTCTGGCCTGGATTTGCTGCGTCTTTGGAGAGGGACGCCTCTGTTTTTCACGGGCTGGGCGGTGGAGCTAAGTCAAAACCGCTGAACCAGCTGAACTCAGAGGAAGTGCTGGTGTGAGCAGAGGGGTCCTCAGGGGCTTGCACTTCTGCCACTCATCTATGGCTTCTCGCCCCCGCTAGGGACGGTGCTGTTTGCTCGTGGGATTGCAGCAACAGGACCACGCTTTGTTTGCGTAGGTGAGCAAGCAGGGAGATGTGAGGGGCCGCTGGGCTGAGGGCTTCTCATCACTGGGATGGTGGGAGATGGCAGCAGGATGAGATGAGGCCTGTTTTGGGGGAGGCACCAAAAAGGAGAGCTTTCTTGCAGTGGTGGATTGGGTCACCAGCTGATTTCAGCAACTGCCACAAAGACCCAGAGGGCACTGTGGCCAGGAGGATCGCTCGTTGGACAGCGTGACATGGTTGGTTTCAGGGGAGATGGGCAGACCTTAGCCTGATTCCCCTTCCCATTGCAGGGACATCCTCAGGTTCGGTCCTTGTCTTTGATGTCCCCTCCAAAGGCACCAACATCACGTTGAGCGAAGTCCTTGAGGAGCACAACTGCGCCATCACCGACATTGGCGCAGAGCTCTGTGAGCAGCCGGTAAGGCAGGACCTGCCAGCCCAAGCCCCCAGAGCAATCGCAGGCCCCCTCTGTGCTCTCTTGGACCTCCCCTTACTGGGGTGCTGGCTGTGGCAGCCTCTTCTGGGCCTGGGCCATATTTAAGCTGATGGGGGAGCAGCGCTCAGCCCTGCAGCCCCCCTGCATGTCTGTCTGTGTCCCTTGGCCAGAGGCAGCCATTAAGACAGGGCAGACGCCTGCTGCAGGAGTTCTGTTCTTTCTCACGTTGCAGGAGGGAGCTGTGGATCTGGTGACTGCGGATGACTCTGGGGCGCTGTGCGTTTGGCGGTCTGGAGAGACATTCAAGCTGATCACCAAAATCCCAGCTTCTGAGTAAGGGCCGGGGGGGGGCTGGTCCTGAGGCAAGAGTGGGGCTATTAGATCTCCTATGAACTTTACAGCAAGAAGACAAGACTCCTATAACAGGTTGTGCCTCCCCTCCTGCTCCTCCTTGCAGCAGCTGAGGAATGGGGCTCAGGGTGGCTGGTAGGAACAGGAGGTGGAAGGCGAGCTCCTCCTCTTCTCACATCAGAACTGGCCTGTGCGCCAGGCTGCAAGAGTGAGGCAGTGGCATCTTACGTCCTGCAGGGTTTTGCTCAGTTAAGATTAAAAATATGGGAAGCTGCCCTCCCTCCCTCCCTCCTTTGCAGCGCTCTGGTAGGAGCTGCTCTGCCTTCGAGCTCCAGCACAAGCTGAGCAGGGCCTGATTCCCTCCCTCTCATGCACCAGGTCCACCTGCTCCTCTGTGAAGCTGTGGAACGGGATCATTGCTGCAGGTTATGGGAACGGACAGATTCGCTTGTATGAAGCAGCGTGTGGAACCCTGAGAGCTGAAGTCAGGGCTCACGCGCGCTGGATCTATGCCTTGGACCTGGCACCGCTCTCAGGGAAGGTGAGCCTGTTGCACGCTAGAAGGTTTGGATGTGATGGGGGGCAGGCCAGAGCTTGGTAAGGTGCCTCCTTTTGGCAGTGGCAAAAGTCCTGATCAGCTTCTCTGATTCTGGACACCAAAGTTTGAGGCGAGCGCAAATCTAGGGAACTCCTTGGCACAGGAGACAGAGATGCTCTGAAGAGCTGCCAGAGATGTCCCCCCAGCAGGCCAACGGTTGTGTGCAGGTCACCATGACCACAACCTGCCTCAGGGGTGCTGCTCTTGGCTTGGCTAGAACTCCCCCCAGGCAGTTTTGGCACTTTCGCTCTCCTAGGGAGGGTCCCCTTCTTTGGAAAGGCTCTCCAATGCCAGGGCTATACAGCCGGAGACGTGGCCCGCCTTGAGGCCTTGCCTTCTCTGCCCTTTTCCTGTCCAGCTGCTGTCTGCTGCCGAGGACTCCTTTGTGCAGGTCTGGGGACTGAGCCACAACGCAGAGACGAAGAGCGTAGAGGTACGGGCGAGCAGGAGCAGAGAGTGAGCCCAGGGGCCGCTCTGCTGAGGGTGTGGGAAAGCCTGTCTTTCTGGAGCTCCTCTTACTTCACCCTTCTGGTGTCCCAGATGGTGCCAGGGAAAGTCTGACAGCCCCTTTCCTCAGCTGGAACATGGCCGCGGTGCCCCAAGCCCGGCTGGGATGTTAGGCCGGGAGGAATGCTCGCTGAAAGCATCTGGGCCCTGGGGTCACCTTGGCGAGATGCAGCTCCAATTCTGCTTGGGCACATCAGGTTGGGTCTCTCCGCTTCCCAGCTGTGACAGCTCTTGTAGGAGACAGGAGTGCCTGAATGGCGCCTGCCTGTTTCCCTACAGATCGAGCATTGCCATACGGAGTGTGTGACCGACACCCTGATTTGCGGTGCCCGCTTCTGCAATCCCGAGGGCACTGCCTTCGCTGTCACCGGCTTCGAGCTCAGCGAGATCATCCGCTACCTCCAGGTGTAGCCCTTCTGGTTGCAGGTAGATGCTGGAAGCAGAGAAAGGACCTGATGTAGGCTGATCCGGTCAGCTCCCGGTATCTGCGTGAGCTTGTGCTAGGAGCAGGGCAGGGTGGCACACGACATGAGCAGCTGTTTCCAGCTCCTGCCCTCCCCAAGGCTCCCTCCCTCCCTCCCTCCCAAGTCAGCAGATGACCCCCCAGAAAGGCCCTTCATCCCTTTGCCCCAAGCAGGCTTCTCCCGAGATTCCCGGTGATCCAGCGCCTGGGTGTTGTCTTCTGCCCAATAGTCCAAGGTGCCCCCTCTGCCAGAAAGACTCCCGCAGTGAAGGTTAGGCATGGGAGGCCCGCCCTTTCGCTGTTCGGCTGAGCGCGGAGGCGGCTGGCCAGCCACCCGGCCTGCTGGCTGAAGCGCTGTTTCCCACTGGTCTAGCTTTTCAGCAGGGGGCCCGTGTCACATGGCCACAGGGCCGAGGGGAAGCTCACCTGGGTCCTGTGGCAGAGCCCCTGCCAGGCTCCCTAAGCCAGGCCCTTGGAGAAATGCCTGCTGCAGCCCAGGAGCCAGAGGAGTCCTCCCACCCTGCCAAAGGTTTGTTTAGACTGCAACTGCTTCATCGCCCACCAAATTGCTTTTTTAGTGTTTCAGAGCAAGCGGCTGAGTTGTCCGTTTTCCCAATGAATAAAATAGTTATGTTTGGCTGAGAAGGTCGAAAGTTTGGTGCCGTTGCCTGTTTTCTTTATTTTCAGCTATGGGAGCGGTTCCCACCCCCCCAGTCAGGACCAGCATGCACGAGGCAGGAGCGCCTGACTTCTGCAGGGCCTCTGCTGCTGGGCAGCACTCAGGATCCCCAGAATCCCTCCTCTGCGCTGAATCGCATCCTGATCCTGCTGCCAGTGCCTTCAGCTGTGCGCCTTTCCCCAACTGTCTCACCCTTCAGAGGTTCCCTGGTCCCCTTTAAAGCCCTGGCTAGGTCTCCAACCAGCAGAGGCAGCATTAGGAAGGTGCACCACTCCAAATCCATGATTCTGCCCCCAGGTGCCAAGAGAGCAGCAGGGATGCGCAAAGTGTGGCTCACTTGCTCTGTAGCCCCTGATTTATGGAGCTGGGCAGGAGACCTGCCCCCCCCCCCCCGATCTATCATAGCGTTACTGACAGAGTAAGGCCCTCTGCCGTCACCTGCAAGCAGAGAGGTATCCTGCCAGGCGTGCATTAGCAGACTCGCTCAGGGATACACGATACAAAAGGCTCTTTATTAAAGATTCCAAACAGTCCAATACTGAAGTGTGTAAGAAACGGGCTAGCCCAGCTCACAGTGGTTACATAGATGCACGCAGGCCACAAGGGACCTGTGGGCATCAGAGCCCTTCGGTCCGGGGAAGGTTGCACCGGCCCACCCCGGGTCGCTTTGTGCTTGGCTGAGGTCTTGAGAAAAAATGGAACGGGTAGAAAAAAGTGAAAAAAGGCTTAAAAACTGCAGTTTTGCAGGGGGCCCTCCTTTTGCTAAAATACATTGGCAGCGATTTCCCTCAATGCACCAGGCGGGAGGGGGGAAGAGGGAACAGCAGGTGTTCCCCACCCCTTTACCCCACCCCAAGAAAGGGCTGATTCTGGGAAGAGGCCCGTCTTGTGTCCAAGGCACAGCCACAAAGCCTCTCCGCGCTGCTGCTCTCACACAAGCATGGAGGAGGAAGCTCTCTCTGCGGCTAGTTGCCCCCCAGCAGGGCCTGTGGTTCCTCCCCTCATGCACCCACCCCACCTCCCAAAATCCTCCCACCAATCCCCTTCCACAGCACATAGTCACACCACAAATCCCCCTCCTCTTCCTCAGTCACCTGCACAGCCACCTCCCCCCCATCCCTAGAATACTGCCAAGGTCAGAGGTAGCAACTGAGTGTGCTGGCTTGGCCCCCTGCCCCCCAGGTAAAGGCATGGCAGCAACAGCAAGAGGCACAGAGCTGGGGGTGGAAAGGCAGCTTGTAAACAAGGCAGAGGTGCCCCCTCCCCAGCAAAGGCACCAGCAGGGCAGCCCCCCCACGGGTGGGGCGCAGCCATCTGCTCAGGAGATGTGGCTGGCCGGGTGGGGGCGCCAGAAGCACCACTTGCTGCGCGGGTGCTGCTTCCGGAGGGCCTCCTCCTCCTGTGCTCGCTCCTTCTGCGTGCGCAGGTAGCGGTCCTCCTCCTTCAGGTACCAGACCGGCGGCCAGCGGTGGTTCTCAAAGTAGGCCTTATTCTCTGGGGAGAAGTGCGGTGAGGCGGCCATCAGGCGGGCAGGTCCCCAAAGCCAGGCACCTTTTCCCACCACTGCCCCCACCCCGCAGGTAGCCGAAGCAGGAGAAGCCTCTTCAGCAGAGGGTTCAGGAAGCTGGAGCAGCCAGGCTGGCGCCAGCTGGCACTCGAGCTGGAATGCAGCAGCTGGGGAGCAGGCTCTGGGCGCTGCCCGTAAGAGAGTCTCCCCACTCCAATTCCTGCCCGGGCTGCAGACCGGCGCAGGCTCGCAGTGGCAGAAAAAGGTGGGTGCCGTCTGTGAACGAGCAGCACCCTGCCCCTTCCCTCGGCCTGCAGCTCTTACCAGCGGACATGGCCTTCATCTCGCGGGGAAACCGGCGGCAGACACTATTGTAGTTGGTGCAGATGTAGTGAAGGCACCAGGCCGCCAGCTGCAGGGCATTGTGGAACTGTGGAGAGGTGGCAAAGTCAGGGGACCAGCCCCCATCCGCCGCCACCTCCCTGGACCGCTGCCCACTTCCCTGTCTGAGGAATTCACAGCCGCGAGAGCCACCAGAGGGGGAGGGGCTTGGCACGCGCTACCTCCGCGCCCGCCCGCAAGGAGCCTCTCCTGCTCGGGCTTCCTGAGTGCCAGTGCCAAGGCAGTCCCCCCACAGCAGACGTGAGTCCAAGGAGAAGGGGGCTGGGCTGATGAGGCTGCACCGTACCTGGGTCATTTCCAGGTAGAGGATCACCTGGGCATCAATTTCCACCTGCTGCAGGCTGGCACGCACCAGCTCATCCACCGCGTACTGCTCTGGGAAGAAAAGGAGGAAACGCCTCTCAGGGCAGAGCTGTTTTGCCTGCAGCCCCTGGGGAACGCCTGCCGCTCTCCCCCTGCTTGGCTGCTCCTTTGCACCCACCGGTGCCCACAAGAGGTTAACGCCTCCCAGAGGGGCTAGCAATGGAGCCCCAGAAGAGACTCACCAGTCAGGGCCTGCAAGCGGGTCAGACAGAGGCGGTTGGTGAGCACCAGCAGCTCCATGGCATCCAGGTCTGGGCTGGGGACAAAGAGGTCCGTGTACAGGAACTCCAGCACAGCCCGAAGGCAGGCACAGTTGGTGCCTGGCAGGGAGACCTAGGGATTGGAGAGGGAGTGCTCACAGAGCCCTGTGCCAAGCTTCCACCCCCTTCCATCCCAGCCCCAGCTTCGGCCTCCAGCAACCCTTCCTGGCAATTCAGGAGGAATTTCACTTGCGGCGCGCACAGAAACACACGTCTGCAGGCTCTGCGGGTCCTGGGAACGGAGGCAGCACTGAAGATCAGGCGGAAGAGGAAGCTGCACAGGCTGGGGAGGGGCTTGGCACTGGTGGCAGCTGGAGTCCCCTGACCCTCTTTCCCAGAAGTCCTGCACAGTGGTGCTGGGGCTGGCTGTCCCTCCCCTCAAAAGCCAGTGGGGCCCAGCCAAGAGAGAGAGCCAGGGCCCCACCGTGCATCCTCCTGGCACAGAGGCTTTTGCGGGGAGGTTCGAGAGCAGGAAAGCTGCTGCAGAGGGGCGGCTCGGGGGCAGGGCCTGGGGCTGAAGGGCAGCTGCTCCTCTGCGGGCCCTGGGCCCTAGCCTGGCAGGGTTAGCTGCCAAGCCAAGGGCCAAGCTAGGAAGCCTCCCACTGAGGGAGGCCTCTTTTCCAGCAATCTCTGGGCAATCATCCCCAGGAAGGAATCTAGCCTGCACCACCTCTGGTGTGCTGGGGGTGGGGGTGGGCCCTGTGCTCTTATGCCACCCAGAGCCCCTTATCCCAACCCCAGGACTGGGCCTCTGGGAGCCAAGTTGGGGCTTCGCAGCACCCAAGGAGGGAGGACATTCCTCCCAGAAGCCACCTAGGAGGAGGCAACCTGCCCTTCCAGGAAACTACTGGACCCATCTGGGGGGCCCCAATGGCACGTGCATAGCAGCTCAGGCTGCCCCACAGTCCCCCAACCCCAGCAGGGGGAGTCCCCTGCACAAGCCTGCCTTCTCCGGAGCTGGTAGCAGGGCTACCCGCCTCACCTCGGCAGCACAGCTCTCCCGGAAGGTTCCACCAAACATGGCCACCATGAAGTCACAGCCTGCAAGCAGAAGGGGCTTGTGCGCCGGCACCGAGCCATCGTCAACCACAAACACCACATCTGCCGGGGGGGGAGAACAGAGCCTCGTCAGTCACTGGGAAGAGGAGCCACCTGCCCGGGCTGCCCCCAGCCAGGCCTGCTCCAGCCTCCCTCCTCCTGTCACCTGCAAAGGAGCCTTTGCTCAGGCACTCCTTGATCCGGTTGGCCCGGCGCACATGGAAGGCCTTGGTAATCTCACGGTTCATGAAGCTCTCTTTGTTGAGGATGTTGGCCACCATCATGCGCAAGTCAAACACCTCCAGCAGCTCGGCGATGGCGGCCACCTGCATGAGACTGGCCCGGTGCTGTTCCAGGCGCCCGGTGTACAGGTATTCCAGCACCACCTCGAAAGGGCCCAGCTGCACCAGTCCGTCCAGGTGCACGGCCGTCATCAGCTTCTCCTGCTGAGTGACCGGGTCCCGCACCCTCTCCTGCCGCACGTCGACGAAGCCCCGGCCCCAGCCAGAGACTGGGCGGGGCGCCCGAGCAGCGCACAGTGGCTCATCACTCTGCGAGGGCCGCAGTGGCATGGCTTGCGTGGCTGCCGCCAGGCATCCTCGGTCAGCCGCGTCCAAGCTCTTCGTCCTCCCGGCCAGCTCCTTCCCGCCAGCCGGCTCGTCCCCCAGTTCTAGCACGAAGAGGTCATAGAATCGGGAGCAGGACGTGGCCAGGTAGACCCTGTGGGCAAAGAGCTGGTGGCCTCCTAGCAGGCGGAAAACAACATCGGCGCAAAGTGGCTGGTGGAAGAGCATGCTGGGCCCCCGACCTTCTCCGGCAGCTGGCTCGGGGATGTGGATGATGGGCGGGGGAGGCTTGGGAGGCAGGAAAGGGGCTTGCAGCAGAGGTCGCTGCGTCTTCTTGAGGTGAGATTTCCAGAACTGGAGGTGGCGGCGGGAAATGAGGGCAGCCCGAATCGCATTGTCGAAGACGTCCTTGATGCCAAACTGGGCTACCACACTTGTCTCGTAGTAGGGGATGCCCAGCTCCTTGGCTACCTCATGCCCACATTCGGGGGGCAGAATGTCTGAAGGTTTAATGGGCCTGAAACAAAATCAGAGAGAGGAGGGGACACCAGTTAGCAAGGAATGCCCAGGAAGCCCCCCTTGGAGGGCAGACTAACCCAACTGTGGCAAAAGGCGGAGGCACCCCCTTGAAATTGGCAGGAACTGGTCCAGGACAGGGGGCTGACTGTTCCAGCCAGCCCCCCAAGAATGTGTGGGACGGGCAGGGCCCTACTTGGCCAAGGGGCGACGCGCCCGGTTCACTGCCTCAAGGTCTGCATAGCGCAGGTCCAGCTGGCAGCCCACCAGCACGATGGGGGTACGCGGGCAGAAGTGCTTGATTTCTGGGTACCACATGGTCTTCACATGCCGCAGTGAGTTGGGGTTGGCCAAGGAGAAGCAGAGCACCACCACGTCGGATCTGCCGAGAAAAAGATGGGGGGGGAGGAATCAGGCAGGGCAACCCCCCCTTGTTGCAGAGAAGACTGCTGTGCCCATCAGCCCTCGGGGCAGAGAGCACAACAGTCACCAAAGAGCAGCCCTGAGCACAGGCAAGCAAAGGCCGGGAAGGAGCCGACGGCCTCAGCACATCTGCAGGAGGAACTGTTTCCGGCCACGACAGTGCCCCAGAACCAGAGGGCTCTTTTCTTTCCTGAAGCTGGCCTGAGCCCCACACGGGCAGTGCCCTCCCATGCAGGGGGGCAGTATGGTCCATTCAGGGCTACCGCGCCTCAAATCCTGCCCTCCTACAGCGAAATCCTGAAGGGTCCAGGAGTACAAGCAGTAAGTCCCTCCTGGATGTCCTCCACCTAGGAGGCCAGGGGCAACAGAGCCCCCCACCACTATCCCCCCCCCCCCCGCTCAACCCTTCACCACCTCCAAGCTCTCCAGCCTTTGCAGCACAGAACAGGGAAGCACCGCCCGCCGCTGGAAAGGCTTGGAACCACCTAGGACCGCTGTGGCCAGCAGGCTCCCTCCAGGCTGGCCAGAGGCTTCCAGAAAGCAGGCTGTGCAAGGGGGTGGCTATGCCAGGGCTGAGCCACTGAAGGGTCCCTCGGGAAGGCTCCTGCCTCCCAGGACAGCGGGGACTGCCCAAGAGCAGCCTGGCTGGGTCTCAGGCCGGCGCAGCCGCCTCCCCGGGTCAGGGCCGGCAAAGAAAGGGGGCGGAGGCGGACCTTTCCTGGCAGGAGTCCGGCGGGCGGCTGAAAACGGGACGCTGCAGCCCGCTGGGCCGGCTGCCCAGCCCGCCCCGCGCCCTCGTGGCCCTCACCTGCCGTAGGCGAAGCGCCGGTCCTTGTGGTGGTCCCCGAAGGTGTCCCAGAGGCGCAGGGAAATGCTGACCTCGTCCACCACGTCGCGGGAGCGCTCCAGCACCTGGGGAGCCGAGGCGTCAGGAAGGGGGGACCCGGCCGGCGGCGCGCCCCCCCCGTCTCCTGGTGCCGGCTCACCTCCTGGCACACGCGGTACTGGTCGATGGCCCAGACGGTGGGCACGTGGGTGGCCAGCAGCTGGTACTGGGTGAGCGTGGCGTTGCAGGCCCGCGCGCAGATGAGCCGCGTCTTGCCCACCGCGTTGTCGCCCACCACCACGCACTTGATGGTCTCGACGTTGGGGCGCTCGTAGTCCAGGTCAATATCCATGGGGGCGCCGGCGCCGCCGCTGCGAGAGAGGCCCGCGGTCAAGCGGCCGCCCCGGGGGAGACAGGGAGGGCGCGGCTGGGGCGTCCTGAGAAGTTGCTCTTTTACGGGCCCCGGGGGGCCGCCCGCGGCCCCGACCCCCGCCGGGCTGCGGCGGCGTCCCGGGCGCTGCACCCCATCGCCCCCCCGAGCCTCTGCGCGGGCAGCAGCCGCCGCCGCCGCCGCCGCCGCCGCGCTCCCAGTGCCCGGCCCCCCGCCGCCGCCGCGCCCATCGCCGCCGCCCGTCCAGCGGCGCCGCCCCGCCCCGCCCCGCCCGCCAATGGGCTCCCGGCCGCGCCCCCTCCGCCCAGACAAAGGAGGCGG
The DNA here is from genome assembly GCF_059951505.1 of Python bivittatus. NCBI lineage: Eukaryota > Metazoa > Chordata > Lepidosauria > Squamata > Pythonidae > Python > Python bivittatus. The sequence continues at coordinate 1,835,854 of NW_028277106.1, forward strand.
CGGGGGGCCCGAGCGTCGCAGCGCCCCCGGCCCCGCCCCCGGCCCGCCCCCCACGTGACGGGCCCCCACGGGCGGGGCTAGGAGGGCCGCGGAAACGGCGGAGCCGCGGCGGCGGCCGGAGGGTCGGGGCGCGTGTACCTCGCCCGGGGCCGGATCGCTCTGCAGCCGCGCGGCGGCAGGGGGGCGGGCGCGGGCGCGGCGGGCGCTCTGCACATGCTCTTGGGCGCGCTGCTCGTCCGCGGCTCTTCCGCGCGGAAGCGCCAACGCGGCCCCACTGCCTCGTTCCACCGGAGTCCGGCCGGGCTGCGGCTGCAACGGACGGACGGAGAGCGCCCGCCTTCAGGGCACAGCCTCCCCTCCGCTCCCCTCCCCGCCGGCCCGGAGCTGAGGGCGGCGTTTCGGCCCCGCGCAGCGCCGAGTTCGCCGCGCCCCCGCCCGCTCCCGCGCCCCGCGCACCTTTGCTTCGGCCCAGCCCGGCCCAGGACAGGACAGGACAGGACCCGGGCGGCCCGGGCTCCGCCGTGCCAGGGCTGGGCGAGTCCGCCCAGCTGCTTCGGCGCGGCCCCTCCGCTTCCACTTTGGCGGCGGTCCGTGGTATCTCGGGGCGGAGGCAGCGCCGCGGCCGACCCCTCCAGGCGGGCCTTCCGACAGGCGGGGCGCAAAGCTGGCCTTGGTCACGCTCCGGCTGCCGAAGAGCTGCGAGGCCGGCGCGGGGGCGCGGGTCCGTTGCTTCCGACCGGCGGGAAGCGGGCGGAAAGGCGCCCGTCCCGCGCAGCCCCGCAACTTCGCGTTGCCTTTTCTCGCCTTTCGGCTTCCCTGGCGCTGCCGGGTCCCGCTTGCTGAGCCCCGCAGCGCCCGTTTGGATCGGACGCCCGGGGGGCTTCAGCGGCGGAGGCTTGGTGCTGGAGCTCCGCGTGCCGGCTCGAGTGGGACTCCGGGCGGGCGGGCAGGGCGGCGCTCCGCGGGGGGACGAGCGCAGCTGGCCGGCCAGCCGGCCGGCCGCTGGGCGAACGGGCTGCTGGACTAGATGGGCCATTGGCCCGATCCAGGCGGGCACGGGTTATGCCCTTCTGAATGACGGCATTGGGGTTTCTTCAAGAGCCTCTGGAACAGTTTTCTCAGGGTTGCTAGCACCACTAACAACAACAAAAGCTGAAAAGCACCTTGAGAAGCACCGAGGGTGCAGCTGGGCTTCTAGTATTGAGAGCAAGGGGTCCTTCTGGTCCCCCTCGACAAAAATCCTGTGTTGTTTTCAAAGGTCACAGCCAAGGTGGGCAGGCACCCCAAAGGGAGCCCAGCAGGGGGCAGCCTGGCGGGGCCTTCAGTCACTTCTGGGGCCAGGCTTTTGCTGTCACCGCCTCTGCCAGCTTTCTGGAAGCCTCTCTGGGTCCTTGGCAAGGGCCTTTCCCTGAGGTGGGGGGCAGCTCAGGCACAGCTGTGGGGCTGAACCCAGGGCCCCTGAATGTTGCCCCTCCTCACCTTCTTGCTTGTTTAAAAAAACGGGTTTCATGAAGGCCACCAGCCAACCAAGCTGGATTACAGCTGACTTGTTTTAACCAGCTTGCTTTGGAACCCGCTTGCCTTCACCCAGCCCAGAGATGCTCCGGGCATCGCTTCTTTGCACTCGGGGCATTCCTCGCCCGCCTCCAGCCTGGCATGCTCCGGGCCCGTGCGCATCCTAGCCCGCCTTTCGGAAGGCATTAAAAGCTTGGTTCCTGCCTTAGGGTTGGGATGTTAATGGCGGCCAGTCTGTTTGGTCTGCTTGAGTAAGTTTTACGTGGTGCTTTTACTGTTTTGTCATTTGTTTCATTACGCACGAGGCTGTGTTGCTGCCCCAGCACTGGTGGCGAGATGGCCAAGCACCTAAATGTGCACAGTAAAGCCTTGGGGAGAGGCACTGGCTCTGTGGCCCGCAGGGAAGGCCAACTCCTCTTGACCACCAAGAACCTGCTCCTCTTCCTTGGAGGCCGCCCGGCTCTCTGGGAAGGGGCTGTGTGAGAGTTTGGAGCGTGATGTTTGAGGCGCTCCATCCATCTGCGCTTTCCTTCCCCAGCAGCCTGGCAGAATTTCCAGCTGGGCTCCTGGCAGGATCCTTGGTGCCTGGGGAGAGATCTCCCTGGGCTTCCAACTCCCAGCCCACGGTCAGTGACAGAGGCAAGAGGCGCATCAGCCTTGCAGGGCGGCAGGAAGGCGTCTGGACGCGGCTGAAACTCGCCAACAGGTGCAGAACTTCCAGACCGGATGAGCTCATTTAGAAACGGTGCCCTCTCAGAAAGCTCCTTGTGCGGGTGGGCAAAATTCCAGATCTCCCCTGCGGGGTTGGCAGCTGCAGCGGGAGGCGGGCTGCCTCCTCCGGCCTTCAGGCTCACAGAGCTTGAACTCACGGCTCCCTGGCGAGGGCCAATAGTTTAATCAACAAAGTTGCCTGACGCTGGTCCCCCCCCACCCAGCTGCCCAGCCAGCATCGCCACTGTGGGCAACAAGGAGCGGCTCTGAAAGTCTGGTCTCACGACTGCCCTGAGGGGGTGCTGGTGGCTGTTCTGTGCCGGGGGAGAGCAGCAAAAGAGGAATAAGGAATGTGGACCAAGAGGTTGACTTTCTCTGTAGTAGCCCACTCCCCCCCAGGTTAGTTTGTGCTTCTGAAACCTCTTTAGGAAGGCATTTGGACTGGCTCAACTACAATTATGGGTGGATTAAATATGTTAACAATATTATTATTGTGATGGCTGGTGTGGGTCTTCCGGGCTGTGTGGCCGTGTTCTGGAAGTTTTGTTTCCTAATGTTTCACCAGCACCTGTGACCGGCATCTTCAGAGGGCAGGAGTTCTGAGAACTGCTCCTGTCTGTGCTCCTGCACTCTGAACATGCCGGTCACAGGTGCTGGTGAAATATTAGGAAACAAAACTTCCAGAACATGGCCACACAGCCCGGAAGACCCACACCAGCCATCGTATGCCGGCCGTGAAAGCCTTCGACAATACATAGATGCAACAATATTGATGTTTTGCCTCCCTTTTGCCACAAGGCAATCCCTAACATGGGCTCTTGCCCGTGTCCAGAGTCCCTTCGAGTCTTCCTCCAACGTGGGCAGGAGCAGGTGTGTGCGGTGTCCCTTCTGGTGCTTCGTCTCCCAGAGCTGCTAGGAAAACCAAGGTGCACCCTGGGACCGGTGCACAGGGAAGGCTGCATAGGAGCAATGCGATCCGAGGCCCCAGCCATCCGCCCGTTCCAGGTAGCAACAAGGGCCCCAGCCAAACTGCCCTCCAGATCCTCAGGGAAAACCCCAAGCTCTTCCTGGAACCCCACCAGGTCCATCCATTGCTTGGGGTGAGCCAACCCAACGGGCCCTGTCTCCCTGCAGGGAGGGGTGACCCTAGTGATCTGTCTATGGCAACAGACTGTTAATGTCCTCCACTGCCAGGCCGCATCTCAACTGCCCTGAGACAAAAACCAGATCTAGGGTGTGTCAGGCTGTCACTGACTTGCGACAGGTCCCTCCCTGACTGCCATGGAGGCCACAAACTCCTGAGATGCCCCAGATTTCACATTTTTTGAAATTTTACTTCATTCACCATAGTAAAGTTTGATAAGTAGATAAAATAAATTAACCTGTAGTGATTGCTTCAATTATTTATTGTGCCTGCTTTGGGCCTTGCAGAGAAGAGGCATATAAAGCAACTCATCTTAAGCCAGGTCCCCACTTGTGCTTGACCGCAAGGCAGTCAGGCCCAGACAACGGCCTTTCCCTCGCCACGGCTTTGCCCTCGTCCCCAGTCTGTGAGTGAGACTGCCTTGAATCGCCAGTAGCCGTGCCCGTTTAAAATAGTGGCTTCCCCCTTACCCTCCTCCAGGGCAGCCACGTTTCTCCCAGAATCTGCCCTCCTCATTCGAGTTTTGCTTCATTCATTCCTGACACCTCAGTGTTTTTTCAGGGAGGAGCTGATATCAGGTCTATTTCACTGAGACAATATTCTGAAATGTGTAGTCCCTTTTTCATGTCCAGAAAAGGAGGAGGGATGTTTGGTTGGACCTTGGTTGCTTTTTTGCCTCGATTTCCCAGTATCTGTGGCTTTCGGTGCCCACTGAGGTAAGAGATGGGGTTACCCGGTCAGTTTCAGGGCTTCTTTCTGCAGAGCCCAGCAGGTGGTGCGGCAGGGCAAGGTCTTCCTCTCTCCTGCCCAGTGCTGCTCTCTCTCCCCTAATTTTAACTTGGGAGATGCCAAGCTGAAATGGGCATCCCACCCCAGTGGGAGGGAGGAGGAGGAGGCGGCAGTGGCGCAGCAGCAGCCAGGCCAGGCCAGCCTAGAGGAGGCCGGGCACCATTCTGGCGCCAGACCCCCCGGTCCTGCGGCAGTGCCCTGGTGGTGGGAGGGGGCAGAGGAGCAACCCAATCCCCGCCAGAATGACTGGCACACTTGGGCTGGCGGGGGCCTGGAGTAGCAGCAGGCAGGAGGCGCTGGCGCTGGCATGGTTTATGTGCTGACAAGAGATGAAGAGCACCACAGTGGGAAGGGTTTTCAGTGGATGAATGCCTGACTAACGTGCTGCCAGTGGGGCAGCCATGTGGGGCAGGAAGGGGACAATGCCTGCCCTCTGCCTGGGGTGCCAGCTGGGGTGCAGCCCCAAGGCCTTTCCCCACTGGCTCCTAGCCACAGACAACGCGCTCCGGCAGCCCCTTTTGTTCCTGCTGTGGCCCACATCCTTGCCTTCATCTGGCCCCCACCCCACCCCTGCAGCCCCTAAAGCCAACGTGAGCTCTTCTGGTGTTGAGGTTCCCCCTCTTAGACCCAGAATTCTTGCTATAAATCCAGCCTGGTGCTCTTCGCTGACCGTTTGGTGCTCAGGCATTTGGGATCAAAATTTGGTTGGGCTGCAGGGTGGGAGAGACACCCCTGTTCTGCAGCGGGGTCTGCCCAAAGAATGCCCGGCTGGTGCCTTCCATGTGCTTGTCAAGCCTTCGATGGGCTCCTTACAAATACAAGTTTAGTGCCCTTCTGGAAAAGAGCTAATCCGCACCGCCAGAAGATGGATCTCAGCTGGGGAAGCAAGCTGAGTTCTGCCAGCTGTGGGCAGCAGCTAGTCCTGTCACCGCTGGTGCGCCGCAGGTTTTCCACCGCGTCTGCTGACAGGAGGTTTCGCATGGCCGTCCTTTTTAATATTTTTACTATTTTCGAGAACTTGTAGGAGAGCACTAGATGTCAACCCCACAGGAAGGCTAGAACTACTTTTATTGAGGCCAGTTACAGTAACAGAATCCTGCAAGTCTGATTGTGTTGTCCTTCCTCCGCCTCACTCAGCGAATTAGGGAGGCTGCTTCCAAGTGTTATCTGGACATTTGGATTTAAGAAATGTTTGCGCCCCTGTTGCGTTGGCAACGGAATCCACATCTCTCTGCCAAGGCCATCTTCCTTACTCTCTACACTAGAACCAGTCAACGGTCCTGCAACCAGACTCATTCAGCATACCGTGGCTATTTACATCCCTCCCCGGAGGGCAAGAGGCTATTATGGCCACTCAGCAGCACCAAATACCATCGTGATGATGATGATGATTGCCATAGTTAAGCCAACTGCAATCAGACAATTCTGCGTGGCTGTTCTCCCTGGTTCTTCTCCCTGCCCAGAGCAAGTAGCCCACTGGCACAACATGGTCCTTATTTCAGCCTAGGAGGGAGAAAAGCTGGACTGCACGTGGTGGGGGTAACCCTGCCAAGAAGGTGGCACATCCTGTTGTGCTGGTGGGGGTGCTGAGCCAAGCCCTCCTGCAGCTTTTAGGGGGGTTGGCCCCCACCCCCACTCACAGAGCCTGATGGGGAAGGGGTGGGGAGTCTGCCTTCCCCTGCACTCCCAGCTGCCTAACAGGCACCTAATAAGACTGAACTCCATGGGCAACCTCCCTAACAACATTGTTTTAGCCACTGTGGATGCTGAGGCACTATGGCCCAACATCCTCCACAAATGAGCCACCAAGAACATCATCACTGCCTGGCCACCAGACGGTGTGACTGCGTTCTGACCCATAACTACCTTTGGCGATAAAATGCTCCTGCAAATCAGTGGCACAGCTCTTTGATGGCTCCTCAATACGACAACAGCTTCATGGTTGACCTAGAACGCCTTCTTAACGCTTACACCCCGGAGCCCCTCCTCCTGTACTTGAGTTCATTGATGACGTTCTCATCACCTGAACACATGGAAATGAATCTCTTGTCAACTTCCATGATGACTTCAACAATTTCCACCCCACCATCAACTTCAGTCTAGACCACTGTTTCTCAGCCTTGGCAACTTCAAGACATATGTTGCCAGGGGTGAGAGACACTGGTCTAGACCTATCTACAGAACAAATCCACTTCTCTGATATCACTGTAAAACTACGCAATGGACGCACAAACATCGAGTTACACAGAAAACCCACCAATCGCTGTGGATTCCAGCTTCCGCCCAGAGCATAGCACCAAACCCATCCCCTCCAGCCAGGCTCTGTGCCACAACTGCGTTTGTTCTGGCCCACTTGACAGAGATGGTCGACTGATGGGATCAAACCAGGCATTCAGGAGACTGACTACCCACCCAAAGAGATCAATAGACAAATCAGCAGAGTCAGATCAATTCCCCGGGAGGACATATTAAAAGACGGACAACAACAGAACATCACCAATTGTCACCTACAGCTCACAGCTTAAACCACTCAAATGCATTATTAATAAGCTACAACCCATAATGGTTAATGATGCTGCACTTTCTCTGGCCATGGGTGGCGAGCCTCGGCCTGCCTCTAGTGATTCTCCTTCCCTGCTCCAGAAACACAGAGTTCTCCTCCCCAAGATGGGCCACCCTTAGACTCCTGCAGGCAGGGCAGCTGCCACGATTTGGAGACTATGGCAGCTCCGGCAGGAGAAAAATCGGCCAGGACGGGGGCTCCTTCAGGGGGGGCCCTAATCATGTGCTGCTCTCCCTCTGACGAGATTAGGAGGTGCACGGCCAGCTGTGGGGGCCCCCCAGGGATTTCCAAAGGGGCTGGAGTGGGCTCCCCATGGCTCCAGAGTATCTCGGGACTCAAGCAGCAGCTGCTCCCCGCCCAGCTGCCCCCATCCTTGGATTTCTGCAGGGGAGTCACAGCGGAAGTACGAAAAAGGGGAGAAGATAGAAAAACGCCTTTCAGTTTTCACTGCCTATAAGAATTGGAATAGTCCAAACCGGGATACTGATTTAAAAGGCAGTCCAAAAGCAACGTCAGTGCTCCGGGCAGAGCCCAAGATGGGCCCCAGGCAGAACCCGGGGAATGGCGGTTACCAGTTTTGCAAAAGGGGCCTGACAGACCCAGCCCAGCTTCACGCACCCAGCCCGGAAGGGCAGATATCAATCAGTCCAGGTTTCCGTAATGCATCCAGAGAAACAGACAGTGAGCGCCAGGTAGAAAACAGGCCAACAATCAGCACAGAACATAAACGATCTAATCACCCCCACCCACCCACCGCCCACTGCCAAAGGCAGCTTTACCTGGAACGGCTCCCACCCTGCGACGACACCTGTAACCCTGTCACACAACAACAGCGGCCCGCCCAGGTCCTTGGGAAGGACTCGATAGGCGGACAAAAATGCCAGATCCACCCTAGACACCTGGCTGACTGTGCGACCAGCCACCACCACCATCATCGTTATCATCATGTCATCATCATCATCATCATCATCATCATCATTTCCGGAGGGAGACGGACAACGACCCGCTCTCTGTTTCTTGAGACCTTAAGTCAGGCGGTGCACCCCACGCTCACAGGCCCTTCGTGGCCTCTGTCCGGCAGAAGCGGTGCTGGGGGCCAACCTTTTCATGGGATTTTCCCTCCTATCCGGTGGGGCGCAACCCCGAGGAGCAGGAGGGCCACCCCTCAGAGGCAGCTTTGAAAGCTGGGGGGAAACTGCCGTGTCGACTCCCTCTGACCCATAGGGGGCGCTCCCAACCTAGAGAAAGAAACAGGCTTATGGGGCTGTGCGGGCGTTTGGGGCCAATGGCCTGCGCCATCTGGACTGCAGGGCCAAGGCCTGCGGGAGGCAGAGCCTGAATTCAGCAGGGCAGATGTGCGGCAGGCTGGGAAGGACCAGTCCGAAGGCTGGGCAGAGTTCTGTGCCAGCCGAGGCTCCTGGCCGGAAGGGCCTCCCTTTTCCCCAAGGCGGGAAGGGTGTTAGCCAGAGGAGGCTGGCTTGGAGGGAGGGGCTGAAGGAGGCCCAAAGGAAGGGCAGATGCCAAAAAGGCACTGCGGGGACAGGGGCCTTCGCTGGCTCTTGTACGTGGCCCAGTGAAGAACCAGGAGGCATCTTCCCAGGCCCTTGGGAAGCAGACACGAAGGGGGGAGCCGCGAACACAAACGCAGGTGTGACTGGCAGGATACGCTCCGATCGAGAGGAGCAGGAGGAGGGGTGGGGCTGCACTCTGTACTCCACATCTGCTCAGAAATCCAGGTGAACAAACCGCCGTGCTTCTGGGTTCAAATAAACGGAGGAACGAGTAGCAGTAATATGGCTGCTGATGTATGATGTCAGCTGTCCTGCCATGGAGAAGGTGTGGACGATGCTAAGGAGGACAAACACGTCAAAAAGAAAGAACCGGCTGTTCAACTGACGTGGTAAAAGGGTCAGGGGACAAAGAAAAGGCCAAACTTCTCAACTGTTCAGCGTCTGTCTTCTCTGAGAGGAGAACACGACGTCCGCTGGGCGGTTGGGAAGAGCCGCGCGAAGGAGCAGGGCCCCAGCTCAGGCCACCCAGGGGCCAAGCCAGGGGGCCAGTCGCAGATGGGTTCAGAGCCATGGGCTGCGTCCGAGGCTAGCGATGGACCTTGCCGGTGGCTGGCTGAGCCTTTTTCATCTTGCGAGAGCCGGAGAAGAGAGGAAGAGGCCAAGAACTAGAGGGATTCAAAAAGAGGTGCCCGGGGGGAGGATCCAGGGAAATGCCTGCCAGCCAGTGGAACAATGCTCTTTGCCGAAAAGCCCTTCCCTCTGCAGGACCTGAATCTCATTTAGCCACCCCGACCTCAGCACCAGAGATTCTCAAGCAGGTCTGAAAAAGGCTGACCTGGAAGCATCTTGAGAACCACGCAGTGGCTGCTGGGTCAGCTTGGAACTGTGAAGAAGAAATCTTATCAGGTTAATCTTACATAGTTTTTTGATTGGCTCATTTCCCTAGTAGGTAGAGGGAAAACTGGGAACATCATCATCAAAACAGCATTTGGCTAACTGCATGGCTTAGGGCCTAGTTACTGGAGGGGCTGCCTGTCTCCCATAAGACCTGCCCAGCTGATTCAATCCTGCAGGGTTGGGACGCTCCGGGTTCCATTGATTAAACAATATCATCTATTGGGACCCCACAAGTGGGCCTGCCCTCTGGAACGATGTTCGCCCCAGGATCCAGATGGCCCCCACTCTACTGTTGTTCAGAGAGCCATGAAGACCTGGCTCTCCAACCAGGCCTTCAGCGAGGGAGAGAGACCCCTCACTAATAACAACAGCAGCAACAGCAAAAACAACATTCAGATTAGCAAGCCGATTAAACTGGTGGACCTTGGCTGATCCCAAAAGCTAAGCAGTTACATCTGGTTAGTAGTTGGAAGGGAGACCTCCTGGAGACCCCAAGGGTTTAGACTTGACTAGGGAAAAAGGTAGGTGGCTATGGCAACCCCCTTCCCTATTGTGGCCAAGAGAACTACATGGATGAAGTCACCACAGGTCAGCCTAACTTGAAGGGACCATTTTTCCAAGTATGGCTTGAATGGTAGGTCCATCAAATGGATCCACAGGTGGCTTGAACAGCATACTTAAGAGTGCTCATCAATACTCATCAACTGAAAGAGACGGTAAAGTGAAGTGCTTCAGGGTTGCTCCTGGCCATGGCTCTTGGCCTCTTAACTTGGAGGAGGAAATGGAAAGAATCTGTATCAAACTAATCAGCTGGAGAAACAGGCCAAAACAACCACCACCACCACAACATAAACAGACAAGCACCTGCCACACAACACCCCAGACTTAACCATGGCTGATAAGAAAGGCAAAAAAGTCTGGATGGTGGACATTGTAATACCTGGAGACAGCAGAAGAGAAGAGAAAGAACTGGAGAAACTCACAAAATACAAAGACCTGCAAATAGAAGTAGTACGACTATGGCAAAAGAAAGCGAAGATAGTACCAATAGTCATAGGTGCCTACGGTGCAATCCCAAAACATCTGGAGCACCACTTGAACACCGTTGGCATGGACAAAATCACCATCAGTCCATTGCAAAAGCCAGCTTTACCTGGAACAGTTTCCATCCTGCGATGATACCTTTAACACCGTCAAACAACGACATCTGCCTCTCCCAGGTCCTTGGGAAGGACTCGATAGGTGGACAAAAATGCCAAATCCAGTCTAAACATCTGGCTGATTGTGCAACCAGCCATAATAATGTAAACTTTAATAGAGATAAATGTAACGTTTTCAGAAGATGGAGGATAGAGGATGGGAAGTGCCTGGTTTCCACAATATCACTTGGGATAACAGTAATGAATTACAAACTAAACACAGTATGGATCAGCAGTGAGATGTAGTCGTGAAAAAGGCAAATGCAGTATCAGGCTGAATTGACCCAAGTAACATTTCCAAATCATAGGAGTAGTTCCACTCCATTCTGCTTTGGTCAGACTCGCTTAGAGCCCCGTGTCCAGTTCTGAGCACTACCCTTTAAAAAGGAGTCAGAAGTGGTGCAGAGAAAGGCAACCAGAATGACGGGTGGAAGGAGAACAGAAGAGATGGTGAGTCTTGGGAAAGACAGCTATGGGGGGTGGAGGGGGGTGGAACACGATAGCCCTCATCAGAAACCTGAAAGGACGTCAGACCAAAGAAGGGTAAGACCTGTTCACTCTCATTCCAGAACGGAGGACATGGAATAATGGATTTAAGTTACAGGAAGGCAGATCGAATGTCATGAAAATGTTTTCATTTAAAAAGAAGAAAGAATCAATGCCCTGCAGCTGTGCACACCATGGGTTCTGTTTGATAGTGGGGATGGGGTGCAGGAAGCAGGTCCCGTCCTGCCCTCTGGCCCTGGCTCAGCAGGGCTTTGATCTGGCCTCCTTGCCCAGGACGGGGAGGGCCGTCTGTGTCCCAAGGGGAGGGCTTGGTGGGCCAGAGAGCTGCACTGGTTCATCTGGGCAGGCCGAGGGGAAAACAGCGGCCTGCTCCACCAGAGACGCTGCCCCACGGCCAGGGAGATCCCTGTGGGCGTCTCGCATGCCTGTCCTTGGTTTAAGCCACCCACAGGGCTGGCCCAGGGCAGCAGCCACTCTCTCTGGCAGCAGAGGCCAACAGCTGGGGAAGAGAACCGTGGGCATGCAGCCACAAACCCGTCCCTCTGCCCTCAGGGCGCTGTCCCTGGGCCAACGTTCAGAGGCTGGATGGGGGCCGCTGCTCCTCTGCCATTTCAGGCAGGAGAGCATCTTGAGCTGGGCCTGGCTGAGGAAGAAAACTAATTGTCCAGCTATATTTCCATGAGGCAGAACTGGCTTCACCAGGAGTTCTGGAGGAAGCCCTCTGCTGCCGGGGCAGCCCACAGAAAGTGGCTCCCAAGACACCCCAAGCAGAAGAGAGAAGTGCCTGACTGCCCGGTTCTGGCAGTAGCTTCTGCTCTCCCTCTTCTGCAGACTGCCTGTCCCCCTCGGCCATCAAGAAGCACCACCGGCACTCTGCAGATCCACTGCGGGTGAGTGTCCAGAGGGCTGACCTTTGGGCCAGTAAAGGAATTGTGGCGGTGCAGAGTTGGCCCAAGAAGCAAAACCCAGTTCAGCCAAGAAGTGCCTGATTTGGACCAACGTCTTCTCCCTGCTTGAAAGGCCCTCCGTGTCCGAGTGCTACCGTGCCTGTGGGTCTTTGGCCTGGGACAGACAGGTTCTATTGGTTCTGGGATCCTCCCAATAGACGGGTGATCTGTAAACCTCCCTGGGCGCTTCCCCGCCACCTCTCCTCCCCAAGGATTGGCACTGGTCCAGGGTCTGGAGACCCGCAGACAGGCTGGAGTGGGTTCTCTTGTATCGCCCCAGAGCTCAGCTGTTGGAAGAAGAGGGCGCAGCATGGCCTGGAAGGAATGGGGGAGGAGTGCCAAGACATTTTGGGGGGTACAGGGTCTGGGTGTCTCCAGTTGCCTCTGCTGCTGCTGCGTTCCAGTGCAGGCGGTCTGAAATCACAAAGCCCAGGACGGGGGTGCGGCAGAGGTGAGATGGCTGGGCAGTTCCTTCCTCCCCATTCCCCCACCGGATGAAGAAGACTACCTCGAGCCTAGAAGGGCCATCAAGGAGACTCCTGCAGCTGAGACCCGGTGGGGTTGTGTTCCCTGAAGCACCAGAGACGTCAGAGTAGCTGCTCCTTCCCGCCTCAGGGAGCCCGAAAGCCAGATCTCACCTGGGCCGGCCTCCGGTTCCCACAGGGGCCTCCTTTCCATGGTCTCCAGCAGGGACCTGGGAGGTAACTGGCACTAGACAGGGGCCCTCCCCTCGAGGGCCTGGTCCCCAAAGGCACCCTGAGGAAAGGGAAGCTCTGATCTAGCAGGGCCTTCAGGGAGGGCCTCTGGCCTGGCCTGGCCTGGCCTGGCCTGGCCTTTGAATTGCCCTCCAGCCCAGGGGAGAGGTGGGCTCCCCCAGCATGATGCCCTGGCCGAGGTGTCCGAAAGGACTCTGCAGCTGCAACTGTAAAAGGGCTTCGGGCCTGGGAGACAATTTAATTGACCAAATAAGGGAAAGGGAATATGCAGACGCCTGGCTTCGTGCCAGGCCTGCCGAAGGACTAACGGGATGGTCCCACGGGGGCGGGGGGGGGCGCAGAACGCCCTGAACATTTCCTAATGGGGGATTCTTGGAGGCGGCGGCGCGAGTGCAGAGATGTGTCCTGCATGGCCGAAAGCGGGGCAAAGAGGGCGCCTGCCGTCCCCAAAGCTGCAGCGCGGTTCACCCCAAGGAAAAGGCGGGTCCCCCCCCCAGAGCGCGCTCAGCCCCAGACTCCTCCTCCTCCTCCTCCAGAGCCGCTGGGATGCTTCAGGGAGTCGGCCGCTGTTTGGGGGGGCAGCAGTCCGAAGCCTGGCCGGGCGCGGGCTTTTCTGTCCTGCGAAGATGCTCCCGCACGTCCTCCTTCCTGCCCCGCAGACGCCCACTGGCAAGAGGCCCAGAGAGGGGCCCGGCCCAGGGGTTATCTCCCCTCTCTGCCCTTGCTGGAAAGCCCTGCCTCAGCTTGGCCCCGGCTTCGCGGGCTTCTCGGATCTCACCGACTCCGTCTGCGCGCAGAGCCGGCCGAGGAAAGGTCCGCCCGACGCGTCCCGGGACTTTCCAGGCCAGAGGCGTCGAGCACAGAGGCTTAACTTCAGGAACGCGCGGACGTTTCCTTTCAGGATGCGCGCACACTCAGCCCCACCCCCTCCCCCGCACGCGCCCTGTCCTGTCCTCCACCGAAGCGCGCGTGCCCAGCCCCGGGGGCATCCCTCTCGAAACCCAGTAAGACCACCGCGGCGGCGGGCAGGGGCTCAGCGCCCCCAAGTCGGCACAGGCTTGGCTTCGCACCACGTGGTGCCCCGCCCCGCCCCGCCCCGCCGCGATCTTCGCGGTCCCGCCGATCCCTCCCGGCGGTGGGCTGGGGCGGAGGAGGAGGCGGAGAGGGCAGGACGCGCTCTCCCCGGCCCGCCGCCGCCGCCGCCGCCGCCGCCCCACAGCCGCGGTCCGCCCGCTGTCGGGGGTCTCGCGATGGGCAGCAGCGCCGTGGACCTGGACAAGCACAGCCTGGCGCTGCTGGCCGCCAAGAGCGACGTGGTGAGCGGCCGAGCGGCCGCCAGCTGGTGAGTGGCGCGACCGCCCTCCCCGGCTCGGGCTTCCCCCGGCAGCCAGGCTCCGGCGCTGCCGCCTCCTGGACGGGGTGGGGCGCGGGGCCGCCGGGCGTCGGAGGTGGTCCCTGCGGGGCCGGAGCTCGGGGCCGCTCCTGGCTTTGGCTTGGGCAGGCGCGGCGCGGCGTGGCGTGGCGTGTCTCGCGAGCGAAGCTGCGCGGCGCAGAGCTGCGGGCAGGCCAGCTGGGTCTCCTGGGCAGCGAGGGACGGCAGGTCGCCTTTCGCCCAGTCGCCTCGCCTCAGTACCCGCGGCGGCTTCTGCTCTTTGCCCCCTGAAAAACAGCCCGGCCCCGGAGCCGCTTCGCCCCCCCGGAAGTCCCTGGGGAGAACTCGGGGGAGGCGGGCGGCGCGCCTTCGGGGCGTCGCAGGGGAGGGGAACCGGGCTGGGAGGGAGGCCCGCCCCGCCCCGCCGCACCCCACCCCGGACCTCGCCTCCTTCGGCTGCCTGTCCCTGGCCGGTCTCAGCCGGCCGCAGGGAGCTGCTTCGGTGGGCGCTAAAGGCCGTCCTCCTCTCTGGGGACCACCGTGGACTGCAGGAGGGCACCCTTCAGCAACCCTGCAGCGTCCTGCTCTGCTTCACCAGCCTCTCTCCCATGCGGGTCCCAGGAGCTTCTGATGGGGCTGAGATCGCTGTGTGCCCGGGGCAGACTGGTGGGTGACAGCTCTTGCCGGTCGTCCCCTCCCCTCCCTCGGCTGCCCCCCCCCCCCCGTGCGACAGGGCAGCAGGCCAGGGAGAGGGGCAGCCCGGAGCTTAGGTCCTTCTGCCCATCCTATTGCTACTATGTGCCAGCTTCAGGATGAGGGAGCCCAGGCCTCTACACCTGAACTTGGGGCATGTTGGGGGGGGGGGCAATGAAAAGCAAGGGCTTGACACCTTTCTGCTGGCCAGATGGTGCAGCTAAACTCTACAAGGAAGTTCTGGGTGCCAGAAGCTGGGCCTGCCGGATCCCCAGCAGCAAAAGAAGGCAGATGCTTGGTTCCGTGGGCCTCATCCTTGAAGACTCCTGCTCGCCTGACTTTTCCCTTGTATGTTCTTAGAGTGCACGTGTGGAGCTCAACCAACCTCTTTGGCACGCAGGAGGTCTGTTTTGCTAGCAGAAGCTGAAGGATACGCACCTTCATCTCTGTCCTGGAGACTGAGGGGTGTCTGAGGGGAAGGGTGGGGAGTTCTTGGTGGGCCCCCCGGTGAGCCCGCCCCCCACCCTCTGCTCTTGTCCCAGGGAAGGCCAGGCCAAAAGGAAGGAAGCTAGCCATACTGGGTCCAGCGGGTTGATCCTGCCCATCCGGGCTGCTGTAAGAAGGGCGTGGGTGAGATGGCTGCTGAACCGGACCGTTGGCAGTAGCTGCAAAAGAGCCGCACCCCAGCTCCTTTGATCTTCCGGGGTCCCTGTCCTCTGGCAGGGCACTGAGGGAAGTTGTGCGCTCGCAACCCTTCCCTCTGCCAGCAGTGTGCGTGAATGTGTGTGCGTGGGTGCAAAGGTAGGGGTCACGGGTCAGCGGAGGTTGCTGTGGTCTGGGTCAGTTTCAGGGCGAGGCCAGAGGGTGAGACTGTCCCACACAGGGGAAGGGGGCAAGGAGGGCCGGGGATTGCCCTCTCTCCTGGCCCAGGCCTTGCGAGGGGGGGAGGCTCGCCCTTTTCCTGGGAATGCCACCTGGGACGCTTGGCACCACCTGGGCCTCCTTCAGCCAAGAAAAGCCCCTCCTGTGCGCCGTTCCTGCTCAGCCACTGAGCCCAGCCCCAGGAAAACAAGATGTGTGCTACCACACGTGTGCGTCACAGGATCCGCAAGACAAAGGGAGAGGAACGGGGGGGGGGGGGGGGCTGGGGCCTGGCTTCCCCAGAAGGAAGGGAAGGAGCCAGCTGTGCTTTAATCGGGTGCCAGCAGCAGCGCCCCACCTGGATCCCCGGAAGGGAGGCCGTCCCACGCTTGGGCTGCTGGAACCACAGCATGAGCCACAGGCGGGGACAAAGCGGGGAATTGCCTCCTCCCGAGGGGCCGGGGGAGGGCTTGGCCCCACGTCTGCCGGTAGGGCCCCTCCCCTCGGATCCCCCCATGCCGGTCCTTTGCCCTCCGTTGTCTGAGAGCGGATGCGCTTCCTCCCATTCAGAAGAAGAGATGGGGTGGAAGCAACTGCGGGGGGGTTCCACCTGCCCAAGGGGCCCAGCTTGGCAGGCATCTTGTTTCCAAGGGCAACCAACCCAGTAGGGGCAAAGATGGTGGCCCTCTTCTGCCCCTAAAGCTAGACAGAACCCCTGAAGCTTCTCTGATGCCTTTCCTTGGGCTCCAGAATAGTTCCAGAAGGACAGAGGTGTCTGCCAGGAAAATCCGTATCAGGGTGAAGGCAAAGGACTTCCGGCCTGCCACCCTCAGGGCCTGGCCCTGGGCAGCCGTTCTTCTGGCCCCACGGGAGCCTCTCTTCCCTTTGTCTGGCCTTGAAAGAGGAGGGGCAGTGGGGACGCCTGCTCAGCAAATCAAGGTGGGGCTGTGGGGTCTTCCTGGCTGGTGCCATCTGGCGCCCAGACTGACAGCAAGGGTGGGGAATGGGCTGCCTGTGGGGCGCTGGGCCCCACACATTCTCTGCAGGTGGGCCAGGAACACCCAGACTCTGGCACGTTTTGCAGCAGATGGGCACTTAGGGAAGGCAGCCGTGGCCGGGCAGCCTGTGAGAAAAGGAAGCCAAAACGCACAGTGCCTTAACTGGGTCCCCTGAAGTTCTCCAACAGAGCAACAGACTTTACCCTTCAGAGGCCAGAAAAAAGGGGGCCGCAGGAGGGGGGAGGGAGAGTGGGGGCCACTTTCAAGCCAAGGCACCCACTGAGAAGTGGGCTGCCGCTGATTCTCCTGTTGAGGGCCACAGTGGAAGATGAGGCCTTTCCCTGCAAGGAGATGGGGGGGCCTGGCCTGGATACCCTCCCCCATGCTTGGCTCCTAATGCTGGCCCCTCTCTCTTTGCCATCCAGGGCCCTCTTTGCCTATGAAAAGTCCAACGAGCTGAAGCTGCTTGACTCAGGAGGTAAGATGGGAAGCCTGGCCGCACTGTTTCTCTTCCTCTGTCTGCTGTAGTGGGGCCTGGGATGCCCCAGAGATATGGGGCGCGGGGCAGACAGGGTCTTCTCAGCCTGATTTGCCTCCAGTCGAGGCAGGACAGGGCTCTGCTCTGCCCTCTCCTCCCCACCCTGCTTCCTCTCGCCTTCCGTGGCTCCCGCTGCCGGGTTGATGCTCCCAGGAGGGAGAAGGGGGCATCTGTGGCAGAGACAAACGGGGCGACTTCCTGGGAAAGAGGTTCAGGTGTTGTGAAGGGCGGGGTGGAACAGGATTTGGTGGGCGAGGGGTATGGCACTCAGGAGCCCCGTCTGCCTAACCCAGCCTCCCTCTGCAGGTGGGGGTCCAGATGAACTCGCCAAGCGCTTCCAAAGTGGGCGCATCATGTATGGGTTGTGCCGCCTGTCTGAGTCTGCTGCAGGGATGCCACGGATTGTCCTGATCCATTGGGTGAGCGTGCAGGAATGGGACCTGGGTGTGCATCTGGGGGGCAGAGGTGTGGGGTGGCTTGCAACCTGCTGGCTGGAAAGCGGTGGCCACACGAGTCAGATCCAGCTACTGTATTTGTCCTGCTCTCCGCCCCCCCAAGGCGTTGCAGGCCACCCTCTGCCAAGGTGGAGCTCCTGGTTGCAGAAGCTCTCCAGGGCCCCCCTCTTTTGCACCTTCCTCCTCTGGAAGAGCTGCTCGCTAGCCCCTGCCACCACCCCTTCTCTGGGGAGGCAGCAGCCCTGTGGGGTGTGTTGGGCTGAGAGAGAGAGAGAGACGTGCCTCCGAGGGCTTCCCTGGGCTGAGGGGGAGCTCAGCCTGGCTCTCCCGGGCTAGTCCACACCAGGATCACCCAGCCTCAGGGCGGTGCTCAGCCGCCCGCCTCCCAGTGCCAGGGAAAGCATCCAGACCTTCCTCTTTCGCCTTGGCCATTTTGAGCGATAGTCTCTGCCTATTGTGATCTGTTTTGCTTTAGCGTTTGCCCCCTTGAGCTGGTAGAGAGGCAGGGTGTCCGTTGGGGTGGGGATGCCTTGCCTGGGGGGGTGAGCTGTGGAGAGCTGGGGCCAGGAGGTCACCGCGCCCCCCTTCGTGGGGTTGCAGCTCCAGCAGGACAGAGGCGATGCCTCGCACAGCTGAGTGGCCGGGGGGCATGTGGCCCGGCACTGCCTTTTCCTGCCCACCGCCCAGTGGAAGAATAAACCTCGGGGTGGGCCAGTCATTGGCAGGGCGGGAGCAGAGCGCATGCCGTCCGGGGGTCTGGAGGAGCCCCCCAAGGGCTTGCCCAGCGAGGGCATTGATTAGTTTGTGACTCCCGACTCCAGACGATGCTGGACTCACTGGGGCAGCAGCCGGAGGGAAGGGAGGCAAGATGCTGGAGGCTGGAGCTTCTGCCAACGCCGCCCCTTTGCGGAAATGAGTCCCTGAAATCCTGGGACGGGGGGCCAGCGGTGCATTTTCACGTGGCCGAGAGCGCAGGGCTTCTCTTTGGAAGAGGCCCAGAGGAGCCTGTTCAGGTGCAGTCCCTACAACCTCCGGATGGAGGATGGAGGGCTAACCCCGGCCCCGGCCCCGGCCCTGAAGCTAGATCTGAGTGAAGGCTCCTCTCTTCCACTGCCCGGCCCCAGTCTCTCTTCCTCCAGAAGGCGAGCCCGAGAGCGGCCTGGGGGTCTCAGAATCGGGATGCGGCAGTGCAGGCAGAGGGAGCTCCCGCAGCTCTGGCGTATCCAGAGTGGGGATCCGGTGCCTGATCTCCAAACTGTTTGCTACCTGCTTTGGAGGAGGAGGAGGGTCTGGCAGCCGGGGCAGCCGCGCCGATCTTAGTGGGGGAACAGCTCTACCCTCATTGCCGAAAGGACGACCGGGGGCTCCTGGAAGGTCTACCTCGTCTTAAGCGGTGCGGCTGCTGCAAGGGTCTTCGAGAAGGGGATGACCCCCGGCTCCCTCTTGGCACTAGGTTGGAGAGAAAGTCTCGGACTCGCAGCAAGAAGCGTGTGCTGGGCACCTACCGGCCATCCGCGCCTTTTTTAAGGTGGGTTCTGTGCAGAGAAGTCCCTGGGCTCCCTGGGCTGGAGGAAGAGAGGAAGGGCCTTCCCCTCCTTTAGGGCCCCTGGTTGCCCCGGGGCTGCTGTGCCCTGGTGCCCAGAGTGCTGCTCTTGGAGGAGCTGCTGTGCCCCCCCCACCTGGCAGCAAGGAGCCACTTCCTGGTGCCCCCTCCAGCCCTTCAGGGGCTCTCCGTCCGCTCGCTCTCCTTGCCGCAGCTGCCTCTGAAAGAGACCACAAAGGCCAGGCCCCTCTCCTCGCTGGCCGCTGTGGCCCCGTGCCCTGCCAACTGCCCAGCCCAGCCCAGAGAGGGCTCTCCTCCACGGCCTCCGCCCAGGACCTTAGGCGCTGTCTGAGGAGGATGCCACGTCCCTGCAGCCGTCAGGGCTCACTGGGCGAGGTCCTCGTGTAAACCTGAGGGAAAGTCACTCTGCACATGCCCCACGGCACTGCCCTCTGCCCTGTTCCAGGGCTGTGCCCCTCCACGGCCCAACGTGCCTTGCTCCTGCCTGCTCCTGGCCAGAAATGGGAAGCCGTGCAGGATGCCGGACAGTGGCTCTGGTGGAAAGGAGAAGGCAGGAGAGCGGGGGCAAGGAGGAGGGTGGGAGGTAGGCTCGGTCTGGGAGGAAGGGCAGCCGCTCTGCCAGGGCGGGTTGGGGGCGAGTGCCCGCACTGCCGCTTCCTCTCCTCCTCTGCAGGAGGCCCACCTGGTGCTGAAGGCCAGCCGGGCCGAGGAGGTGACCCGGGAAGGGCTGACACGGCGGCTGTCCCTGGCGGCCCCATCAGGAGCCGTCTTCTCCAAGAAGGGCATGGGCAGCGACCCTCAGGAGCTGGTGGTGAGTGCCCAGCTCCATCATTGCAGCTGGCAGAGTTCCTCCCCTGGCCTGGGGCTCTCCTGTGTTTCCTGCAAGGCTTTTCCAGGCCCCTCATGGAGGGGGACTTGGGGCCCTTTCAGTCCTTCCCATCAGCCCCCAGAAGGGGGCTCCTGCCTGTGGAGAGTGAGGGGATATGATTCAGCCCCCCCTTCCTTCCTGGCGCACAGAGAAGGGCCAGAGGTAAGTGTGAGACCGTGCTGCCCAGAGGACTCACTCTCAAGTGGGGCAGTTCCTCACAGCCACCTGCCTGGAGAGCCATCCTGCCCGCTTGCCCTTGGCAGGTGTCCCCGGGGAGGGCGGGGCGGGGCGCCTGAGGGACGTCCCCCCCGGTTTGAGAGAGACCCTCCTTGTTTGCCCTCCTCAGGGCACCAACTACCAGAAGACCAACCCGCTCCTGGAGATCCTGCACACCAAGAGAAGCTCCTTCTGGGCACAGGCAGAGGTGAGAGGGCAGGTGCCAGGCTGCCCGAGGGCCAGGCTGCCGAGCGTTGGGGGAGGCGATGCCATTCCGCCTCTCTGCCCCCCTCCAGAGGGAAGAGGAGCAGAGGCGCGAGGAGGAGAGGAGGCGAGCCCAGGAGGAGCGGCGCCACTGGGAGTGCCTGCGCATGGAGGAGGAGCGCCGGGAAGCAGCTGAGCGGGAGCGCCGGGTGCAAGAGAAGGAGAAGCTCATCCAGGAGCAGAGGTGGGCTGGGGCTTGCATCACGGGCCTCCGGACCCCTTCCGCAACCTGCAGATGGGGTCCAAGGGGCTGCTGCGGCTTCCGGGGGCCCTGCCCTGTTCCCACCAGTTTGCCTGGATCAATCAATCCCTACAAAGAAGGTCAGTTTAATCACTGGCTAAAATTTAGCCCTAAGTGGGCCAGTTTTAGCATGCGCAGGGTTAGGCACCGGCAACATCTGCATCCAGTCAACGACAGTCCATTTTGTGCATTACTCAGTCCTCCAAACGAAAGAGCTGGAGGGAGAGTGAGCAGCTGAGAAAGGGACTCTCCGTTCTAGAACTTATTGCCATAGTCTGGCAGCACAGAACATGCTTCCCAAATACTGATTGGCTGCAGCGGCTGAGTCACGCCTCCTGCTGCCCACCTAGCCAATGGGAAAGGGCTAATGATGCAATGAAGCCTTGCCAGAATGCTCCTGCTGCAGCAAGGGCTCATGGGATATCAGGTGCTTCCTGGAGAAAGCGGGTGACTTGGGTGTGCTGGCTAGGGAATTCTGGGAGTTGAAGTCCATGCATCTTCAAGTTGCCAAGCCTGAGAAACACTGTCTTAAACAACACAATCCTTGTATTGTCAAAGGCTTTCACAGCCGGAATACGATGGCTGGTGTGGGTCTTCCGGGCTGTGTGGCCGTGGTCTGGAAGTTTTGTTTCCTAACGTTTCGCCAGCATCTGTGACTGACACCAAAGCAAGCAGCCACTCGTTAACCCAACCCCCCCACCCCCACCCCCACCCTTCAGGGACCCTCGCTGATCTCTATAAATACCCACAAAAGGGTCACCTCACCCTGGGCACAGAGAGAACCGCTCCTGTCTGTGCTCCCGCCCTCTGAAGATGCTGGCCACAGGTGCCGGCGAAACGTTAGGAAACAAAACTTCCAGAACACGGCCACACAGCCCGGAAGACCCACACCAGCCAACACAATCCTTGCTTAAGGAGTGCCCAGACACCCCTTTCTGAGCCCCTCTGGCGCACTCCGTCTTCCTGGGATGGCTCCTGCCGGCCAAGGAGAAGCAGATCCTTCCCCTTGCTTCCCCTGCCGTGGCACGCGCCCCATCCCCGGGGCTCGCTCTGGTCCGTTCCTCTGCCCAGAAGGATCAGAGCCAAGTGAGCGGTGGGAGATGACGGCCTGGTGGATGCGGGAGCAGAGCGGGAGGGTGGCTTGCACCAGAGCCCAGCCGGCCCTGCCCCGGATCTTGCCACCGTGACGCGGGAGCGATTGCTCGTTCCCTTAGAAAAGGTTTAATTAGCTGCCGGGCTCCAGTTTGCACTAAGAGGTGCAAAACAATGCAGTACACAACATCCTCGATTACGCTGGGTGGGAGAAGGAGGTCTGACCCTTCCAGGAGCCCACCAGAAACCGGCCCAGGGCCCTGATCTCACCTCCTCCGGAAGAGAGTCCACTCTGGTCCCTCCAAGCTAAGGGGGAATGACCTGCCCAGAATGGGCCTCAAAGGTTGGGGCACCCACCTCTCCTCAGGCTCTCTGGGGATGTGCCCTCACTTTACTGGGGAGCTCAGGCAGCACGTGCACAGTGGGATGCCTGCGGGAGGCTTAATTGGTTGCTGCCAGGGCAGGACTGCTAGATGCTTGGGAAAGGGGGCTCCAGAAACACACATTGACCTTGAAGGCCTGGGCTGCCCTGGACCCACGCTCTTTGGCAGGACTTGCCCCAGGATCAGCCTCATCTGGGCGTGCTGGGGACTTGCCCCCACCCTGTCTGCCTGGCACTGCCATTTTATCTGACCCCTTGAGCAGTCTGGGATGGGGAGAGACCCGCTGTGGCCTAGAGCGGGGCCCCATCAGCTGTAGACAGCCAGGACTTAGCGGCAGGCCAGCCTTCATGTCCACAAAGAGGTTTCATTTCCCTGTTGATTTCATCTGTACATCATCCTGAGAACATCAGCTGTTGGCGGCTAACCGACTTCAAATTTAAAAAGCAACGTTTTAAATCAGATGGGTTTAACCTAAGGCACAGAGACCCCGCAAAAACCTCCACGAAAGTGCAGCTTCCACCAGAGTATTAGCATACTGGTTTTGTTGCGCAGTGTTTCTGGGCATGTCAGTGCAAATGGAGCATCTCCCATAACTTTAAAGCAGCCGCCTCTTTTCTCAGAATTACAAGCAATCCCAGGAAAAGATGGAGCTGCTTTAAAGAACCACAGACGGGTGTGACTTGCATGCTCCCGTTGGCTCCAAAGTACCTCTTTGGAGTCAAATGAAAAGTGCTGCACACTCTATTAACCGTTCATACGTTTAAAGGATAAATATGAAATGTAGCTTTTGTCCTGCCTCCATCCACTTTTCACCTGGAGGAGAGTTGCACTGAACAGGCCAGCAAAGGCAGCCAGAGGGGGTCCTTCTGCCCCCCCCCAAGCTGGTGGAATGGGCATTGCCTAATCTTCCCTGCTCCCACGAGACAAGCGGGACATTTGCAACCCTTGCTCTACACGTGGAGTGCAGCAGGGGAAAGATCTGCCTTTGCCACCCCGCAGGAGTTAGAGAGTCCTCTGAGCAGCTCTGCCACCCTTCTCCCACAGGAAACAGCAGGCCCAGCGGGATGCGGAAGAGCATCGGTGGGAAGAGGCCCGTCGGGTAAGTGCCCTGCAGAAGGGCTGCTGGAGCTGTGCCCGCTCACCCACCCCCAAGTCTAAGGACAAGCAAGGCAGGGCAGGGCAGGAGGCCCTTGGTTCACCATCGGATGGGAAAAGGTGTGGCTCCCCCCACCCCAAGAAGCCCAGGTGGCTTTAGGAGCTCCATCTGTTGGGGTTAGGAAGGCTTGGCAGGCTGAAATCCAGCAAGCGACTCTCCTCAACATGAGGCAGGTGCTTTATCTGTTGAATTGATGCCTGCCATACAGCACCTCTAGAGACAGGAATCCCAGCTCCCAGCCCCAACAGTCACTTTCCCTTTTTGTTGGCAGAAGGAGCAAGCAAAGGCGATCTCTGGGATGAGTCTTCAGAGACAGCCTAGCGAGAAAGCCAGGGTGAGTGAGACAGGGACAAGGGGGCTGCTCGGGGTGCTGGGGTGGGCTCCAGGCAGTGGGCCATGAGCAGGCTTGGTGCAATGGGGCCTGCTGGCCAGGCAGGACGTGGGTGGCCCAGGAGCCCCCAGCCCGAGCTGCCGCTTGCTGGAGAGCTGCTGGGGAAGACTGCGCCCCCTTCCCTGGAGCTGCTTCAGCACAGCCCCGAGCTTTTTGCTGCTCTCCCCAAACCCACCCAAAGCCCCTCACTCTCCCTTGGCTCAGCTTGGAGGAAGCTTTGCTGAAACCAGAGGCCGCCACCTGGCTGGCATCTGGAGGGGCCCGCTTGCAGAGGGGCACAGATCAGAGCAGGACAAAGCAACAGGGAAGCGCTCCGGGCCCTGCGCATCTCTGCCATCAGCCGGCTGGCTTTTCTTGTTCTCATAGCAGGAGGTGGCTATGCCAGGTTTGCAGCAGCCGCACCCCCCACGGGGCTTCTTCCAGAAGAGAGACCGGCTAGGCTCTGCCTCCAGAGACCCAGGGCCAGGTGAGCTTCCCAGGCTGGCCCTGCCGGGCACCGAAGAAGCGCTGGGCTGCTTGGAGAGCTCGCTGGATCCAGGATGGGGGGCAGCTACTAAGGGGGGAACGGAAAGGAGGACTCCTCCTCCCTGGCATCTCCCCCCTGCCAACAGTCCTTGGGCATCTGAGCAGTTTGGGGCTGAGTCACTTCTGAACTAAAGAGATATGACCAAGTTTGGCTTGGACGTTGTGTGTGCGACCGCTTCTCTTCCCTGGCCTCAGATACCCCAATTTCCCAGGGAGATTTTTAGGGACAGCGACCACAGCTGGCTCTTGTGACACAACTTCTCTCTGTTCTCCCCCTACCCCAATGCCTGGATCAGGAATGCCACGGCGCCCTTTTCTCCGCTACCAACGCAGCCTCACGGAATCCGCTTACATCTTCCGCCGCCCAGATCCAGATCTCTCTGGCAGCTTCCAGGCCTCGGTCCCCCACCTGGCCCCACCCATTGGCCTCAAGCCCAGCACCCCCACCCCTGTCCCCGAGAGGCGGCTTCCTGGCACTGGCAGCCTGCCTGAGCCCGCTTTGCCACCCACCAGCAGCCCGCCTGTTCCTGCTCCCTGTGAAACAGAGGCAGCGCCACCGTGCAGCACTCCCTGCCTGGCACCCCCAGCCCTCACCCGTGCTTTGAATGGTGCTGAAGCTGAGTCTGCCTCCCCACCTCAGTCTCCCCAGCTGGCCCCCTCCCCTGAGAATGAATCTGAGTCCCCTTGGGGGCAGGGAAGCCGATGTTCAGTGGTCCTGGGGCCCTGCTGTCCCCTTGCAGCCCCCTACGAGGAAGCTCTGCCCCTCAGCCATGCTCCAGAAGGGCAAGTGTCCCCCAGCCCGGCCCCAGGCGCTTCTGGAGGGGCAATGGACTGGGAGGAGCTGCCCAGCCCCAGAGCGAACTCTCCCCCAAGTACTCGTCCAGGGGAGACAGTCCCTGCGAAAGGTAAGCCCTCTCCCCGGTGTCCTGCTGAAGGGGCAGGAGGTAGGAACCTGAAGGCCAGTGGCCAAGGCTGCACCACGTGCGCAAGCAGGCTAGAAGAGCGGGTGGCTGCATTTGCATACGGGTTAGGATTTAGGTAGTGCAAGATGGTACAACAGCCAAAATTGGGAGGGGGTAGACCCTGCTTGGGCTTTGCGACCCTTAGCCCCCTCCCCCGGCGTCTGCTGCAGTTGGCGATCCTGCCTCCTGGACAGTGGGGGGGGGCCCACAAGCTGACAGTCCCAAGTTCAGTCTGTTAGACGCAACAGCTGCCCTGGAGAAGCCTCCGTTTCTCTTGCTTTTTTACGAATGGCCTGGCTTGGCCTGTGGCTAATAAAATATCCCTGCTTGGTTCAGGAACTGGGGGGCAGGTGTGGAGGACGCCCATAAGGTCAGACTTCTGCCCCACCTTTCCTTTGCTAGGTGGTTCAATGGGAGTTGCTCCGGGCCAAGCTGGGTCCATCCTGCCTTCCGTGCGCAACGGGACAGAAGAAGAGAGATGGCGCAGAGGCCAGGTGGCTTATTTACGTTCTGTATTTCTAATCTGCTCTTCCTCACAGCGGTTTACGTGAGAATCCCCGTTCCTTTTATTCCAGCCACAGACCTGCAAGGTAGGCTCGGATGAGAGAATGTGGCAGGTCCAGAATCACCCGGGGAGCTGTGGCTGAGGCAGCCTCCGGCTCTGGGATGTGGCGGGGCGAGTGGGTGTCCTTCCCACGACAGCGTGGCACGTCCTCACCAACAACCCTCCTGTTCTCCCAGTCAGCTCACAATTGGTGGCACACCAGCTCCAATTCTCCACCTTCCGTCGGATTTCCCTTCCTGCCGGTCAGCTAATGGCGGCTTTCTTTCCCGCAGGGGGCCCGGCCCAGCCCGACAGCCAGGCTCCCTGATGGAAGGCTGGCCTGACTGCCCAGCTGCTGCCCGCTCAGCCAAAGAGATTCCCGCTTGGAGAAGGCACTCTGTGCATCTCGTGCCAGAGGGCGGCTCCCACCTGCGCCAGGCTGCCTGCGGTCAGACCCTCGCCCAGTCCAGATGGCTCAATGTATGTTCCCCAGAGCTAAACCCGGGACAGTCTATGACAACTGCTGTGGTCACATAAACACGCAACATCCAAGCAAATAAACCACCTTTTGGCTTAACGGAAGACTCCGGTTTACAGACGGTCTTGTCCCGTCCCAGGCACCGCAGATCCCTGCAGGGGCAGGACAGTCACGGCTGCGCCCTTCTCTGAGAGGGTGTGCTGTAACCTCACACACGCGTGCGCGCACACACACCCGATCCTGGAGCAGGCCCTGCAGAACTCTAGGTGAGACACCAAAGCCTTCCCCCATGCCAGGGGTCTCCCACCAGCCTCCTCCCACAGACCCAGCTTGTACCACAGGGGGCAATTCAATACAATTTAATGTGTATTCACAGGAAAGGAGGCCGCTGCCCTTGACACAGACTGGGGTGTGTGTGTGTGTGTGTAGAAAAGGGCCACACAGCAGCCTGGGGCACCCCCACCACACTTCCTCCTCGATGCAAATCCCTGCAGCTCAACAGGGGGTCAGGAAAAGGCAGGCTGAAGGGAGATGGGGTGCTCTGCCCCTGGGCTTCTCCCATTTCAACAGCAAATATTCCAGTTTCTTGCAAGGAGAGGAAGGGAAGGCGTTTTTCTCCTGAAAATGGAGGGGGTCTGGCCAGGGGCCCTTGCCCCCAACTCCCCAGCAGGCTGCTTCTCCAGTGGGGGAGCGCTGGGGGGTGTGGCCAGGCCAGTCTGGGCCCGGCTGCTCGGTCTCCGCAGTGGGAAGGTCTGTCCAGTGCTGGTGCCCCACCTCTGGGTCAGCCCTGCGGCAGCCTCAGACCTGAGACTGCAGCCACAGGCGAGGGTCAAAGCAGGGCCGGGCGGGGGTCCGCAGGGTCAGCTCCGAGTCTGGAGTTGAGCTGCAGCTGCTGGAGGACCCCGAGCTGGAGCGGGAAGGGCCGCGGGCCTTGGGCGAAGGGGAGAGCGGTGGGCACCCTGCACGCCCCTTCAGCCGGCCGAGCTTGGCATCCAGCGAGAAGGTGCGAGGCCGGCCCCAGGGAGGCTGTGGGGGGCACGGGCCAGTGCTGGAGCCGCCACGGTTGCAGCTGGAAGCGATGCCAGGGGAGGAGCCCTCAAAGAGAGAGAGCCACACTGGGTCACCCAGGTCGGAGACCCTCCGGGCCAGGATCTCGGTCACTGCCTCGATGTCATCCGCGGGCTCAATAGCTGCAGGGAAGGAGGGGGTCCGTTAGAGGTGTCCTGGTCAGATCTCTTCCTGTCCCTTCACAGCCCTGCAGGGGTACGCCCCCCAGGGAGGGGTGCCATCCAGCACAGAAGCAGTGGGGAAAGTAAGTGGCCTGCCGCTCGGATGGGCCCAGGGGGCAGTCTTCCAGCCACCCCCCCGCCCTGCCCAAGGTTCTCCCAGCATGGCAGCCCTCTCCCCTGCGGCTGGGGGCTGCTCAGCCCAGCCCTGCTGGGCCCCCTGCTCTGGGCGCAGTTACTTCACCTGTCACTGTAATAGGTGGACAGAAGCGCCCGAATCTCTGCAGAGACAGCGTTGTCCTGCAACAGAAGCCCCTCGCAGTTGGAGGGTGGCCCCCCAGCGCCAGGGAGAGCTGGGGGAAGGACAGGACAGACAGGGGAGGCCAAAGAGGGACATGCAGAGAGAGGAGAGCAGGAGGAGAGCAGAGAGTTACAGACACAGACACTGGACGGGGGGCAAGCGAGGCCCCTGGAGACATGTAGCTAGAAGAAGGGGGCAGAAAAGACAGAGGCCCTCCCCTCCAGCTATGGGGGCACGAGCGCCTTGGAGGCTCGCAGGCACTCAGAGTCCGTTGCCTCCGCCACAGGGCTGCCTGGCTGCCCGTCTTACCCATCTCGTGGTACAGGGACCCCTGCTTGGGCAGCAGTGTGGGAGGGCGACGTGGGGATGGCACCTCCACTTTCATAACCTCATCGCAGCAGTGCTTCCACTGGCCTGGGGAGGAGCACAGAGTGGTGGAGATCAGGGTGCTGGGTAGGCGCCACCCCCCCAGGGTCATCCTTGCTCGGGCAGGTCCAGCGGTGTCAGGAAAGAAAGGAATGGGGGCCTGGAAGTGCCCCAGTGCTCTTGGCTGCAGCAGGGAGCTGCCCCAGATCCAGATCCAGCCCAGAGGCCGAAGGCTGTGCCCCGATGCCCACCGCACGCCTGGCCTCCTGGCACCTTCCACCTGGCTGCTCCCCAACGGAGGAGGGCAGGGTGAGTCCAGGGAGAGTGCACGAAGGGGCCCCAAAGACCCACTGCCGCATCTCGCCCACTCACTCATGTCGTAGAAGTGCTGCCAGAAGGCCTCCATCCAGCGCCGGGCCTCAGCGCGAGACTCGGCCTGCAGCGCGTGGGTCACTTCCTCGCCTCCGTAGCGGTTGGTGACCGACATGCAATGGACGGGGCCCTCGGGGCTCTTCTCGGTGGCCCGTATGCGCGTCTCCTGCGTGGGGAAAGAGGGTTGGAGGTTGCCGTGACTGTGGGGCCCGCTCCAGCCACCGCCCCTTAACCTTGTGCTCTAGGCTGAGAAACGGGCGTGGTGGTGGTGGCCCAAATGGGCCCCTCGCCCCAAGCAATGGAAAATGGCGCCCTCCATGCTACACAGGAAGCGAGTAACGAAGGGAAGCTTGGAAACGGGGAAGACTTCGACAACCAATCTCTGAAGGGAGGTGTTGAGGTGTGCATGGAAAATTGGGTGTAAAAGAAAACGGGACCCTAAGAGCGAGAATAATTTTAATTATCTGAAACCAGGGCAAAGGAGGGGTCGCAGCTGTGCAGCAGAGGCTCCGTGGGAGTAGATGTGGGCAGTCAGCCTCCACACCTCCCGCGTCCTCCAGGAAGGGCATGGCCTTGGTGAACGCCTCGCGGGCAACGGAAGCAAAGAACCCAGCTTTTCCCCGGACGCACCTTGTTGACAGCGATGGTGAAGGCTGCTTCTTGCTGGGCCTCGGCATCCTGGGGGTGCCGGTAGCAGAGGAGGTTGGTGCCGCGCAGGAGGCAGAAGAGCCTCGGCCAGTCTGGCTGCTCCCCCTGCTGCACAGACAGGTGGGGTTCGGCCGGGCTGGCAAGCGCTCTTGGCCCTTTCTCCTTCCCTGCCCAGAGGGGCCCTGCAGCCTCCCTGCAGGCCACACCAATAACCCAGCTGCAGAAGGCGCCCTGTGCCAGCCCCTCTTGGTCAGCTCAGGTGTAGGGTGGGGGACTGCCTGTCCCCGGCCACGTGGGGGGGGCGAAGGGGAGGTGGCCGAGCAGCCGCTGGCCCAAAAGCCAGGCCTGCCTCCCTCCCTCCGCAGGTCAAGCCCTTACCTGCACCTTGAGGAAGCCAGCCATCACCTGGTCCACCATGCAGCTGGGCTGGGCCAGCAGGCGACAGCAGAGGCTGCCGTACAGGGGGAGCCAGAAGGAGCTCTCCTCTGGGAGAGAAGGGGGTGTCAGGTGGGGCCGATGTTGGGGTTCAGTAAAATGTCTCTGGGCACTGGCTCAAGCACTCGAAGGCCTCATGAGCCTCCCGAAGACCCCAAGCCGCCCTGAGAGGGCCCTGACCCTGGGTGGGCACCTCCCCTCATCTCCTGCTATGCCTACCGTTGCTAGTGACAAGGAGGTCATGGGTGCGAAAGGCGTCCTGGACGTGCACCAGGCCAAGGTGGGCACAGGCCAGCAGCTGATATTTGGGCCCTCTGGAAGAGAAGGGACGCCTGCTGGTGAGGCAGCTGGGGGGGGCTGCAGGCCCCCCCAAGCAGGTGGAGGGAGGGATGGTACTCACGTCACACTGGGGGGCGGGGGCAGAAGCAGTGGACTGCATCCCCCGTTGTTCCCCGAGCTGCTGCCATCGAGGGCAGCCCGCATCTGCTTCCCGGATGAGCGCCCCAGTGAGCTGCTTAGGCGGCTGGCCAGCTTCTTGGGGGTGGTGCCCAGGGCTGAGTCCTCCTCCAGGGCTGCGCTGTAGAGCTCAATTTTCAGCTCAAAGTCCGGGCCAGCCTCGGTGCTGGGGAGAGGGCGAGACGCCAGAGTCAGCCCCACACTGGGTCTGAGCACCAGCAAACACGGATCCCAGCTGGCCCGCCAGAAGCGCCATCTGGGAGCCAGTTAGAGCAGGTGCCAGGCAGGCACCAGGCAGGGTTTCAGGGCCAACCTGCCTGCAGCATCTCCTCTGGGCTCAGACGCCTGTCTGCAGGACCCCCCACCCATCCCCTTCTGTAGGCCTTGGGGTTTTCTCCCGACCTCTCCCTGGCACACTAACTTCACCATTCCCACCAAGCCTCCAAAAGACCGCATTCCACCCAAAACGTGAAATGCCAGGGACACGACCAGATCTGGAGGAAGGCGGGGCACAAACCGCCCTTCTCCCATTCCCTGCCTGTCGCCAATATGGGATTCCCAAACCGTCAGAAAAGGGAGTGAGACTCACAAGAGCACTGTGTTCTCAAAGCAGATGTCGGCCAGCGTCCTGTCCACAAGCACCATCTCCGTGTCATAGATTTCCGTGCCGATCTGCAGCAGGCAGAACACCGCACAGCGATGCAAGTCTGGTCCGGAAAAAGGAGGCATTTGGTGCCCGAGCTACAGTTCCCACAGCTCCAAGGCCACTCTACCACCACCCCCCGCCCCCACCAGCCTCCTTCACACTGGATCCACAGGTGCTGGAAGATCCAGAGGGGCCTCTTCCAAGGCACGAGGGGCCTGCCGGGGCCTGCAGATCCCCGGGAGGAAAGGCAGGCTCGTCTGGCTGCCGTGTTAGGAGGGAGCAGGGGCTTTTGTAACCCTGAGGATGAAGCCCTGCAACAAGGCCGGTGCTGTCTGGCCCCTCACTCCCAGGCCCAGAATGGTTCACTGAGATCCCCCTTCCCCAGCCAGATAGCTTCAACAGTGGTTCATATCTTCCCGTCATTGTGGAATGATGGGAGCTGAGGTCCAGAATGTCTGAAGGGCTCTGGTTGGGAAGGGCCAGGATAATTTCTATACACCATCTTTTAAAAACACAGTGGACAGAGTAGGGCAATTGTGTGTTTCTGGCATTACAGGTATTGGCCAAATACCACTGTCCTTTCTTTTGCAAAAGGAGATTTCAGCCAAACCCAGCCCCGGATGTAGCTGCATATGTTTCAAGTACAAACCCATAATGTACATCACGTACCTCCGTTTGTTTCCTACGTGACCCCAACAGCTGCGTACGGAAGTAGCTACGTACAGAACAGGTACTTCCATACACACTTCTGTACGTAGCTGTTGGGGTCACAAAGGAACAAACGGAAGAGAGGATAAGACAGACAATGTAAGGGCTGCCAGCGAGGAACCTACCCCCCTTGTTCTTGAAATATTCCGTGTCCTTCCACATCAGGGGGATCCGGAGATCTGGAAGAAGGGGAGAGAGTTACAGATCACCGTCCCGTTATTAATACTACACCCACCATTAATAGCATCCGATGCATGACTTGTTTCCTGTCACAAATCTCAGTCCATGTACTTCAGACAAGGAAGAACTGGAATGGAATTATCTCTTTTTGCAATTACCTGTCGGACTCCGTGGCTCCCAGCTGCAGGGGTCTGCAATTTCTCCAGCAAGGGATGAAGCACTGATGCACCACGCCAGTCCTGGCGGTACACGGGCCGTGCTTTGGGTTTGGGGAAACTTAGCTCCCCCCTACCCCTGGCCCGGGAGATCCAAGGGACCTCTGCTTCTACAACAGTGTCACAGCTGAGCCTGGCTGGGTGAGATGGAGGCACGAATGGCAGAGCAGGGATTATTAGCTAGGGAGAAACAAGCAGCCCTGCTGGAAAAGCTCCGGTGCCGATTCCGTGACTCTGGAGACATTTACTTCAACACCAGTGGAGCCGTGTCAGTTTTATACAATGTTCTAATGGTGTGTTCCATCTCCAATCTGCACCCGTAGAAAAAGATTACATCGCGTAGCCAGAAACCGTCTTCTGTGGCAGCAAGACATCTTTTCCTGGCTTCCTTTTGAAGCTCTATTGCTCAGTCCAGCCCAGATCAGGCGAAATAATACTGGGATAGCAGACGTTGTACGCAAGTAGGTCTCAAAAACTATCTTCCTTCAGTGTGATTCTTCTATTATTTCTATCAAAACTTCCCTGATTAGCAAATACTGACAGAAAAAGAAAACAATCATGTGGCCCTTAGGTTCCTCTTCTTTCAGACAGCAAAATGTGAATTAAGTATGGATTTGCTTTATTCTATTAACTGATATCAACTGTCGCTTTGTAATCTGAGATTGGGGAGGCTTACACATGCTGCCAAATAAATGTCTCATTAAGGAAGCAGTGACTGGAATGAGACCCGCGTTCCCATTTCTCCCGCGTGTGCATGCACGTGGAGAAACGGGCCTCCGTGGCTTGAGCAAAGCAGCAATCCGGCTCGACCCAGAGGCTCAGCGGTTCCTTACCTGAGACACAGATTCGGCCCCGACATGGTAAGCGACCATCTGTGGGTCCAGCCTCAGAAGGACTGAGTTGTGGGACAGGATGCAGATAAGAGAGATGGTGAAAGAAAGCATTATTAAAACAACAACAACTATAATTATTAAACCACCCCCGATACAATGTATGACTCTGGCTGTTACGAGAAGGACAACATTTCTTACTGGCACCTGAGAAGATTAAGCAACTGCGTGAACAGAGGAACAAGTCTGCTGGGGGGAGGGGACTAACTTCAGTGGGGACTAACATGAACAGTGAGTCCCTAACACCTTTTCCCTCTGAGTAGAGAGCTTGTACTTGGCTAACCCGCGAGGGAAGCAAGAATTAAAATTATTTTCTATTGGTACTGCCTGAACTGGAAGATGAATGGGCAGCAGTCTGTACCGGTGACCCGCGGTGCTTGTAGCACGCTTGTGTTCCTGTCTGAAAACAGCCCGGAGTATCTCCACAGGAAGCCGTGCAGCAGTCCTTGAAAAAGTATCCAAAGGGTCGGGGCAGAGAGTGGCTCTGCTTCAGCTGATGAGCAGGGATAAGCATGTGCCAGACGCAAAAAGAGGAGCTAACCCAGCGCCTGGCAAAGGGAACAGATCTGCCACCAGGCACTGGGCACCGGAACGCCGAAGAGTTTCCAGGCCCCCAGAGAAGAAACCAGCTCCGAGTCTCCAGGGAAAGCAAAAGAGACAACGTGAGGGGGGGATCCCCGAAGGGCAGGGGAGGTGCAGCTGTGCCCTGCAAGGAGACAAGCGGAAGAGAGGGGGTCGCTGGTGGCTCCCTCAGCCACTGAAACAAATAGGTGCTGGCCGGACCCATGAAGCGTGGAAGATTTAGCAGATCCACTGACAGTGATCTCTTTCTGCTAATTCGCATGAGGACAAATGATACCACAGAAGACAGACCCAGCCCTATCAGCCGAGGTGTTTGAAGGCCCAGGAAGAAAGCACAGGACGGAGAAGGCTGGGCAATGCTCTCATCCATCGTTCCGGTCCATGGGAAAGGACCGGGAAGACAGAGGCGAACGAGGCACGATCCCTTCTCTGGAGTTCTTCAAACAGCACAGCCACCTGTCCAATGTGCCTTAGCAGATCCTGCACCAAGCAGGAGGTTGACTCGATGGCCCCTTCGGACCCCGGCTCTATGATTCTGCACTTGCAAATGGTGTGGACAGGAGAGTCATGGTCTCCGGGGCCATGGCACAAGGCCTGGTAAAGATGTTTGAAGGAAGCATGGCAAGGTTGATCAGACAGCTTTAAACTGAACCCGGGGGCAGGGGGCGGATTCAAAAGCCTTATCTCAAGGCACGTCACCGTCCCCGGAGGTGAGAATGCAGCATCAGAGAGGACACTGACTCACCACCCTCACGCTCAGAGAACGGCAAATACGCAGGAGGAGCCCAACGTCCTAGCAGAGGAGGGCAAACGTGACTTATTAAGTCGTAGCAGAGACTCGGTCAGGCAGTTCTGGGCTCTGAAGACAGTGACTGAAGGACAGAATTTGTCTGAAAGGAGCAGCAGCCATAGAAAGAGGGGAGGAATTAAAATAAAATAAAGCAGGGCGGCGGCTGGTGCCGTCTGCCGCCTGCCCAGCCGTGGAGAAAGCAGGAGGAGGAGGAGGTCATCCAACGGGTACAATTGCAGACCTTTCAAAGAAGCCTAAAGCTGTCCTGAGAGAGGCCTGCCCACATCCCCTGCTCCTCACCCAGGAGGGGAGGCAGCCCCAAAGAGCCTAGATGCGCCACCCACCCCTCTGGAAGGGACGGGGAACAGGAAAAGGAGCGCCGGCATCCTTGGCTTGAAGGGAGTGGACCATGTCC
Organism: Python bivittatus; assembly: GCF_059951505.1. Lineage (NCBI taxonomy): Eukaryota > Metazoa > Chordata > Lepidosauria > Squamata > Pythonidae > Python > Python bivittatus. The sequence goes on from NW_028277106.1 coordinate 1,870,184, forward strand.
CCTGGTGTTCAGGAAGTGGGCGAGAATGGAGCAGCAAGGAACAGGTTTCCATGGCAAGAAAAACGAACAGGGCACGGAGCTTGAGAGGGGTGGGCGCTCCTGAGAGGAGATGCGAAAAGCGGAGTTGCGGGCTGGCTTGACAACAGGTGGGCTTGGAGAGCGCTCCTAGCTGTGTTGGGGGGGACAGCACAAGGTTAGGATTAACGTTGGAAAAGCTGCCCCGACTTACTTTCTGGGTTGAACTCATGCCCTACCTGGCCCCTTCCAACATCGGATCTGATGGCAGAGCACAAATTGTTTAAAGGATTTACATCCACAGTAGATAAAAAGAGATTTAACTGGGACACCATCTTAATAGCAGAGGAGGAACAGCAGCATCCTCCTTCTTCGAGCAAGGCGGACGGCTGTGGAAAGGGATGCCCCCTCAGGAAAGGCCTGGCCCCTGGCAGAGGCTGGCCCCACCCCTCTGCGTCTGACCTCAAAACGCCTCCCAAGATGTTGCAGCAGGCCGCGGAAGGCTGCCTGGTGGGCCAGGGAAGTTGGGGGCTGTTCCCCCACTCCCTCCCTCCAGATGGGTTGCGGGGGGGGAGGCGGGTAAGAAACAGGAGACCCATTTTCTCTTGCGCATCTGTAACTGGAACACTGATCCACCCTCCAGGATTGTTGTAAAGGTTTGCACTGAGCACTTTTTTTTGTTCTGACATGGAAGCCAGCTACCAAATCTCAATTTCAAGTATTTTTCTGACTTAATACACAGTAAAACATAACAGAATATGGCTAAAACTGCAGGGACAATTTTCATGTATTAAGCCCAGAAGGGCTCCCCGCAATCCGGAGGAAGAGAGTAACCGGTGGTCCTACAGGTTGGCCAGCATCCCCAACAGTCAAGGATGATGAAAGCTTTAGTCCCAAAAGACTTTGGGAGCCCCTGGCTTGGCGCTGGGCTCAAGGTCGCCTTAAGCTATCCTTCAAGGGCCTCCCTTCCAAGGCTCTCCTTGACCCTCTGCATATGCCTCTGAGCACACCTGTACGCTGACCTTGCAGACTTCCAGTCGGCTCCTTCCCTCTCCCCCACGGAGGCCGACTCACCGTCGAGCCATGCGCTGCATCACTTGCGCCTCCTTCATGCGCTGCAGCTCAGCCATGTATGCCAGGATGCGGCTGTTGCAGACGAGGAGGCTTTTGGTGACCTCCAGTGCCTGCCGCCGCTGAGTGCATGCCGCCAGCAACTTGCAGGCCCCCTCCCGCATGCGGATCTCGTGGTCAATTTTCTTCTGGAGGTCCGTGCCCTGGGGGGGAAGGGGACATGCCTGAAGGAGTGTGGGGTGCAAGAGCTCGAGGAGCAGGGAGGGAGCTGGGGGCTCAGGACCTGCAGGGGCTGGTGGAGAGAGAGGAGGCAGCCCCACGGAGCCCCTTCCTCATCTACTTACAGAGATGTTTCAAGAAAAGGAGACCTGGGGAACAGAAGCAGCTTGCTAAATGGGCATGCCAGTTGAGAACCGTAACAGCTGCAATGCAACACATCTGGAGGGGACCAGGGTCCCCACTGTTCCCCTTCCTCTCCTTTTCCTCCCTTTTATGAAAACATGTCAGTACCTTGGAACTAGGAAGCTCAGAAGAGAGCTTGCTCTGACAGGAGGCATTTCACCGCAGGGGGAGCAGGGAGACAACCCCTCCCTCCTCAAATGTCAGGAAGGGCAGTGCCAGAAGACCTGAGCCATCCAGCAGCAGCCGTTCCCCAGGCCGGCTGGCGTGAGCCGGTGAAGAGGGGCATAGCTGCAGGCCCTCCCAGGTGGGGATCCTTGTCCCTTTAGCCCTCCGTAGCTGCTGGGGAAGGAGGCCCTTCTCTGTCCCTGCTCAGACCACTCCCCACGCAGACAAGGGCCACCAGCTGCCCACCCGCAGTCTCACTCCCAGCCCTCCAGACTGCGGAAGGCCACCAGGCTGGCGACGGGGAGGGCAGCTTCGGGCGGCAGCTGCGTACCAGAGAGGCCCACCACCCTCTGGGACACTGGAATGCTGCGGGGGGCGCGGGGGGCGGCTCTTCCCAGGAGGCTCCGGAGCCTTTCCAGGACCCTGGCCGGGAGGCCAACTCAGGCGGCCACTGCCACAGACCTTTGGGCTGGAGGGGGAGGACTACTTGTCACCCCCTGGGCAGAGGAGAGCTCCCCCAGGCCCCCACCCACCAGTGCCTTCACTGGGACCGGGGGAGGCCTCCCACCCGGAAGATGCCCGGCCGCCCCCAGGCCAGCGCGGCTGTCCCGGCCTCCTCCTCCTCCGACCCCTCCCCGCGCTCACCCTGGCCGGCTTCCCGTTCTCCATGCCCCCGGCTCATAGCCCAGGACGCGCTCTGCCTCGCTCGCTCGCTGCGCTGTGGCGAGGTCGTCCTGCTGGCGGCAGCTGAGCCAGAGGGGAGGGGCGCCTGGGCAGGGTCTGCGGGTGGGGGCTGTGACATCACCACTGCCTAAAAATAGCCCGGCTGGGGATCAGCTGGGCCCAAACGGTCTCCTGGGGAGGGGACAGCTGCAGAGGGGACCCCCGCCCAAAGCCGGAGCTCCCTTGCCCCGGGTGGGGGCGGAGGGAGCAAGGGAGGGGGCTGCGTTCCCTTCAGAACAGAGGAGGACACCCATGGGGGGGACAGCTGGCGGACTGCCTCGCTTCCTGAGCCTGCCTGGGGAGGGGCCTGATCCCGCTGAGGGGGTCCATCGGCCTGCACGTGCCGAAGGCTGAGAAGGAAAATGGGGAGGGGGCCACTGCGGGCCATTCAGGCTCTTTCAGTGCCAGTGGGCAAGAGTTAGAGTGTGCCTCTGAGCACGGGCAGAGTACTGTTTCTCCAGCACGGAGGAAAGAGCACCAAAGGAAGCCCAGGCTTCCCACCCAGAGGGCCGCTTCTTTTCTCCCCCCCCAGACCAGCTCTCCCCCTTCCCTGCCAGGACCTCGGCCTCTTCTCTGGACAAAGGAAAGCAAATGGGGAGCAGGACCCTCTTCCCCTCCAGTGGAAAGCTCACGCTTCTCCCCTGTATCAAAGGGGGGGTCTACTTGCCGCCCCCTCGCTGCTTCGATGGCATGCAGGACCTGCGCCTGGCAGCAGGCAAGGGGCCTCAGAAAAGCAGCAGGGGGAGAGAGGCCCAGGCAGAGGAACCCCCCAGCAGACCAGTGGACTACTTGGCTGGCCTGAGGGACGGCGGTCACCCGGGCTCTGGGGCCCTTCTCTGGCTCGTCCATCTGGCAGAGATGGCTCTGAAAGCTGGGGCAGCCGCAATCTGAATCTGCAGCCACAGCGGGGGCCATCCTGCCCCAAGTCTGCCGGAGCCGCCTGCCGCCCTCTCGGGGGTCCCAGGTGAGGTGCTTCCTGATAACCGTTTTTCCCCAGGACTGGGGGAGGAGGGGGTCCCTCCTACCAGTCCTGGGAGGTGCAGCAGAAGCAGCGAAGCCAGAACAGCACTGGGTTCCAGGGCCCAGGGCCCCTGAAGGACACGCAGAATTGAGGAGTTGCGGCAGCGTCCCCAAGCAGCAGTCGACCAGAAAGCAGAAGAGCGACATGTCCCCTCCGGGCCCGACTGCCCAGGCCCACTGGCTCCTCAGGGTTGCAGGACATCCAACAGGTGGAACTCACAAGATGCAGCAACGTCACAGGAAAAGCGCATGGTGGCTGTGGCGAAGGACCTCGGCGCAGGGGGAGCCCCTCCACGGCTTGTGTCCTGCCCTTCAAGCAACTGGGCCGAGGCAAACACGACAAACGACGGGGCAACACAGCCACCCTCTCGGAACCAGCCGGACGGGCAAAGCGAAAGCGCCCTGTTGGAGGTCGCTGCATCCTGTGGGCTGACAGCAGGGCTGGCTACTCCTTGGGTGGGAGTCGCCGGGATCCCACTAGGACTGTAGCCCAAATGGGGAAGTCAAAAGCGTTTCCTGGAAGAGGGCCGTATGGTCGCCACGCAAACTGCAGGGTGAAGTCTCCATGGCCACGTTCAACCAAGCGAGGCTGCCCAGATCCCACCATCCCCTTAACTGAGTTCTGCGCAACGGGAACACAAGCCTCACCCCATCTACAGTGAGACTCCTCTCCGGCCCTCCTGGGCCACAACACAGCACATGCACCCGGAGACGCGCTGGTGGAATGGGTGACCGCATAAACTGAGATAAATAAACCAAGGCATACCCGCATGCTGGACCCACACCCCCACAAACATTCCCCCCATCCCTTTGAAAGGAGCGGCTTCTGGCTCCTGCCGGCCGCCCCACACGGGCAGCGGCAGAACACGCCAGGCTGCCCCCCAGGCACAATACCTCCAGGCTAAGGGCGATCTGCCGGATGTAGAGCATGTTCAGGTCCTCCAGGATGTGTAGCTTGTCCTGCATTGCCCCCGAGGCCCCTGCCCGCGGCTTCCTAGGACCACCTGGAAGCGCGGCTCCAGGGCAGAGACCTCCGAGCTGGGCTTCCCATGGAGCACGACCCAGCAGGCTCTCAGCGCTGCTTCTGAGGCGGGGGACGGGGGGCAGGCAGCAGGCTCACAGCCTCTGCCCCGGTGCTCCGGCCCCTCCGCCAGCAGATGCCGCGCCCCTGGCCCAGCTGTGGAGAGAATAGGCCCTTTCTTTCGTGCCAGCCCAGCAACTCCAACGCCCACCCCAAGAACAAGCAGCCACTGTGCCTGAAAGGGCAGGGTTGGGGGGCCTGGAGGCTGCACCCAGCTGCCAGGCAGGGCACGTCCCTCCCCATCTGACTCCAGGCTCCGCGGCACCCACGGCTTTTTGTCAGCCAGGGGCCTCCCGGAGGGGGCTCCCCGTACCTGGGGACTGGCTTCCTGAAAGGGCTGGTTGGGACGGGTAGGGGCTTTGGGGTGCCCTGGGCAGGCAGATGCTGCTGCCCCCTGCCGACCAGCCCAGGGGACTCTCGTCGGCCTCTCCCAAGCCAAGAGCTGAGCAGAGGCTGGCCGGCCGGCCGGCCGGCCCGACCCGGCCCAGCCGGCCCTCACCAGCCCTTACCTCCTGCGCCAAGGGCCGGCTTGCCCAAGTCACCCTGCCCTTCCCTCCCGGGTCGCAGGCTCTCTCCATGAACAGGAACTCTGCCTTGCTTCCACCCCCAGCCAGCCTTCCTGTTCCAGCTCGTCTTACAAGGGCCGCCCCTCCGAGCTGGCCGGCTCCAGCGAGCCTCCCCTTCAGGCGCTCCCTCCCACCCTGAGATGGAAGGAAGCGGCGGCCTTTTGCCCCAGGCCCCAGCGCCCTCAGCAGGGAGAGGGCAAGCCCATTTTGCCCGCCAACCCCAGCCCTAAGCCCAGGAAGCAGCCAGCGACGGAGGGCAGCACAGGGCAAGAGGGGGCCTGGCGCCCAGATGGCATGATCTCAGCTCCTGTCCAGAAGCTTCTCTGCCCCCACCCCCGGGTCCAAGCCTCCAACCCGGAAGGCCCTTGAGGCTGTGCCGGCCCTCGGCCACCCGGGGCAGCCAACGGGCCAAGAGTCGGGAGCCGAGCCACCCAAGAGATTCCAGGCTCCTGTGCGACCACCTTTGGCACCAACCAGTTCCCTCTGGGTCACTGGTACAGGCCCAGGTCGAAGACTGCCAGGGACCTGGCCCCAGGCCCAGGCCCAGGCCCAGGCCCAGGCCCAGGCCCAGGCCTAGCTGGCCTAGGCGAGTCGGCCACAGCTGCTCCCCAGAGCAGTTTTCTGTCGAGAACAAGGCCAAAGGGCCCCTTCGCCAGACCTTCCTGGTCCACAGCGAGAGCTCCTAGCAACCTCCCAGGCCTGAGGGCGGGGGGGGGCAGCTCTGGGCTGCTCTGACTCCTGGGTGAGGATGGGATTCTGGGGAGGATGCCTCGTTCCCCCCAGGGATCTTAGCCCAAGGAGGGCACCCTCTTCCGTAACACGTGCTCCGCTTCTCCCTTTCTGGAGAACCTCGCAGGCAAGACCTTGCAGATGAGAAGCTCTCGTGGAAGAAAGCCACTGGTGCTCCTGTTCCTGAGCTGCCTCTGTGGCATTTCTCTCTTAGAAAAGGTTACAGGATCTTTTTTTAACAAGCACCACTTCTGGCGACACCAGCAGCTGATCAAAACAAGTCAGAGATCTACCATGTGCAGCCACACTCCACCAGACGGCCCACGGGTTGAGCAGGTCCGTGCCAGGAAATCCCACTGAAAGGGAGCCGGCAAAGTCAAGAGAAATGAAGGAAGCCCCTGTGCTGAGGACCAGGAGCAAAGCCTGGCTGGGCCCACCTTGCGAGAGATGCCCTGGCTAGTCCACAGCAGGCCATGGAATCGCCTGGCCGCCTAGGAGGACACCGTGTCCCCTCTTAAGGCCATTCAGAGGTCTCTTCCCGGAATGCCATCCTCTGAGGCGCTGCGGGAAAATGTGCTGCGGACCAGTGAGTTGGACGGCAGAGGGTTCCTCTTGCCCACGACCACGCTGCTGGCCCAGCCGAGGCCCTCCGGGCTAGCCTTTCCCTTCTCCCAGGGGCCGGGCAGATGCCCCCGGGGGGCTTGTACGCAAGAGACAAAGGAGACATCTGGGCAGGGATTCCCTGGCTGGAGGTAACGCAGAGTCTCCCGACGTGGGTCCTTGGAGAACCGTCTTCAGTTAATTTAGCCCCTTTTAAAGCTATCCAAATTAACGGCCACCCCCACCATCTTGTGGCAGTGAATTCCCCAGGTTAGTGATATGCTGTGTCAGGCCTTCCCTGGTCAGCTTAAAGGGTTGGCCCCAGTCCCAGTATTTGAAGGAAGGGGAGATAAAGGTGGTCTTCCTGTCCACTTTCTCCAGGCCATGGTATTTATCTTGACCACTCCTCCCCCCGCCATCAAGAGAGTCCCAAACATCTGAACCTCTTCTCACAGGGGTCAGGAGGTGTCCCCCCCCAGCCCAGTTTCCTTTCGGTCGCCCTGCTCTGCATTTTTCTCAGCTCTGTTACTCTGCATACTGCCTCAGACACAGACACACGTATCTGTTTAAAGGTACCGGTATGTCTAGTGGTTTTCTCTTCCGCCTCTTTCCTAAAGGTCCAAAGCGTGGAATTTGCTTTTCTCACAGCCGCTGGTCCCTGAGCTGACTTCTCTGCCGACCCACCATCCTTTCCCCGGTTGATGAGAGGCAGCTCAGGCCCCAACAGTTTGGCCTCCACCTGGCTTTTTCTGAATTTGAACTGCATGTACCGCGTGGTTGACCAAGTGGAGCATTTCCCAGCCACTCTCAGCTTTGACCACCCTGAATGATTTGGGGCCGACTCACTGCCTACCTCTACATCAACATAATCGGTTAACCATGGCCCCGACTGAGATCCCTGAGGAACTCCAGTTCTCTCTCCTCTGCTGAGAAAACTGCACACTTATCCCCCCCCCTCGCTTTCCGCTCTTTAAGCAGCTTGCCGTCCACGAAGGAAGAGGCGGTTTACTTCGCAGCCTTTCTCGAGGGACTTGCACTGAAGGGCCGCTCAGCAGAGCCAGCCGCGTCACCTCCGCCAGGGGCTGCTGAGATTCTCCGGACGGTTGGCGAGGCGGCACTTCCCTCTGCGGGACCCAGGTGGGCTTTCCTTCAGCACAGCTTGTTCCTCTGGCCCACGTCCTTTCAGCCATGCCCTCCAAGCGCATGGCTCCAAGAAGAGCCATTGGGCAGGTGACGTCTCAGCATCCTTCCCCCTCGAGCAGTTCTTGAGTAATATTATTATTATTATTATATACCTGCACATTTCTTGCTACTTTCCCTTCAGGGAGGGGGACAATAACATCATTCCTACAGTCATCAAGATGCCATCTTTACGCACACCTTAAAAAAGTTACACAACCACTCCCTAAGGAAACCCTATCCATATTTTAACATTTCTTGAGTTATCTGCAGCCTCACTATTTTTCACAGTATTTACGACTTCCTGTTCGTTATTTTTTCTAATATAAACAGCATTTGCTGGTTCCACTCTTTGACATACCATTATCCTTCCCATGCAAAACTCAAATATGCTTCTTCCAGAGTTCCCTCACTTCAGTTTCATCCCAAATTACTTCATCATTTATTTTTAATTCTATTTTCTCTGCTGGAAGCTTCTTGTTTAGCTTCTTCACCCACTTCCAGAACTATTCCTTATGTCCATCAAAACTGCTCTGCATTTTCTCCACCTCTTTTAACTGTTCCTGCTCTCCTGGCCTCATTTTTTGCAATTATCTTTTTCGCTCTGTGCACATTATTCAGTATCTTTCTCTGATTTTAATTTTTAGTAGAAATCATTCTCTTTCATTAATTTTTTCTCAGCCTCTTTCACTCCATCCACCAAGCCTCCTTTCCATACTTTCCGTGAGCATAACTTCTGTTTAGCTCTGTAACATAATTTGTTACAGTGGGTGTCCATTTTCAATTTGTAGGGAGATGAATTATTTTGGTTTTTCATCATAAATGAATCAAGTGGGTTTTTTATTTCTATTCATCCCTTTGCCATATGTACACATGAACAGAGTTTTGTTTAAACAGAGGAACTGTTTTCTCAGGATGCACCCCCTGTTTTTATTCGCTTTTGGGTCTCTGGAACCCCAGTGGTTTTTCTGACTCTCCTCTCATCTCCTTCTTCCCATCCACCCACAGGCCACCTTGCAGAATGTATCCTTTTTCATGCAGTTTTCCCCCCAACTCATCCCTGGTTGTTTTCTTATCACTGAAGTGCAAGTATCACCAACATGAGGATTCCTATGTTCACACACACACACACACACACACACCCGTAACAATCCAGGTCATACTCTGGGTTTCACAGTCTTTCAGCCCTTCCCCGTATGGCTTCATGGATTCATCAACTCCACTCGCCAAGGTCAGATCTACGGCCCTGGTCCTCTTTATCACAACCAACCACGGAGCGATTCTTCTTTCTTCCGTTTCATTAGTTAATACATGCGGTTTACTCCAAGTCCCAATCTTCCACACACCACAGTTGTCACTGGATGAGCCACAGACACTGACCCCCACGCCCACAGTGGCACTGGGTAATCGAGGCTTTCGCATTACCTTTTGTAGGAAGTCAGAAAAGATGCAGACCAGTCTTAGCTGCAGCTGTGGCACATCGTGCATAATTTCCCGCTAGCGGGAAGGACAGTACCCATCAGGTCTTGAACCATTTGACCAGTTTGGTCTCAAGCAGGTGACCAAAGTCCGGTTTTATCCCAAGCACGCTTACTCAGTTCAAGGCAAGCTAGATTCCCTAGTCTAGAGACCAACTTGCAAGCTGGTTGCCTGCATCGTGCCAACTGGGCTTGCTTGCTTCTACAAAGGAAATCTGCCTGGCCGACCCTGGACCTCAAGGAGTGGGAATAGTTGCTGTCCAACCTTAAGAAAAACATGGTTGGCTCCCACAAAATCCAGACCTGGGCTTTATAGAAACTGCAGGAGAATGCTAGGCCTGCCCTGGTGCCACTCTGTGGCTCTCCCACAGTGGCAAGCCCACTCCTGATTCCATGATGACTTTCTGCCCAAGGACAACAAGCCCAACGACATCGAATAAGGAGACCAAGGGGTGCCATGTGCTTCACCGTGGCCAGGCTCCTCACGCCGACTACAGCAAGTCCTTCTCCACCAGCGTGGCGTGGAGCCATCTACAGGGATCTTACACACTCCAAGGAAAAAAGGGCAGCCGTTGAACTGTGCCAAAACATTTTGGGTAGGCATGCTTCTAGAAAATTCTCAATTCATCTCCCATTGCCCTGCCCCCAGCCAATACGTTTGTTTGGGCTTTGGGGAGGGGGTTGTGCCTCTCCCTCCCTCTCCCCCTACTCTGGGTTACATTAATCCTGCAAAATGGGTGGTGCTTAATTGGACACGTAAGCCCTCATCACCTGCACCGTGGAACTGGAGGAAATCATCATTCCAGGCAGGTGAGAAAGATGTCTGGCCCAGCATCCAAATTTTAAAATGTGTTAACTATATAGAACACAGGAGCTCTCGATCAGGGAACTTGTGTACAAGTTAGTTTCACACAGAAGTGAACAACCTGATATTAGATTACACTGTTTCCAGTAGCTGGAAATGGTCTCTAAAAGAGAATTGCTTTAGCCTCTTACGTAAAGCATGTGAGAGAAAGAGGCGCAAGACGTCTGAACGCAGATGAAACTACAAAGAGAGCTCACATAACTGCACTTGCTAGAATTTTTTCATAATGGCTTAATGGTTTTACTACAATAAATGTGCTTATCTGAGCCTTCACGTCTGGGGAAATATATTCTTGCAGGATTTTGCCCTGCCAAGCAAGTGCGAAGAGCAGTGCAAGGAAAACCAAGAGGCAGAGCGCCACGCTGGGCCTGTGGGACCACAAAGCCAACTCACGACTTCCCACATTGCTGGTCAACGGGCCCCAAAAGGCCCCGGAACCTCAGCTGATGGCCTGAGTGAGTGCTTGCTGTTCTCCTGGCCTCCCAACCCCTGAATGTGAAAGGTGGCAATTCCCTCTGAAGGCCCACGTCACCAATGTTGTCTTCTCTGCACCAGATTCAGCCCCCTCTGGGCGCAGCTCCTTGGGCCCTCAGCCAGGAGCCCCTGCAGCCCTGCTCACCTTGGAGCCAGAGGCACGCTGGGTCAGGCTTCTGGGCACTGTTCCAGATGTAGTGGGGGAGGGTCTGGGCAGGGGGACAGTCAGCATGCAAGACCTGATGTCACACTCTGTCCAGGTGGGAAACTGATGGTCCATTTCATCTGCCCACCACGCACCCCAAGTTCTTCCCTTCCCCGAAAAATCACTGGGCCCAGGACCGAGATTTCAAGCAGGCTGGACCCCCAGAGGCGAGGGCTACAGGTCCCCTTGGTTTCCCCCTATCGGCCCAGAGGCCAGCTGGAGATGCTTTTTAAAAAAAGGATTCAGGAAGGGCCGCAGCGAGCAGGATGCGGCACCGAGGCTCGCTCGGGGGTTTTCCAAAGTTTGGGGCGGACGGGGGAGGCCTCCGATCCCCAAAGGCAGGCACCGTGAAAACCGCATGAAAGCCCCAGCAGGTCCCCGGGAGGGCAAAGCTGGAAGCGACCGGAGCCGACCTCCCTTCCCGGGCCCCGTCCGGCCTTCTCCGGCAGCCCCTTCCCTCGGGGGCCCTGGAGCAACACGCGCAGGCTCGCAGTAGCCCGGGCGGGGTCGCGGGCGGCCAGCCCCGGGGCTCTGCCCGGCTCCCGACCATCCCTGGCGCAGCCGCCCGGGCAAGGCGGCCCAGCGCTCCGGCAGCACCCCTGCCCCACCGCGCAGGTTCCGCGCAAGGCTTGAAGGGGCGAACGCGATGCCCGGCTGGGCCGGCCGAGTCCTTCCCCGACCGCGCGCGAGGCCCGCCGCCGCCCGCCAAGTCCTCCGCCCGCGCCGCCGCCCTACCTGCTCGGGCTCCCCCAGGAGGCTGAGGCGGAACCGGCCCCGTCGGATCTCCATCTCCAGCGCGGAGCCGCGCGCGACCGTCACCCTGCTCCGGTGGTGCCGCTGGAACATGGTCCGGCCGCGGGGCGCTCCTGGCGACGAGCCGGGAGCGGGCGGAACTGTCGTGGGTGGCCTCCGCGACCGGGAAGAGAACTTGGGCTCCGGGGCGGCTCCTCGCCGCTGGCCGGCCGGCCCACCTGGTGGCCTCGTGGCTTCTGCAGCCGCGTCCCGGGAGACGGGCGCCACCCACCCGCGACGTCCGGGGCGCAGGAGCGGAGCCGGACCGGTCACGCGGACCGCGCTCCCGCCCCTCCCGCCGCCAGCGAGCTGGAGCTGGAGCTGGAGCTGGAGCGGGCGCTGCGGGACTCCCAGCCGGAGGGGCTGGCCGCCGTTGCGCGAGTGGCCGAGAGCGCCTGCGGCGGCTGGACCAGCCGAGGCCGAGATGCCTGCGATCCGACCCGAGTCCTGCCCCCGCCCCCGCCGGGCGCGGAGCTCCCCTTGGGACTTTGGGGCTGAGTTCGCACGACCTGCTAACCTGGGCGAGCCCAGTCCGTTGACAAATTCCTGGCTCACCGCTTGGTGCAAGCCCTGAAAGGGTAACCAGGTTAAGCGTGTTGGATGCCCCGCGGCCGCGGAGCGTCTCTTTGCGGGTCTTCTGAGCTGGGGCGTGCTGTCCTCCCTCGCCCCGGGATCGCCCCACACTCCCTGTGCAGCCCCTCCGAAGGTGGGGAGGGGCTCGCGCACGGTGCCTGCAAGCCAGGGGAAGGTCGGGCTGTCTGCCGAGGAAGCCTGCAGCTGGCCAGGGCGGGGCAGCGGGGGAGGTCTGGGAGAGGCCCGTAGCTGGAAGACTCCAAAGTCCTGGTGGGCAGCTGGCAGGTGCCAGGCAAAGCCTTCTCTCTCCCGCTGGCTCCTTTGGGCCTCTGGCCTTCTGACCCCTTCCTCGCAAGGCAACCTGGGAAAAGAAAAGGCTCCCCCCCACCCCCGTGCTGCCAGCCTGCTTCCCCAGCGCTGGGGGTGCAGCCCCCTTGCCTGTCCTTGAGGGAGGGAGCCACCTGCCTCGCTGCCCCAAGCAGTGGAGACCATCACTCCAAATAAAGACAAGGGCGCCGGATGTTTTAAAATGCTGACTCGGCTGCCACGTAGTTAATATGGAAGCAAAGGATCGCCTGGCGATAGACTGTCCAACTCTCCCCCTGCGTGGCGGGAATAGAACCACCAAGTGAACGGCCCGGTGGGGCTGCAGTGTGGCCTCTGCAGTTCAGTGGATTGCGCAAGCCCAGAGAAGTGGGTTAACCGTGCTGGGCGAGCCCTCCAGAGGCAGAACCTCACCCCCAACCCTGCCAAGCCTTCCCAGGTATGGGCGAGGGAGGAGAGCGCCTGGAAGGGAAGGGCTGGGCAAAGCTGGCCTCGCCCACACCTCTCCAGAGCTCACAGAGGTGCAGGGGACGCGGCTGCACCTTTCCCTGCAGCCCCCGTGCCTCAAGTTGGAGAACAGCTGGGCCGGGACTCCTTCTGGCAGTTGGACTGTGGCTGCCTCAGAGCAAAGGGGAGACACGGCAGAGCTGGCAGAAGCCTCTTAACTAAGCAGCTGAGCTCCTCTGCAGCAGACAAACCTGCCCGGTGCTGCAGCCCAACCTGGGGCGGAGGGGGCGGCGGCGGCTAAGGGCTTCTTGTCCATTTCCAGCGGAGAAAATGGAGCAGAATGGCCAGGGCTGATGTCCCCAAGGTGGCTCCAGTGGGCCTTCTGAGATTCTCTTAGTCTAAAAAGTGACCCAGGAAGCTGATGCACTCCAGAACCAGGGGCCAGCCTCAAGCAGAATCCAGATTTCCCAGAATGCTCCTGGGATGTGCAAACACCCCAGCGGAGGGGGCTCATTTTCCCAGGCCAAAGAGAGGACAGCCAGCTGAGGGGGCAGAGAGCCTCCGAAGACCCCAGAGGGGTGATGAGGACAACCTTGCTCCTTTGCATCTGAGAAATGAAGCTTTGGGACAGGACAGCCATTTTGTGAGAGTGCTGTTACAAGCTCTTGAAACTCCAGGTGTGCTTTTCTGTCCCCCCAAGGTGAACTCTGGAGCAATGCTTGTACTTTATCCTGACAAGAGCCCTGCACAGTTGGTTAGGCTGAGGGCCCAAGGCCGCCTTTGTGGCTCAGCAGGCAGGTCAGTTCCGAAAGGGCAGAACGCTAGCCAGTTGCCCTCCTCTCACCCAGAGACCTTTCTGGTGATGCCAGGCACAGGACCAAACACCAGACCTTTGTCAGAGCAGCAGAGGGAACTGCTTCTCTTAAACCAGATTGTTGATGCATGTGACTGTCCACAAGGACAACTGTCCTGGCCAAGAATCCTCACCCAGGGCTTTCACCCCCACTGAGCGACACCCCCTCCCTGCCACTTACGGCCTTCTGCATTGCGTTGACCCATTGTGTGGTTCATAATGCATCCGCTTTGTATCCTAGGATGTCAAGCTCAGATGATCTAGCTGGTTGCTTCACCAACTGGGGAAAGGGGGTTGCTTCAGAACACAAAGCACAGCCTTCAGGAATCTGGAATTCTGCTTGTTTTAACATGTATTCTCACTTAGCGCTGAAATGACTCTGGGGCTTCCTCTTTTTCATCAGGGCGTGTTGCAAATAAATACTTAGATAAAATGGATTGCAAAACCTCCCTCTCTTCCCCATGCTTCCCTCTCTATCCAGACTAATTATTCTAGAATTGTGCCCTGCTCAGACATTTTTGTAGCCACGTAAGCAAGAGATGCTCCTTGGTGGCCCTTTATGCACGCCTCGGTAGCGCCCAAGGAGAAGAAGGCAATTGCTGCTTGGAGCGTCCTGCAAGAATCGGCTCCACATTGCCAACTCAAGCCCTACCGCTGAGTGAGTGAGTGAATGAATGAATGAATGGCCTTTATTGTGGTCACCGACCAATAAAACCTGCCTATAACATAAAAATACAAAAGGAGTTTCTATAAGATGATAGAACATAGGCTATGAGTAAGACAATTGGAAGAAGAAAAATAGCTAGAATACTTTATGCAAAGAACCAAAAAATGAATCAACTTGATAAAATACTGGACCTATAAAATACTTGAGGTAATATAATGCTTAAGCACTCCAATATTAATGTACCACTATTTTAATATACTACTAAATGTTTAAAATTTGAAGCCCTAGAATATTTAAGATTAAGACCTATTGATTGGTAAGACCTATACTTTATCAATATATTTTTAAGTGTCACTAATCACCTTCCTAAAATGCTTATCTAGCTAAGTTTGGTGCTCCTCAAGGGATCTCTTTATTCAACATGCTGCTAGGCAGAGTTTTCCTACTTGCCAGGTGATTTTTGGATCCTTATCTTCAAGTAGATATTTTAGATAGATACTGTCTGGAACATCTGGAGTTTTGCGCATCAAAGTTCTGTGGAGGTATAGAGAGAACAGTGCAGAATTTCATGGGTGAGAATTTCTAATGCCCTGTCCCCAAATGGGCAGTCTTTCCTTATGAGGGATCATCCTATATCTACCCTCAAGGACTGCTGCTGGAAGAATATCAAAATGAGCAAGAGCGAAAACTCAGAGGTACTTTGGGAGAGCCAGCTTGAGAAAGCGGGCTGCTTGTGGGGTAAAACCTAAATAACTAGCTGTCACACTTGCAGAAGGTGCGCTTTGATCTTCCTATCCACCCAGACCGATTAGTCTCCCTTTCAGAAAACCTCTTGCACAACCAGATCCACTTCCCAAGAGCATTTGGGGGGGGGGGCACCTTGCGCCGGTTCCTGCTCCACCCTAACTTTCCAAAGTGCACAAAAGGAGCTTGCCAGTATCAGCAGGGCCAAGTCTTGTGGCAGAAAATTCCACTTTGGCCAGACATTACGTACCCTCACCCGAGCGCTGGCGTTCACCTCGGGCAGGCCTACCCCCAGGCAGTGCCACGTTAGGTACCCTCTGGTTAGGCTCAGGCAGAGACCTCAGACTTCCTCGCCCGATTCCACTTCATAAAGAAGCCGGGCTAGAGGTCTGGCCGTGAAAAGCTCGAGGGCAGCTGGGATATACCATGCTCCTCTGGTGCTGGAAATTGACAGAAGGGCATACTGTTCCTTTGCACCTTCTGAAGGGTATGCGGAAAGTGGGGCTTCTGATTCTCACCCGATAGAAAGAGCATCTCAGGGAAGCTAAAACAAGCCACCTGCCCACTGATACTTCAGAAGGCCTTAATCCCTATGACTGCAGTTCACCGGTGGTGATTGGTGAACTGAAGCAGAAAAAAAACAGAAAATGAAAAGCCCCCTTTAGTGCTCTAGGGGACGGTTGCTTAGTGAGTGGCATTCTGCTTTTGTCAGGTAATCGGTGACAGAATTTACATAAAAATGGAAGAATAAGGGGACAATAACACCGCTTTTTTTACTCCTCTCCTAATACTGGAGGGTCAGGGTCAGAAGGATGCCCCGCTGTGTTCTTTCATACAGTATCTTCAATTTGCTATTTTCATGCATTTGGTAGGTACAGATAAGCAGTCATTGGTCAACTGACCTGTCTCTGAGCTTTTCTCCCGAGTTTTCTTTTGGAGATGCTACCAGAGGCCTGCTTAAAGTCAGTACAGTAAGTGCAGTATGTAGGGCAGATCTTGGTTTTGCTATACATTGGTCTACTACCCTGCTCTGTTGTACTTCTGTCCTCTCTGAATCAAGAGAATCTTCTGTCTCCTTCCAATCCGTAAGTTTCCAGTATAAATGCCCTGTGTATACTGTACTTACAATGCTTCATAAACTAACCGTGCAAAACATTTCAGGTAGATCTCTCCTCCCCTCCTTCAAAATTGGCACTATTACGGCCAAACCCCAGCCTTTGGGGATTCTTGGCAGTTGGTCCATGCAGGTAAACACTGAAGCCAGGACTGGCATCCATCATTTCTAATTGTTTTTTATCAACTCTGGAGGAATCAAATTTATTCCTGGGTTTTAGCTGATTGACTTGGGGCCAGCATGGGAGAAGTCTAAAACCCTTCTCTGAGTGTGTGTGTGTGGGGGTGTTTATCATCACATTCCTCTGCATAGAGTTCAAAGAAAAATACCCCCAGCTTGTTATGGGAATAGGAGAGTCCAAGTGTGTAGGCTTGGGGTATTTGTGGAGTCCGTGGGGTTCTCTGAGCTTGGTTCTTTTCTTACCTGGCTAGGTAATGAAGATGTTACCTAGCCGGGTAATGAAACGTTTGCAAGAAAAGAACCAAGCTCAGAGAACCCCACGGACTCCACAGTTCAACCCTGAGCTGCACATATTCGCCTCTCTTGGAGTATCTGCAAGCAGGCACTGGCCCCAGAGAGTAAAAGTGTCCTCTGATTTCTCAGCTGCCATCAGTTGGTTCCACCAGCTCAGAGCATCTCTTCTGATGCAGTGAGCCGTTCAAAAGAGCCTTTGTATGGTGAGACTAGCAGGCGGGCTGCCTGCAAGGGGTTCACCATGTAAGAATGAGGAACGGCAACCGGCTGGCTGTCTCTGCCGAAAGGCGATTCTGATCGAGCCAGGAACCGTTACGGGGCCGCAGAGTTGACCCTTTTCTTTTCCTGAATTGTCGGGCGACCCTCGAGGCCACAGAACCAGAGCCCGTCACGGTCAGGCCAGGTTGTCCGTCTGCAGCAGGCGGCCTCACCGGGGCGAGTTACGGCGGACTTGCGCCCTTCCTCGCCGTCCGCCCAGCCCAGCCCAGCCCAGCCGCTGACGGGCCCAGGCGCCCGAGGCCCGCAGACCAGGCTCCGGCGCCTTTTGCCCGGGGGGAGCAGCAGGAAGCGCCGCCGGCGGCCGCCGTGCCGCCGCAAAGAGGAAGGCCCCGTCCCGCCTCACCCGCCGCTGGACTCGCTCGAGCAACGAGGAGGCAGCCAGGCGCCCGGGGCTTGACGGCCGGGGGGCCCAGGGATGGGCCCGTCCGGACAGCGGCCGCTGGGGCTGCGAAGAGCCGCCGGGGGAAGGAAAGGGAAGGGAAGGGAGGCGCGGAGCTCTCAGGGGACGGGCTTCGCCCACCGTCCGCGAGGGCCTCCGCCCCGCCGTGCCCGCCGCGGACCACCAGGGCCGCCCCTGCCGCTCGCGGGGCGAAGGGCCCCGTCTCGTCGGCTGCGGCGGGCCCGCCTTGGCCCCAGCCTCCCCAGCTGCAACCCCCACGGCCGGCCGGGGAATGCTGGGGGCTGGGTCCGCCCAGCTTACGGCGCCCGAGGCCGGGGAGCCCTCACCGAGCGCCCCTGCCCGCCCAGCCCCCTCCGGCGGCGGCCCTGGACCCCGCCCCCGCCCCCGCCCCCGGAGGCCAGAAGCTCGCCGGGCGCGAGTACGGCGAAGGGGCGGCGGCGCGCAGGCGCGGGAGCGGGGCCCCGGGAGGCGGGCCGCGCCGCCAGGGAGGCTCTTCCGGTTCGCGCCCCCTGCCGGCCGCCCACTTCCGGCCGGGGAGGGGAAGTGCGTCACGGCCCCCGGCGGCGGCGGCGGCGGCGGAGCATGAGCAAGGCGTGGCGCCGCGCGGAGGTCCCGGGCGGCAGGATGGAGGGCGCCCGGCGGGGTAAGCGGCGGCGGGCGGCGGCGGCGGGCGGCGGCGGCGGCGGGGGGTGCGCTTCTCGGCGGGGAACTGAGCGCCGTTTCTCGCCTTCTCCCCGCGCGGCGCCAGGCGAGGAGGAGGACTCGGGCGGGCGCGGGGCCCACAAGAAGAAGCACAAGAAGCACAAGAAGAAGCACAAGAAGCGGCGCCACCGGGAGGAGCCCGGCCCGGTCCCCGCGGACGCGGCGGACGCCCCGCCCAAGCCGCAGCTGAAGCTCAAGATCAAGCTGGGCGGGCAGATCCTGGGCACGAAGAGGTACGGCGGCGGGCGGGCGGCGGGCCTCCGCTGGGCCTCGCGCCCTGGTGGCGGGAAGCGCCCCCATCGCCGTCCGACGCCGGTGGGCCGAGCCCGGGCGCCCCCGGCACTTCCCCGCGCCCGGCGTTAACCGCCCTGCTCTCCCGCTTGCAGCGTCCCAACCTTTACCGTGATCCCCGAGAGGCCTCGGTCCCCCTCCCCGCTGATGGCGGCCGACGACGAGGAGGAGCCCATGGAAGGCGTGCCCATCGAGCAGTATCGAGCGTGGCTGGGTGAGCGAGCGGTGCCCCTCGCGTCCCCGGCCCTTAGTGCCCACTCGGGGAGGGGAGGGAACAGGCCTTGTCGCGGCCTTCTCTGCCCGGCTCGCACAGGGCTGGGCGGCGAGCAGTAACGGAAGCCGTATTCAGGAGCGTCTCTCCATGGTGGGCCTGCGGCCCCTCCGGGTCAGAATCTGCCTCCGCGGCTGTCCTGTGACTGACCCGCGGGGCCTGGATGAGAGGCTGCTTAGACCAGGGATCTCTTCCTATTTACTCTTACGAGCCGTGAGATAAAACTTCCAGGTCTAACCCCAGTCCGATAATTGTTATTTCCCTCTTTTGCCGTAGCAGGTGCCCAATACCTGCTCGACACTTAATCCTCACAAATATGTAACCTTTGCTTGCTGACACCTAAAATGAAGGAACTCTGGAGGTGGAGGGGGAGAGAGAGGTTGAAGGGCTATAAAATGTGCCCAGTGAAAGCAACCCCTTGGTGAGTTGAATTCCAGAGACCGTTATCACCGTTCAGGCCCACTGGTGCTGGCGCTGGGGCTGTTTTCTTAATAAGCTTTCTCAAACAATTGTTGCCATCCTGGTGTTTCCCTTAGTGTTCTTGTTCCTTGGTACCCATCCTGCAAACTATAAATTAAACGTCAGCGCACAAATTAGCTAGTGTCAACAGAGAAGATGTTCCACCTCACTGGCCAGACTAAAGGCAAACTCTCCTCACACCCCCACAGATGAAGACAGCAACCTGGAGCCATCCCCCTTGCCGGAACTGGACCCAGAAATAGGCTTCCCAGCACGGGAGGAAGAAGAGGAGCAGCGATGGCTAGATGCCCTGGAGCGGGGGGAGCTGGATGACAATGGGGAGCTGAAAAAAGAGGTGGATGAGTCCCTGCTCACTGCCCGGCAGGTGAGGAACTAGGGCCCGATGCAGGAAGGTGGCTAGGTGGTCAATAGACCTTTCATCCGTGGTAGTATAAGTGAGCCCAGCTAAGGGAAGGGAAGACTGGCAGGGATCCACAGCCACTTTACTCTGCTGTGCGTGCTTTTCTGCCTCCTTGGAGCCAGGCAGATGGCTCTTCCCTAGCCAAGCCCACCCAGGATGATGCAGGAAGATAGCCTCTTTCCTTCTGAACATTAGGGTGGTCTTCCTGTCCATGTTTGATCTATACCCCCATCAGCCTCAAAAAACCTAGCTGCCAGTTCTAAGAGTGGAGGGGGCATCAGATCTGGGTTGGGCCCATAGAGGCAAGGATGTAGGGTACACAGCCAAGGAGGACACTTACCATCTCCAGCTGGGTTTAGGGGAAGAACCTTTGTTATGATGACATAGTTTTTCTAGCTCCTCCTGGCTGCTGCTGATCCCAAAAGGTCCTCAGGCCTTCTTCTTGCCTCTGGGTCTGAACAGATGTTGTCAGCCACCCCCTTCCCCTCTTTCTGCCCACAGAAAGCCCTCTTGCACAAGCAACAGAGCCAGCCCTTGCTGGAGCTGCCAATGGGGTACAAGGCCAAGGAGCTGACAGAGGAGATGCTGGTAAAGCGAGAAGAACGGGCTCGTAAACGGCGGCTCCAGGCTGCCAAAAAGGCCGAGGAGAACAAGAACCAAACCATCGAGCGCCTCACCAAGACCAGCAAAACCAAAGTGAAAACGCTGCGTGAGCGCAAGGCCAAAGGCGTGGCAGTCCCTACGGTGTGTTACCGCAGTGCTGCTAGTGGGATCACGGTCTCCTTCCCACCTGGGGCTTCCCTGCCTATGTTGCCTTCTCTCCCTGCCATTGTGCCTCCACCCATCCCTTGTGGAGTCCTTGGCTGCACCAACCTCAGGAGGTACTCCTGTTCCCGCACTGGGATCCCCCTTTGCAGCCTGGATTGTTACAAAAAGAACTTGCTCCTCCAGGAGATGCCAGCATAGTTCCATCGCCCTTTGGTGGAAGAGGACAATTGGTGCCTGGCAGTCACCCGAGAGGGCCTCTCTGGTCTGGAAGAGAGGCGTCCGCACTTTTGGCTTGGCCAGCCTGTTCCGAGGTGCCTACGGGCAGGGAGGCAGCGAGAGGAGGTACAGGCGTCCAAACTCTACTGAGGCTGAGCCTTGGATGACCTTGTGATTTCTAGGGCAGCAGCGGGTTCAACAACAAGGATGTATCTTATTGTGTGAGGTGGGAGCCCCTTGGGGCAGCTCCCCTTGCAGCAGCAGCTTTGGGAAAGTGCCAGAAGTCTGTGGCTCCATTCCCCTTGAGCCCTGTAATAACGGGGAGGAGAGGACAGGACCCTGGTGCTTGTGTGGACTCGGGAGAAGGCAACGGTGGCAGACATTTTATCTTGCCTTTTTGGAGGCTGTGCCTTCCCAAGACAGACAGAAGCGGGAGCCACCCTACTCTTCCATTTGCACAGACTGCTGGAAAAAGTGGCTGATAGCTTGCGGTTCTGCTTAAGTCGGTCAGCCTGCAGGAAAATGATTTGTCATCTACATTAAAGATACCCTGAAACTGGCTTGAGAAGCCCAAGATGGCCTCCTTGCTCCTTCCTTAGCATTTCCTACTGACAGGGAGCTCTCTGAGGACAAACTAGGAGTGTTCAGGGGTGGCTTTGGCAAGCGGTTTCAGTGGGGCTGCTTTCCCCCTGCCCTCGTTACTGCCTGCTCCCTTAGCCCCTGCGGCTGGGCTGAAGCTCTGCGTGTCCCAGTGCTGGCTTCCCTCTCATGGGTGGCCTTGGCCGGGGGGGACCCTCGCAGCTCTGGACGCCGTTGACTGTGGTGTCTTTTGGGGTTGTCTGTGAAGACTCCAAAGAGCAGTTATGGGGAAGGAGAGGTTGAGCCCTGAGTGCCCCATGTATTAATCCTCTCCCTGAACTGTTGCCGCAAGCCAGGGGAGAGGGAGGTAACCCGTTGGTTTGGGGCAAGGGATGATCAGCTGATGCTGGGTTATGCCTCCTGGGCCAAGGGGGGGATGCGGTGCCTGGGTGGGGGGAAGCAGGCTCAGAAATAAACCCCACAAGGCAGAAGGGCTGTCTGCTCAGAATCCTGCTGCGTCTGCGACAGCACAACTTCGTCTCTGGATGGGGCCCTCCTGGCCTCGTAGCTTGCGCTGGCAGTTAGATGCCCTGGCCAGGAAGGCCTTTGCCCGATTGCAGCCATTCCTGGAACAGGAGGAGCCGGGTCACCTGCAGTAGTGTTGCTGAATTTGCCCTCGAAGACCCCCACCCCCGGAAGCCTTGGCTGCAGGAGTGGGGGCCTGCCTTGTCTTGCCACACTGCTGGTGCATTGCCAGTTGGTCCCCAGGGACAATTCAAAGCACTGCTCGTTCCCCAGGATGCTCTGTGTGGCTTGGGGCCTATTCTAGGTAGAAGCTGCCTGCTGAGGCTCCCTGCCATACCTCAAGGGAGGCAGGGGGGTGGAGGGGCCCCTCCCATGAGTAACTGGCCCATGGTCAAAAGAGCCTCTTTCCTCAGCATTTCCAAGAGATGTCAAGACCTGGCTGTTGAGGAAGGGGTAGAGGGGTTTCTTTTTAAGGTGGTCATAGGTGATGAAGGACAAAGCTGCTTTGCCTGGATTCCTTGCTGACAAATCATCAGCTGTTTCCCAAAACACCTTTCCAGATGTCCCCTTTCTTCATCTAGTATGCAGTCCATTCCTTGTTGAGGGTATATTGTGAGAGCAAGTGCTTGATATAAAGCATGATTCAAGTGTAACCCCAGAATATGTAACTTGGAGAAGTTTTAATTACAACTTTAACTACAGATGCAACTGAAAGTATTGGTGCCCCTCCACTTTTCCCCAAAAAATCCCCATTTGCCCTGAAATAAGTTGAAACTGACACAAGACAATGGCACCCACCATTCTTAATTCCGTAGAGCAGACGTGCTTTTGATGTATGACTGACTGAATTTGTTTACCATATTTATATAGCCACCCATCTCACACAAGGGGACTCTGGGCAGCGTACAACAATTAAAAACAAATACATAAAAACAAGTACACATAAATTGTAAAAACACAAAACGGGAGGGGATAAAATTAATGAGGGAGCCATCGTAAAATCTCCCCAGTCCCCTGGGAGCCCCAGGCCTGATCGCATGGCCAGGCCTTGAGGGACTTACGGAATGGAGCTCATCTCACTTCTGGGGGGGGGATTACACAAGGCGGGCGCCAGGGCAGAGAAGGCCCGCCTCGCAGGGCCCGCCAAACGGGATCCGCAGCATCCCTTCTCTGCCGGATCGGATGGGACAGGCAGATGTATGACTTAATGTACCCTTGCAAAAAGTAAAATAAATGAACGCGACACAGACGTAGCCTTGGTACCCTCAGAAGTTAAAAGGCGTTAATGGGACCCAGCCGTCTCGCGCAGAGCGTTTGCTTTCCTTAGCATCACCGCCGTCTTCAACCGCAGGCCATTTGAATGGGGAAAGCGCTCGGGCGTTTTCTGCTGCTGTGGGCAGCGGTGAACGGGGCGGGAGAGTGGAGGCAGCGCTGTCCGAGGAAGAGGGCAGCGGCCAAGCGCGTTAAGGGCACGGGCTGCACGACCAGAGGCCCGGGTTAGGGTTAGGGTTAGGCTCACGTCGCCAAGACCCCTGCGGGCCGTAGGCACGGCCCCGGGCGCGGCTGCAGGAGGAAAACCGACCCCAGATCGAAGAGGGCAGCTCGGCGGAGAAAGCCGAGGAAACCTTCAGACGAGGTCCTGGCCGACCTTCGAGGTCAGAGTTCGACAATACCGAGTCTCACCAACCGTCGCCGGAGAAGATCCTGCTCCGAGAGCCAGACCGGCGTTTGCTGACGGCACGTGGACGGCCGCGCTCTGGCGAAGCGCCCTCCGGACGGGCGAGCGGGAGGACCAGATGCAGATGCAGATGCGGGGCGGGGGGAAGCGGAGGGCGCCGCCGCGCTCGGGGGCGGCTGGTCCTGGCCGAATTCCTGGAGCTCGCGGCCGGCCGGCTGGCCGGCCCGCCCCACTGAAGCAAGACGGGGCGGCTCTGGGGTTTTGCTCCGCGCAGCCCCTGGCTCTCGGCGGGGCCCTCCCGGGCTGCTCAAGGGACAGGCGGCGGGCGCGGCTGGGGCCTGGCGCCGATGCGGCCTGCGCGCCAGCTGCGCCTGTTCCCGGACTGGGGGCCTTGCTCGAGGTCGCGCGCCGGCTGGGCTGCAGCGCCGCGCGCCGCAGGGGCGGTCCCCGCAGAGCCGTCGGGGAGGCAGGCGGCCGCGAAGACGCGCACGAAGGCGCGAGGCGAGGGCCGGTCGCCCCCCGAAGCCCCGCAGGCGCCGCCCCTTGGCTGAAGGCCCGCAGCGCCTCCCGGCCAGCGCGGTCGCTGCGGAGAAGTCCCCGGCGCTTCGCCCGAGAGGAGCCTCCAGTCGAGGGGCAGTCTATCGCGCAGAGAGCCGGGGGGGAACACGACGGAGGGCGCGTGCGCAACCCTCCCTTCCTATTGGCCCGCCAGCGGTTGCCCCTTCCTCGAGCCGCTTGGCCGGTGCACGCGTCAATCCTCCTGGCTGGGCCAGTCATCGGCGCCGAAGGGCGGAGCCGGCTCTGACTGGCGCAGGGCGTCAGCCGTTCGCGGGGCCCGCCCTCCGGCCGCCTTTGTCTGCTGTTGTTGGGGGCGAAGGCGGCGCCTGATTGGGTCGCGGGCGCGGCCGCCGCGCTGCCGATTGGGAGCGCGCCCCACGGAGGAAGCCCATTGGCGGGCGGGCAGCGGCCAGGCGGGAGCCGCGCCGGGAGACATGGCGGTGGCGGCGGCGGCGGCGGCGGCGGCCCGGGCGCTGAAGGGAGCGGCGGCGAGGGCGGGGCGCCAGGCCGGGCCGGGGGCAGGGGCGGCGAGGGCGGCGCGGCGCCCGGGCCGACCGTAGGCGGCGCCATGGAAGCGCCGCGGCCGCCCCCGTCGGCCAGGGAGGCGCAGGCCGGGTGGGGCGCGGCCGCCCTGCTGGGCCGGGAGCGGCAGGTGAGGCGCGGGGCGGCGGGGCGGCGGGGCGGCGCCCGGGCGGCGGGGCTGACGGCGCTGCTGTGCTCCCTCGGCAGGCCCGCGAGCTGTGCCCCGGCGTGAGGAGCCAGCCGTACGTCTGCGAGACGGGCCATTGCTGCGGCGAGACCGGCTGCTGCATCTACTACTACGAGCTCTGGTGTACGAGGCGAGGCGGGCGGGCAGGCGGGCGGGGAGGGGCCGGGCGGGTCCCGGGCGGGTCCCGGGCCCCGCTCACCCGCGCCGCCTCCTCCTCCCCCGCAGGGTTCTGGCTCCTCTGGACGGTCCTGATCCTGTTCAGCTGCTGCTGCGCCTACCGGCACCGCCGCGCCAAGCTGCGCCTGCAGCAGCAGCAGCGGCAGCGCGAGATCAACCTCATTGCCTACCACGGTGCCTGCAACTACCCCCCCTCCGCGGCGGATCTCAGTGAGTGGCTGCCGCGCGCGGGGAGGGCGGCGGCGGGCACGCGCTCCCCCGGCCTCGCCGCCCTGAGGTCTGCCGCCTTTCCTCCCCTGCAGGGATCTTGGCCTCCTTCAAGCTGCCGGCCTACGAAGAGGTGGCCCAGCGCCCTGCCACTCCGCCGCCCCCCTATAGCGCTGTCCTCGGGAGCGCCGTCGGCCGCCTTGGCTCCAGCACGTTGACCCTGACGGGCAGCTCCGAAAACTCCACCAGCTGCTCCTGCGAATCCAGCTGCCTGACCTCCCCCAGCAGCACCTCCCTGTCGGCCACCGAGGCCAGCAGCCCCAGTGAAGGGGAGGCCGAGGGGGATGGGGGCTGCAGCGGCCATGCGGGGGGCAGCTGGGAGCTGGCAGCCTCGCCAGCCACCCCGCTGCCGGCCTCCCACAAGCACACCCTCTTCTCCTCCAATGTGGAGCTTTTTGAGAGCGACCCACGGCGCCTCTCCGATGGCGAGGAGGGGCCCGATGCCGGGGAGGAAAGCAGCCACCTGCGGCACCGGCGCCTGACTGGGGACTCTGGGATCGAGGTGGGGCGAGGCCAAGATGAGGAGGAGACCGCAGGCGAGGACAGCGAGGAGGCCGCCCGCTTGCTTGGCAAAGGGGCTCCCTGCAGCCAGCATGAGGAGTGCTCCGAAGGGGACGCAGAGGAACTGGCCACCTCACCGACGTTGCCTGTCTGAAGCAGGGCTGTTGCGCTCGGCTGCCTTGCCACCCTCTTGGAGACTGAACATCACCACCTCCCTGGCGGCCAGGAGCAAAGCAGGCGGCTTCTGCCTGCTGTTCACTGTGGAGAGTTACCGCCTTACCCTCACGAGCTCTCACGTGAGCTCTCACGTGCCGTCTCTTCTCTGCCCGAGCCACGCAGGCCTCTCCTTGGCCTCCCTCCTGCTCCCCCGTCAACACTCTGCTCCCTCCTTAGTGCTGGCTCAGGAGCCTTTTGGGGACAGGATCCCAGAGCCCGTGGGGCTGCAGCGGGGCAGAGTTGAGCTACTTGCTGGATCATGACTATAGTAATCACTCTGTGCGTGTGTGTGGTTCCTGCTGTGCTCCAACTTTGGTGTAAGGTGTGGCGTTGGGGGGGAGGGCTCAGCGCCTCCCCACTTCCAATTTGCACTGCGGGTTGCTGGTTGCATGAAGAGACGGCTGTTGCTGATGCCTGTTCCGTGATCCATCCAGACTGGCCTGGGAGCGGGGAGCTGGCCTTCCCCCCACCTTCGGGCTGCTAGAAGCAGCTTTGTGGGTTTGTATCATGCCAGTGCCTAGCAGTCTTTCGTGTGGGCAGCAGTACGTGCTTCGTATTAAACCAACGTGGAAAATCCTGAGTTGGAAGCGTTTTCCATTGTGTGGCATGGAGTAGGGGCCGGCTGTTATGCATGGGGCGGGCAATGTAATGTCGAGCCTTTTCTGGGGGTCTTTGGGAGGATCTAAGTGCCAGGCTTGCTCAGCAGATGAAGCTGATTATTGTTCCCTTTCCATGCAGGCCATGGTATTAAATTGGGTTTAATGTGTCAACTGGTACAAGCTTACTCTTCATATTTTTTGACACAGTCACTTTAAATGTTTCCTTCTATCTTTATGGTTGCAGCCCTCTCCCAAGTCTTGCCTTCCCCCTCTCTTGATGAATTACGCTGCAGCATAGAACATGAAGCACTGGCTGTTGCATCAACCAGCAAGCTGCACTTTACGGGCTTCAGGGGACTCTGTAACAGCTGCTGCCCCAAATTTGTCCTTTTGATGGTGGAAGCAACCCCCTATTTCTCCCACAGGGCCACAGAGAGCTGCCTTGCCACTTCCCCTCCCAGTCTGAAACAGTTAAAGAGCTGAGGATGCTGCTGCCTATGCTTCCAAAGGAGGGGAGCAAGAACTTCAAGCTGCACAGCTTTATTTCAATATGAAATTGAAAGCCAACCCTGAAGCAGGGCGGGAGAGGCCAGTGCCTCGTCACTTCGCCAGAGTCCTGCATCTGCCACTCCAGCTGGGCCTCCCAGGGAGAACAGAACTGCTGTCCCAGGCAGGGTGCCACCAGCCTGCTTATCAGTATTCTTCTGCCATCATGAGCACAACGAGGGCTGACCAGCCAGTGAAGGGGTAACACCCCTGCCCCCGGCCTGTGCTGTCATTATACTGCTCCCAAACATAGCCAGAGTCCAGGTACTGCTGGAGGACGTTGCCAATGACATTGGCACGCAGCTCGTGGTACAGTCTGGCAGCCTCCTTCTGGTGGGGCCCCTCTAACTGGCTATAGTGATTCAAGGCCTTCACCGCGAGGTAGTTGATGTTGATCCAAATGGCTCCCCTCCAGTAAGGGGGGTCATGCTCTGTGTTGCGCTTGAGGTAGAAGGGGCTACTGCGTGACAGTGAACGCAAGCCAAAAGGCGTCCACAGCTTCTGCTCGTTCTTCATGTCGGCCAGGAGGCTGCCCAGATGCTGGGAATCGGGGCGCAGGAGCTGCAACAGCAGGGGGAAAAGGCTCACATAACCAAGGGCCCCTCCCACAAACTGCAACCTGGGCTGCTTGCGGACCACTCGCACCAGCCTTGGGATGGGTGAGGGCTGGCCAGCAGGAGGGGGTCGAAGGTGCTCACGCTCCAGGGCCACAGCCTGGGTATGGTTGCCATAGTCAGCAAAAGTGCCCAGCATCTCTGCCCAGTGGTGCTGATCAAGCAGCTCATTGTCCGCTAGCCTCGCAGCCATATGTGCATAGTCACTTGCCGGCTCTCCCACTCGCGTAGCCACCTCGGCCATGACAGCTGATGCTATGCCCATCCAACAGCGCAAATCTAGGTGGCGTTCATCCAGAGAGGGGTGGGTGGCCCTGGGATAATCATCCAGCCCAGAGGTCAAGGTTTTGGGGTTAAGGAAAAGCTGAGTGTCCTGGTCCCGGCCACGCCAGCGGAAGGTATAGGGCAAGGGTCCTGCTTGCGTGTGATTGTACCAGCTGTACCAGCTCTGCAGACGAGGATAGAGGCGCTGAAGGTAGTCCTGTTGCACCGCCCCCTGCCTGAGCAGCTGCTGCAGCGCCAAGAAAAACGTGGGAGGGTTGCCCGCCTGGCTGTGCTGCACCACAAACTCCGGGGGCACCTTCGCCAGGGCTTCATCACCCAGGATCTGCTCGCGTGGTATCCACCCCTCAGCGTTCATGAGATCAAACCAGTGAGCCAGCACCTCCTGGCTGAGGGCTGGGTCCCAGCGGGCCAGCAGGAGCTGGTGGAAACCTTCATCCCACAGGAAGCCACGGGGAAAGAAGGAGCGGGAGGGCACTGCTGTGAAGAGAGGCCCCGCCGGGTAAGGTTGGGGGGCCTCTGTGTGTGGGGACTGCACCAGTGAGTGCCCGTAGAAGTAGCCCATCCCGCCCAGCATATTGCTGAGAAGGGCCCGGGCAAAGTGCTGCTGCTGCTGCGAGAAACCCTTGCCGGCAAGCCCAAAGGTCTGCTCAAAGCGCCGCTCAAAGGCGGCCGCATGTGTGTCCAGCTCTTGCGTCAGTGTCTCCGCCAGGAGCCTCTCTGGGCGGTTGGCCACGCTGCCAGACTCAAAAGCCACTTCCACGCGGCAGGGCACAGGCACCGTCACCTGGTGAACCAGGAGCTGGCTGCGTAGCTCTCTGTCCCCTGCAGGGCTGTGGTACGCATCCACGCCAAAGTAGTGGCGCTTGGGAAGCCCTGGCGGAGCGTAGGAAAACCGCGGAGTCAGGCTCAATTTCACCACATCGGTCAGGCGATGCAATCCTTCTGCCTTTGTCTGCAGGTAATTATATCTAGTGGGAGAGAGAAGATAGTGGGAAATCACCGTGCGAGACATTGGCCCTTTGTTTCTTGAGCAACCCTCTTCTGTACCTGGCATAAAGGGGCAGGCCGGCCTCAGTGGTGGGCTGCTGGAAGGTGATGGTAAAGTTCCCCAGTTCCTCCGTCTGTCCTCTTAGCGATGCCAGCCGAGTCTTCTCTTCTATTAGAGGCTGCAGCACTCCCTGCCCATCGGTGGCCACGTAGAAAAGGAGGGAGATGAAGGGAGGCTTGGGCCCAGTCCTCTAAATGCATGAAAATGACACAAGAAAATCATTACAGGAGCAAACCAAAGCAAAGAAGACCCCCTTCGTTTCCTGCTTCCCTACGGCTGTTGCTGCAGTTGGGGAAAAAACTTTATTCATCTATAACATACAGTGTAAGGACTGTAACAACCACTATGTAGGACAGACAGGCACAAGGCTAGCTGAGCGCATCCATGAACACCAACTGGTAGTCAGAAGACACGATGAAAATTCCTTAATCTCACAATACATGGATAGACTGAACCATAGTTTCACCTGGGAAACTGTCAGCATCTTTTGTTGTTGTTGTTTAGTCGTTAAGTCGTGTCCGACTCTTCGTGACCCCATGAACCATATTGCGCCAGGCCTTCCTGTCCTTCACTGCCTCCCTGAGTTTGCTCAGTTTCATGCTCATTGCTTCAGTGATGCTATCTAACCATCTCATCCTCTGCCGTCCTCTTCTCCTTTTGCCTTCAATCTTTCCCAGCATCAGGGTCTTCTCCAGAGAGATCTCTCTTCGCATTAGGTGACCAAAATATCTGAGCTTGAGCTTCATTATCGATCCTTCCAATGAGCAATCAGGGTTGATTTCCTTTAAGATTGACTGGTTTGACCTCCTAGCAGTCCAGGGGACTCTCAAGAGTCTTCTCCAGCACCACATTTCAAAGGCATCAATTCTTCTCAGCATCTTAGACCAAGCTAAATCCAAACATGCGAGGGAATTCCTGGAAGCTTGGTATTCAGACACATCAGCCATCAACAGGCACACAGAGATAAACAACATCTACACACTATTAAAAAGAGACAATAAAAAGGAAAGCAAAAGACCAGAACATCTCACCAGCAATCATCACCCAGATAAGCAGAGAATAACAAGATTACCAAACATACAATCAGCAATAAACAATACCCTAATCAAGAAACTACCAGAACGAAAAATAAAAACAAAACAAAACAAAACAAAACCCACACCCCCGCCAACAATCGCAGGGCATCCCTCTGTCTATAAACAGAGAGCAAACCCTACTCCATTCTAGTACTGAAGAGGTTACCTAGCTGGGTAATGAAACGTTTGCAAGAAAACAGCCAACCTCAGAGAACCCCAAAGACTCCACGGTTCAACCCTGAGCTACACATATTCGCTTCTATTGGTAGGGGATTTATTTGTTCCCTTGGTAAGGCCTGGAAAAGTCAGATACAGAACACGTTTGCCAAATGCTGGGGAAATCAAAAAGTGAATTCCATCCGCTTGGCATGTGGTGAAGCCCTTTCCACCAAGAGGAGCCTGGAAGCAGGACCCCCAAACCAGGACCTGGCATAGCAGCTAACGCAGCCACATCGCTTAGTCAAGCAGCCCTGGTGAGCAGCTGGAACGCCGTGCACATCACTCTTACTCCAGAAGTAAGAAAGGTGAAAAAAGTACGTTGTAATGAAAAGCATTTCACCAAAAAAATTCGCACAAGCAGAACAGGTCCCTTTCTCCTCCACTCACTTCTGGACGAACCGTAACTCTCCAGCTCCAGTCTCCGCCATGCTGGCCACCAGGACGCTTCACAAACTCTGTCTGCAGGCTGAAACCAAGGTCCCTGATCTCCTGCACCCCGAAATGGGTGCCGTCATGAAGCAGCCAGCCGTAGCGGGGGAGGCCATCGCTCTGTTCGCAGGTGTGGCGTAACCGGATATCCCCCTCCAGCTGGTGCATCCACATCAGGCCTGCGGGAAAGACAGCAACTGACACACGGCCGCGGGCGATCTTGCCCGCGGCTTGCGTGCGGCAGCAGGAAGCCTGTGCCAAGCTTCGCGGCCTCAGCTTTCCAAGCACCCTGAGCCAGGAACGGGCAGAGGCGAGGCCGCTTCCTCTCCCCGCCGAGGGCCACGCAGCGCCAAGCGCCGGCAGGGTCTCGCTTCCGTCTTTCCTTCCCGGCCAGTGGGCCCCGGCGCTTCCCTCCGGCGGGGAACCTCCGGCTCCTGCTCGCCCGCCTCACTCCCGGGATACGGAGACGCTGCTGCCGCCTCCTCGCAAGGCCGTGGCGGCCCCCCTCCGCGGCAGCGACGCGCCCGGAAGCGCTGCGGCCCCCGAGCAACGCCCCTCTCCGGAGAGGCCCCGGGCTCACCCGCGACCGGCGAGCGCGGGCTGCGCGTCTTCATCCCGAAGTAGACGTGGGGCCGGTAGGAGCCCCAGAAGCGGGCGGGCGCGGCGCCGGGGCCGGTGCTGCCGGGCGGCAGGGCGCGGGGCGCGGCGTGCGGGGCGACCAGGCGCGCGGCGGGCCCCCAGCGGGCGTAGAGGGCGCAGCCCAGCGCCAGCAGCGCCAGCAGCGCCAGCGCCAGCCCCGCGCCCGCGCGCCCGCGCGCCGCGCGCTCCCGCCGGCCGGCCGCGCGCGGGACCCTCTCCTGCGGCCGCGAGCCCTCGGGGCCCCGCCGCCGCCGCTCCCGCGCCATCGCTGCCCCGCGCTCTCCGGTGGCGGCGCCTCGCGACTGACGTGTCCCTGCGCCTCTCCCGGCAGGCGCCGCGCCGCCTTCCCGCCCCGAGGCACCCTGGGAAGGCTAGTTCCCGCCGCTTCGAGCGCGTCCGCGCCTGCCAACATCCGGGGTGCGGCGGCGCCGCTGCAGCGGGGCTCCGGCGCCCCCCGAAAACTTCCTCGTGGCCTCCCGCCCCAGCCGGCTCGGCTCCCGGGCCCAGAGGGTCAGCCGGCCCCCGCTTTTCCGAGCGCCGACGGGCGCGGGGGGCAGCAAGGCGGGGGCGGCAGGGCGCCCCTCCTGCCGTCGAAACGTCGGGCCCTGCGGCGACAGCGGGCTTTTTCGGGGGAGAGCAGCCCCGCCCTTCCGAGGACGGCCCCCAACCCCGCTCCCGCTCCGCACGAGTTCAGAATTCGAGTTCACTGGGCCCCTGGTGCGAGAACAGCCGGTTCTCTGAACCTACTTGGGGAGAGACACAGGAGGTGCAGCTGCGCACACAGCACCGTGCGCTGGGGGTGCATTTTTCTCCCAGCTGGGCGTTTTTGCTACAGTCAAAACTGCCATTCGCTCCCTCCAAAGACGAACAGTTGCCCGTGAAGCATGCAGCAAGAGACAAGACACCTGTGCCCTTTGGGTACATCGTTTATTTTGATTTCTCATTAGACTCACCCATCCCTACCACCTTTGCCCGCAAGACCATTAAGCAGTTTGGCACAACTCCCTCCCACGCAGAGGTCCCGCTTGCTCTGCTTCTCCACCCCTCTGCGGACCGCGCCAAGCAGAAGCAACTCCTTGTCAACCTGAGATGCGTGGAGGAGCAGGGGCACAGTCATCAGCCCTGCCGTGCTTGGCTGCTCTCTCCTCGGCCCTCAACCCAGCCAGGCCTCCCCCCGCCTCTGTGGTGGCAAGAGGGCTTCGAGGCGTCCTGTGAACAGAAGGTTCTTTGGCTGCAGGGAGGCTCTGCCGCCTGGCTCCTGCCTACCCGTCCCCACAAGGCCTGGGAACCAGCTGCACAAGGCAGGAGACCAACCACCCTGCACTAGCCAGAGGCTGTGAGGGAAGGCCCTGCTGCCTTCTCCGGCCTGGCTGCCCAGCAGGTCCAGACAGGTCCCTTCTGCAGCAGTTCCCGCTGGCCTAAGGCTTCCTGAGATGCATCTGCTGGTGTGCAGCACTGTGGGGGGGGGTGCGCACACATGTGGAAATATCCTGCAAGAAAACAAGCTTTTCTCATTCTCCTGCTTCTACCACTCCCACCCCTGCCCCCACCGGTCAAGAAGGAAGTGCAGTTCATCCGGCTCACTCCCCTGATAGACCCCTCCTGCCTGCCGGACAAGCTGCTCAGGGTGGTGCGGGTGATGGTAGATGGTGTTCAGCAAAGACTTCCTGGCCTCTCTGTTAAGATTGGTAGGTCTGGCTGGGTTGAAGACATTGCTGGGGAGGGGAAAGGGGGTGCTGAAAGCTTCCAGTTACTGCTTGATTTGGCCACCATCTCCTTCACTGACAAAGCGCTTCCGGCCCCTGAGGAGGAGGAGGGGTGTTAGAGGCCGGGGCAGACGGACCATGCTGTGCCCTGGGCTGTTTGCAAGGCATCTGATCCTCTCACATGTCTCCTGTTTCAACCAGCCCCCATCCCGCTGTCTCTTGTGCCCCCAAGCACCAGGAACAGCCCTTAAAGAGGAACATCCAGAGAACAAAACTCTTCCAAAATAGGCCAAGCAGACATTCTGCAGATAGTTTCGGGGGGGGGGGGGGGTCAGTCCATCCCGGAAGCTGATGTGGTTTCCAAAGCAGGTGGAAAGAGTTTGGTGGGACCTACCGGGCAGGGCAGGTCTCTCTCAGCTGCCTGGTGATCACACCCTCCTCAAAGCAGAGATCCACCATCCGCTCAAGGATGCTGTGGGCCAGCGGCACGTCCAGACTGATGTCTCCAAGCTCATTGTAGACCCGTTGGAAACCCTGAGGGAGAAAAAGAGGCTTGCTGCATGCAGGATTACAGGAACCGCAGACTTTTTTTGTGGGACCACAGGTGGGCCTCGGGCCAAGTGGGACAGCTAGAGCCTCTCTAAGATCTTACTCGGTTCATCTGATCCAGGGTCACCAGCCCAGTCTGCCACAGCAGTTTCAGCAGCTTCACCATCATGGCAACGGCTGTGTCTCCCGAAGATTCCATCACCATCACCACAGCCTGGCACAGATGTAGGGAGGAAACTGCCATGAGCACACAGGGATAGGAGGCAGGCAGCAATTGCCAACCATCAGCCCAGAGGCCAGGAGACAGAGATGTTTGCCCAGGCAGATCCTGGTAGGCATCAGCATGGAGAGAAGGCCCAGAGCTCCCTGCCCTGTGTTTGGCGAACCAGATCACGGTCTGCTCCCCCAAAGCTCCAGAATGGTTCATTTGCTGCCTCCCTTCTTTACCTCATAGACAAGCTCATGGTGGAAGTGGGGCACCTCAAGTTGGCGCAGACAGCGTTCAGCCTCAGACACCTCTCCTGACAACAGGTATTCCCGTAGCAGGAGATTCATCTGGGGGGGGGGGAAGTAAGAAAGAAAGGAGATGGGGCAGCAGTCCAGCCCAGGCCTCCGGTGCACCTTCTCGAGACCTTTTGGCAGGCAGAAGAGCGCTGCAAGACACAAAGGCTGCACCTCTTCCCAGATCGCAGTCTTTACGCGTTCTGGGTTCAGGATCTAATATCCTTAGCCCCACAGGCCGGCAAGGCACCCTCTCTTCCCAGCCCCTTTCCAGTTCCTATTTCCACCCCACTTCACAGCCCCGCACAGAGTACCCGATCCCTCCTGAAGTCCCCAAGGCCCCTTCGGCTGGCCCTTTTCCTTTATTCTTTTTATTTGAGCATGCCTTCCTAGGTGGGGAGCTGCTCTTTGTTTCACCCATACATTTTAATAAGGCTTTTAAACTGGGTGTGTCACTTGCCAGTTTAGCTATTTTCAGTACCAAGCCTGAATTCATTCACCAATAAAAACTGCTCCTGAAATCGGTTTCTCATTCTCTATCATTCCCTGATTAGCCAGGGAGACCCACAGAGACCCCTCCCTTGCTCACATGTCCTCACAG
Source organism: Python bivittatus (assembly GCF_059951505.1). Lineage (NCBI taxonomy): Eukaryota > Metazoa > Chordata > Lepidosauria > Squamata > Pythonidae > Python > Python bivittatus. The sequence goes on from NW_028277106.1 coordinate 1,904,574, forward strand.
AAGGTGAATCCCAGCCAGAGGCGGCCCTAGATTGTAAGATCCCCACAGGTGTGCAGCCTTGCAACTTCACGACCTTTGCCTCCCTGAAGCCTGTAGGACTTTTGCTTCCCTCCTTTCCTTGAGCAAACCCTGAGGGAGCAGGCCTCAGGCTCCCTCCCTCCACATGCCTGGCCCCAAACGCATTCCTCTGTCAGTCACCCCGTCACACATCCCGTGCATTTGGCAGATGGCTAAGCGTCCAAGAGCCACCCAAGGACACCTGCAGAGGCAGGCAAGGACAGACTGGGGTGTCCCTACGCCCAGCTCTTTACCTCTTTGATCAGATGCTTGACTGGCCTCTGGCCACCCCCCACGCCCCACACATTGTCCAACCGATTGACGTCTCGCTTGATGCGCAAGAGAACGGCAGCACGATCCAGGGCAGCCCTGTCAGGAAGGAAAAGTATCAGCACCAGACTGGAGGGCCAGTAGCAGGAGGCCAACCAGGGTGTGTGCTTGTGTGTCTCACACACACTTCCCTGGAGATTTTAGCGCAGGGAGACCCCTCCCTCTGCCAGCCTGGAGCCATCAATCCCAGTAAATCCAATGCTTGCATCACATGCATAAGACAGGCCCTCTCACCGTGCATGCTCACAGTCGACACGCCCCTTATAGCGCTCAAGAAAATCAAGGGGGAGCGCGTGGTCGGCCACAGCCCGGGCGATGAACTGACCCAGCATCTGCACGGGCAAGACAGGGACCGCAGGGTCAAGGGCCAAGGGGCCCAGAACAAGAAGGCCCTCTGCTTCCCCTTCCCGGGCAGGACTGACCTGTGGTGCCTCTGGCGTGTCGAGAATGAGGTCCGGGAGGTCGTGCAGCATCCCGTCAAAAGCAGCAGCGATGTCCTCGGGACTCAGCACCTTCCCCACCAGGTCGGAAAGCAGGCGTGAGGTCAGCTCACGATGGCTGGCCTTCCCCTCCAGAGAAAGCACCACGGCCAGGGAGGACACGGCTGCCTTGTGGCCCCCCAAGTTCAGATTCCGTAGCAGCTCCTGCCAAAGGAGGGAAGAGGTACCAGGTGAGGGACGTGCCTCCGCCTCACCTAGGTCTGTTTGATGGAGCCAGGTTTAGCCTGGCCAGGGCTCCGGGGCCTATCCCATGCTTTCCAGGGCTCTCTGCAAACATCAGAGACACTGCTTGTCTACGTAAAGGGTTTTATTCAGCTCACAGGGGCTGCACTGGCAACAAAAACAAGATTATCTTCAATGATAATCAAATTATTTAAAACATCTCACAAATATAACAGAGAGATAAAGAAAAGTTCTCATTCCTCTGAAAAGCCAAAATACACAGCAGTTCAAACTGCTCCAAAGAAGTCAAGCCACTTATTATAGAGGGACTGCCTATGTTGAAAATTCTATCAACTTTTCAACATATAAAAGAAGTTGACTTTTAAAAACAAACCTGTCAGCTTTTTGTGAAGCTTTGGCTTCAACACAAGGGATTCTAAAAAAAGCCACCAAAAGAGCTCTCTGGATTGCAACTCAGCTACCTAATTTCCAAGACTCGAGGTCCTGTTTCCCCCAGCCCTTCTGCTGGGACACCTGTCTGTCACTTCCTTGCACCAGGAATGCCGCACCAAGCAGTTCCTGGCTTCCCTCTCAAGCAGACTTCCAAGGTGACTAGACCCAAGCCAGGGGACACAGGGCACGAGGCTTGGAGGAAAAACAGAAGGGAAACGGCAGAGCACACAGACCTCTAAAGCAGACCCCTGGTCCAGCCAAAGAGAGCCTGTCAGTGTGTCTGAAACTGGCCTTCCCTTACCCTCTCTCTTTTACAAGGACATTGTCTTCCCTTCCCTTTTTTCTTTCAACATTTCAACAGGCTTTACAACAGAATTTTCTGGATCCAGTGTGTTACCAAGTGACTCTGAGCATGGTTACCTAAACTAGAGAAAAGGATCCTAATCAGAGTCTCCGGTGGCCGGTAGCTATGGGTGGCCCATAGGCTCCCTCCTTTGCAGAGACTGAGACAATGTGCTCCCTGCTGGGAAAATGCTTTGGGGATTCCTCTCCTCGCACTCACCACCACTTCCAAGGTGTCTCCGTGCTCAAAATACTCCAGCACCATCGGCTGCACAGTCTTCTCAAGCTCCTCTTCTTCCAGCTCAGGCACCACCGTGGCATAGACAGTGTTCCCCTAAAAAAGTCCCAGGTTGCCCAAAGACCATTAAAGCACAACTTCCTGGGCTTCCTGCTGTGCCTCTTCTTGGCTAAAGAGCATCAGCCCTGTTTCTTCAGAACCAGACCCCTCAAGAGCTGGCCTGGCAGATGACCCACCAAGCAGTGGCTGAGCTGAGCATTATGGCTATCTCTGCTGTCCAAGTCTCCTGGAGCTGGGACCTCAAATATGAGAGGCTGGGAGTGCCAACCCTACTGATGGACTAAGATAATCAACCTGTGGTTTGTCCAGAGAGCAGAATATCCTTTCCAATTAAAGGACCCTTCCAATCCAGCTCCCCCTCCAAGCAGGGCTGGTCAAGCAGGATGGGGATTCAGGAAGGAGGAGGAGGAGGAGGAGGCCGCGGCGGCCGGCCTGGACATCAGCAGCTTTTTATTTGTTTGTGTCACCTTCTGCAGCCACGGCTTCCAAGCCCTGCTGTGTGAAAGCTGCTTTGCCTCAGATGACCCCACACCTCTAAATCTGGACACCCCATGGATGGCAATGCACCAAACCTGCACTTGTGCCCAGCTTCAAGCAGTACCTGGGCAGCCTCGTCGTAGTTGGGGTCCCGGGCATCTGGCTCCTGGTAGCTGTAGACAACCCCAGGTGCTCCCCACACACCTTTGCCCCCGGCCCCACCTAGAAAGAGAGCGCGCTGTCAGGCACGTTCCCCCTGCAGAACCACCCAAGAGCAAGCTTCCAGGCTGGCAGATGCCGTACCTTTCTTGGGCAGGCCTCGGCCCTTCCCCATGCGGGACTTGCGGTCATGGTTCTTGCCCTTTGGGCTACTGGGGTCGGGTTCCTGCTCCCCCTTTTCGGGGAGGGCGTCCCTATGGGAATCGCGGGAGGAGGTCCGCCGCACTCGCCGCTTGCCCTTTGCCTTCAGCCTGGCCTCTTGCAGGCTCCACGGCTGTGCCTCTCCTTCGCCTCCGTCCAGCTCCTCCGCCAGCGCATCGTCTTCCTCGCGGCCGGCCTTGTCCGGGACCTGGGGGCCGCGGGGGAACAAGGACAGACGAGGGTTCGCGCCTCCGTGGGGTATTCTTCCCCCAGGAGGGGGCCGGGCGGGGGCCAGGCCGCTCGGACCAGACCAACCCGACCGCGAAGCGAGGTCGCGCGTCAGGAGAGGGACGGCTCGGTCGAGCAGCGCTTCGTCCCTTCAACGCCGCTGCGGAAGCGCGCCCCGGGGGGGGGTGCGGGAGGGCGGCCGCAGGGCCTCCCGGCTGGCGGCGCTCCGGCCCGGCCCGTGGCCCCTCCAGCAAGGGGCTCTCGCTTGCCAGCCGTGCGCGCTCCGCGGGGCAGGGCGGGGCGGGGCGGGGTCGGGCCGACAGCCGCCCCGAAGCGCCCGCGTGGCTCCGGCCTGGCTCCGCGCCCGTCGGCCTGCGGGGAGGGCCGGCCAACGGCAGCGCCGGAGCGGGAAGCCGCCCCGCCCGGGCAGGGGGCCGCGCGCGCGGGCGGCGCGGGGTACTTGCCGGCGGGAAGGGGGCGCGGTCGCCCTGCAGCAGCTCGCCTGAGCTGGCCGGGATGGCCGAGGCCGACATGAGGCGCGAGAGAGGCCGCCCAGCGCGCCGCCGCCCCGCCCCGGCTCCGGCGCGCAGGAACTGCTCCCGGAAGAGGCGAGGGCGGGCGCGCAGGGGCTGCCGGGAGCCGTAGTCCGGCGCGGCCCGGGGAGGCCCGTCCGCTTGAAGCCGCGGGCCCGTTGGGAGCCGCCCTGGCTGCGGGGAAGCGTCTGTGGTTCCGCGGGTTCCGTTCGGCTGAAAGGGCCCCAGGGCCAGCCCGGCGCAGGATCCGCCAGAGCAGCGCTTCAGCCTCGGCCGCCCGAAGGCGGGCGGACTTCGGCTCCCAGAAGCCCCCAGCCAGCCTGCGGAGCGGGCACAGCTGGCAGGCGAGAGCGGCCTCGCCTGGCTGGCCGGAGGCTTCTGGGAGCCGAAGTCCGCCCGCCTTCGCGCGGCCGAGGTCGGAAGACGCCGGGTTGAAGCATCGCGGGCAGCCCCTCCCGCCGGGACGGGCCGAGTCCCCCCCGCTGGATCGCCCCGGCCGGCCGCCCCCGTCCCCGGGCCGCCGCCTCGTTCGCGGCTCGGGGCGCCTCCGGGGCGGCCCCTTTCTCCGGGGACCTGGGCCCGCTCCGCCTCGGGCGCTGGCTCCCGCGGCGCTCCGTCGCCCGGCTGCGGGACTCGAGCCCTTCCAGCCCGGATCTGGCGAGCTTCTCCCCCGCGGCCCCCGGCAGCCCCTCCGGGCGCTCCCTCGGGCGGGGCGGGGCGGGGCGGGGCGGGGCGCCGCGCCCTCCTCGCCCCCCGGCTGACGGACCCGCGGGTCCACCGGCCACGAATCCGCCGCAGGGGCGGCTCAGCGCGCTAATGAGGAGCGCCGCTGGCCGCTTTGCGGACCTGGAGGCGCCCGGGCCGGTCGCGCTTCCCGACCGGTTGAGTTCGAAGCGCGGGGGAGGAGGGGAGGGGAGGGGAGGGGAGGGGAGTCGGCGGGGCTTCTTCTGGCAGACCTGCGCCGGTTCTGCCCGTCCGAGTGCCCGCGAACGCTTGCGGGCTTCTCCGCGTGCAGATGCGGAACTGACCGGTCTGTCATTCCCCGGATCCCCGCCTGCGAGCTGCGCGTACGGGAAGGTTTTCAGGACCAGAGAAAACCACAGCGCACCCGAGCCAGCTAAATAGTTCTTTCTTTGTGACGCTGCACGACACAGGCCACCCGAGAGCGACTCTAATCCGGTTTCTGTCCCATGCCAAGTCCGAACCTGGCCAAAACACTTCTCTAGGACCTCCACCCCGGAGTAGTGTCAATCATCTCACGGATCCATCTCCTCACATCATCCTGGCTTCCCGGGAGCCTGGTGGGGCATGGGTATGGAGCTCATCCTAGGAATTCCCCGATAGCTTCTCCTGACACAGAATCCTACTCATCGTTGCTCTGAATGGATTACAACCTTTTTTCTTTTCACATTCAAAATAGGCATTTGGTTGGAGATTTAGTTCCCCTTAAAATCAGGAAGCCTAGCGCTCCGTGGCTGTGCCGGTCAAGAACAAGAACGGCAACTCTGGAGCCCTTGTCCTTTGGGGGGACATAGGCCAGGCTGGCATCGCAGGGACTGAAAGGGGCAGCCTGTCATGATCAGCATTTGTGCTTCTCTCCGGATCACCTCTTGTATAAACAGTATTTAGGAAATCTTGGGAGGTTGAAACTCAGAGGAGATTGACTCCATTTGCAGTCCATACTTAGCAAATTAACCCGTGTTCTGGGTCCACACACTGTGCCCAACTAAAGGCTAACTTAGTTTATGACTTTCTTGTGTAAACTAACTAAAGGCTGAGTTCATACAAGAAAGTCAGCCAGGAAAAAACAACTAACCCCAACCAAGGATGACTCCAGCCAGCATCACGTAATAGAGAGTCTCTTTGACTGACTGACCTGGTTAAGCACGTTGTGTGAACAGTGCAGCCTTGCCTGGGGAAGTCGATCTGTGGCATTGCAACCTGAGGAGCCTGCCTGTCATAGCCCAGCCCCCAAGTTACTCATGTGCAACAACATTCTGGAGTTGCTGTGTGTTAACACCCGTCCTGGTCAGACCCTTTTTAACTGGAAACATTGGGGGGATGGGGGAGCCAGGTTCTCCCTGGAGAAAGAAAAGCTACCTGTAAAACAAACCACCTTGGGAGCTGTGAGGTGTGTAACAGCCTTTATTTCTTTAATTTTAGCCTTTTGTCTTTCACACCAGAGGAGATGAATGTGGAAATCCACCATCTGCTTCTGCCTGGCCAAAACCTGCAAGCATGCCACTGACAACCAGCCTTGGGACACCTGCCTGGACTGGCCCCTGGCCTGATCCACCCCCTTTGGCAGCCCAGTGATGGGGTACAGATGAACCGCCAAAACCTCCCAAAAAGCTGTTGTAGGCGAGTAGCAGAAACCACGCAGAGCGTTATGGTGTCCAAGAGGTAACAACTTTTGCTAAGGCACAGAGCTTGGATGTCTAGAACCGCCCCCCCCCCCATGGTCAGATGCAGAGGGGTCAAAGAGGAAAAGGATACTGAGGGTTGGGAACAAATGCCACGCCTACCGGGCATCACCTTCAGCACCCCAAGCCCCAGAGGAGGAAACACGGCTTCATAAAAGCCAAAGCTGGGACCACCTTGCCGCACGTCAGGAGGCCACAGGATCTGTGCCTTTCCTGCAACAGCAGGCAGGGGAGGCCATCGAGGTAGCCACATTTGTGCATCACCTGGAGCAGGCCTCCTCCCCCTCCCAAGCACCCCAACTGAGTTTATTAGCAACCTAGCCCCAGATGCCCCCTGAGGGAAGCTGGCAGCAGAAGCAACAGGGAGGGGGATTCCTGCAGGACTGAGCCCCTCGCCCAGCTCCTTGCTCCTTCGAGGGGAAGGTTCAGGAGCCAGACCAGTTGCCCCCACCCTGCACTGAGGTCCAGCTGCAGCCTCCCTCAACCTACAGAACGTCCACCCGCAGGCCAAGGACTCCAAGGCCCTGGAGTCAGAGCAAGAGGGTTGTTCTTGAGGATTTATTCCTATACCAAAATCAGGGACTGCCGATTGCCATGGGGCTCCTGTGGCAGAAAGACTGGGGCAGAGAGGGGAACTGGGCAGGCTGCCCCACGGTGAGAAAGGCCTCTGTGGGAAGGGCTGGACTCCTCCCTGCCCCTCTGGCACCCCCTGGAAGGGGGCCCCAAAGGTTTCAGCAGAACAGAGGCCCCGAGGGCTGCTTCACGCATGGTGTGCAGAGATCGGGCACAGACCACAGCTGGATCCAAGGCTGCTCAAGGCTCTGAATGTCTGTTCATGCAGGAGGGGGCGGGCATCCTCCAGCGGCGGCCCCCGTGCAGGCGCAGCGCCAGCCACTCCTGCTGGGCCAGGCTGAGGTAGGCCTCGGAGCCGCCACCCCCCCCCGGTGTGTGGCCCAGCAGGTCACCTGCCCGACTCCCTGGTGCAGCTCGCACGTGGACAGGCAGCCCCTCCAGGCACTCCAGACTGCTCAGGCTGCCTGGGCTGCCATCCCACGACCGCGTCCCGTCCCGTGAGCCTGCGGGGGGGAGGAGGAGAGGGACACGGCTCAGAGGATGCAGGACTAAGGCCACCAAGAGGGCCAGCCATAGCAAGGGCCTCTGGGCAGCATGGAGTCACGGGCACTAAGGATTCCTGCCCATTAGAGCGGAAGCCCTGGGCCCCTGGCCTGCCCCGAAGGAAGCACCTTCCCAGCCACTTGGGGCCTCATCATGCCAAGCACGTCCTCTGGGCCGGGACCCTTCTGTGGCCCGAGGCTCCAAATCCTGGCCTGGCCGCTGCACACGAAGAAAAGGCGTTCTTGCCGGTCCAGCGCCCCCCTTCTGCAGGGCCGTGCAGATGAGGGCTGCCGGCTCGGCCTCCCACCCCCGGCGGCACTCACAGCACTTGTGTAGGGCGTCCCAGCTGTGCGAGGGCAAGGCCACCTTGGCAGGCTGCTGCAAAAGGCATGCGATGGCGTTGTCCATTTGCTGGAAGGCCCGGAGGGAGAAAACCAGCTGCTTCATCTCTGCGGATAGTTCATAATCCTCCAACCACACCACTTCCCGCACCACATCGAAGTCCCGCTTCAGCTGCAGGGCTCCCTGGAGGCTGAAAGGGTCAGTTGAAAAGGGGAGCCTGTCTGCTGGACCAGCCCGGCCTGGCCAAGGGCCCCCCCACAAGCCAGCTCACCTGAACTTGATTTTCTGGGCCAGGATGTGGCCCATCCAGGCTTCCAAGAAAGCAGTCATGACCTGGCTGAGGACCACCGCCTGGGCATCACGGGACAGCCACCGGATGCCCTGCAAGACTGGAGCCAGGACAGTTTGGGAGGCGGCCTGGGCATACTCACTGGGAGCGGAGGGCACCTCTGTAGGGGGGAGGGCAGGGGCAGTCAGAGCAAGGAACCAGAGACCACTGACCGCTGCTGTCCCTCTTCACCGCCTTGCCCCCACAGCCCCTCTCCCCAGGCTCCCTTGGGACAGGGTGCAAATCTGCCGCGCACTGCAAAGCATCCCGCTGGTCTGAGGAACGGGGCTTGGCTAGCCTGAACTACCCGCCACGGCATGGCCTTGCAGAGAGAACATGCGCCCATTGGTCTGGTCCCACCTCTCCATCAAGAATACCTTCTCGGAGGGCGAGACGCCAGTATTTGCCAAGTGGCATAGACTGTCCAAAGACCTCTGCCGACACTCGTTTGCAGTCCAAATAAAACAACTCCAACACGTCGTTTGCAAAAAGCTGCGGGCGAGAAAGGGTGGGTATGTGCAACCCAGGACTGCCTAATGCCCCTGACCCAGCCTACCCCCAAGTCCCCCCCATGCCAAGAACAAAAGGGGGCAGCTGTGGGGCCCAGTGCCCTATCTTCTCCTCCATCCTCCTCTAGGCCCAAGAAGTCACTGAGGTCTTCAGAGCCACCCCTTTGCCCAGCGCAGGAAACAGATTCAACCCATCTGACCTCTTTCCAAGCCTACACAGTCAAGGGATCCCACCACCTCTGCTATCAAACTGCTCTGATCAGTAGGATTTTTTTGGGGGGGGGGTAACATTCAGTCGGAACTGCCCTTCCTGCAGCCTACAATTTGGTATAGTTGGGAGACTGTGAGTTCAAGCCGGCTGGGTGACTTTGGGCCAGTCCCTCTCTCTCAGCCCGATCCCCTGCACAGGGTTGTTGGGGGAAAATAGGAGGAGGGAGCACTGCATACACCACCTTGAGTTGTAGAAAATGAGGAATATAAATTAAATACTGTAAATAAATCCACACTTCTACGTCCTGCTCTTTGGGGTGGCTGAGAACAATTGTGAACAATTTCTGTGACCTCTTCTCCAGTATTTGAAAAGTGCTTCTGCGTGCCCAAGTCTCCTCATCCCAAGGTCTGGTTTCTAGTCCTTTGATTGTCCTTTTTGCCTTTCCCTGAACCGGCTTCTTTGGCTCTGTCCTCCTTAGGGATTCCAAGCCAGCGTTCTGCCAGCAAAGCATCACCCGGGAGCTCGTGACTGGAGCAAACAGGGAAGTCTGGGAAGCAAGAGCGCACGAGACCCCAACCAACTTGGACAGAGAAGAAAGCCTCATGGTGATCTGCAGGGTATGTATTAGGTGCATTCTCCTGTCTGGAGACACCCCAATGGCAGCTGCTAGAAGTCCTGGAAGATAAAAAGGCTCAGGGAGGATGGTTCCCCCGGGAGACACCTGGGGAGACTGAGAAATTCTGGAGCAGGAGAAGTAAAGCTCCTCAGGAGGGTCAGAGAAGGGAAAAGAATGGCAGAGAACTGCAAGAGGACAACAAGTGGAAGCCTGTGACCCCAAGGCACAAGAGGATCAAGATCCTCTCTGTGCTGATTGAGCTCAACAACTGGTAGCAGCTCTCACGCTTGAAGACCATCCGCAGTCAGTGACTGGCTACATAGATGGTGCCACTGACACAGGTTTGCGTCCCTTGACCATGGACTGCACTACTGATGTGAAGGAGTCTAGATGGGCTACTTCTCACAAAGATCAAGGACATGTGGAGTCCGTGGGGTCCTCTGAGCTTGGTTGTTTTCTTGCAAACGTTTCATTACCCGGCTAGGTAACCTCTTCAGTGCTAGAATGGAGTGGGGTTTGCTCTCTGTTTCTATACAGTGGCACGCCCTGCCAGTGTTGGTGGGGGTGTCGGTTTTGTTTTATTTTTCCCTCTGGTAGTTCCTTGATTAGGGTATTGTTTAGTGCTTGATTGTGTGCCTGGTGGTAATCTCTGCTTCTCTGGCTGATGATTGCTGGTGAGGCGGTCTTCTGGTCTTTTGTCTCTTTTGAATAGTATGTAGATGCTATTTATCTCTATGTGTTTGTTGATGGATGCCTTGTCTGAATACCAGGCTTCCAAGAATTCTCTTGCATTTTTGGATTTACCTTGGTCCAAAATGCTGAGAGTTTCCCAGTTAAAACTATGGTTCAGTCTGTCCATGTGTTGTGAGATTAAGGAGTTTTCATCGTGTCTTCTGACTGCTAGTTGGTGTTCATGGATGCACTCTGCAAGCCTTCTGCCTGTCTGTCCTACATAGTGGTTGTTGCAGTCCTTACACTGTAAGTTGTAGATGACTCCTGTTTTTTCCTCTTGGGCTACTGGGTCTTTTGGTTTGCTTGAGATGTTTTGGAGGGCTTTAGTTGGTTTGTGTGCTACGGTGATGCCATGTGGTTGTAACAGTCCGTTGGTGGTTTCTGAGACGTTTCTGATGTATGGCAGTGTGATCCTTTTCATAGCTTGTGTTGGTTGTGTTGTAGTAGGTTGAGTGGTCAGGCACTTTTTGATAAAGTTGCATGGATATCCATTTTGTTGGAAGATAGGCGGTCTGTTTCCTTTTTCTGCTGTTCTGGGTTGCTGCAATGCATTTGTGCTCGCTTGAATAATGTTCTTACACAGCTCCTCTTGTGGGAGGATGGGTTGTTACTTTGGTAATGGAGTACTTGATTGGTGTGGGTTGTCTTCCGATAGACTTGGGTTTCTAATTTGCTGTTGTTTCCTCTGCTGATGAGGATATCCAGGAAGGGGAGCGTGTTGCTGTTTTCTTCCTCTGGTGAATTTTATTCCTTGGAAGATGTTGTTGATAGTTTCATGTGTCTTCTCTAGTTGTTCCTTTTTTATTATAACAAAGGTGTCATCTACATACCGGACCCATACTTTAGGTTGTATGTGTGGCAGTGCTATAGCTTCTAGGCATTGCATTACAATCTCTGCTATGAGTCCTGACAATGGTGATCCCATGGGTGTGCCTCTGATTTGTTGGTATATTTGTCCATCAAACTGAAAAAAGGTAGTGAGGCAGAGGTTAATGAGCTCCATGATTCTGGGTTTTTCGATCTGGGTGTATTTGGTTAGGTCGGGTGTGTTGTGTAGTACTGCTGATATGGATTCTTTCGCTAGTTCTGGGTTTATGGACGTAAAGGGTGCTGTGACATCAAATGAGGCCATAATTTCATCTTCATCTATGTGTACGTCTTTGATTTTCTGGAGGCACTGTAGTGAGGAGTTGAGAGAATATTCGCTCTTTTCTGTGTGAGGTGTCCAAGCTTTTTTGTCAGTTCTTTCGCTATGTTGTATGTTGGAGTCCCTGGTAAAGATGCGATTGGTCGAAGCAGTATGTCAGGCTCGTGTATTTTTGGTCGTCCATAGAAGCGTGGGAGGACGGGTCCACTGCTTTTCACCCACCACTGTTCTTCCTTAGTGATCTGGCCTTTCTTGGTTAGGTCATTGAGGGTTCTCTTGATTAGGTTGTCTAGTTTCTGTATTGGGTTGGTGTTAACTGGGATGTAGGTTTCTTCGTCCTCTAATAACTTTTTGCCTTTTTGCAAGTATTGTGATTTATCCATAACTACTGTGGTTTGGCCTTTGTCTCCTGGGAGAAGGAGGATGATCAACCCTGACATACCTCTTCTTTACGTTGTTATGCTGCTTTGTTGACCTTTAAATTGCTGTTTCTGTAATAAGCCTTTAAATAGGCTGGTTTAGCAGATCCTGCGCTGGGGCTGGACCAGATGACCTCTGCACCCCTTTCCATGCCATGATTCCACAGGTGGTGTCCAGAACTACTTCCCATGATTTGGAAACTTGTTTTCTTCACCTACATTTAATACCATTAATAACCCGAGTATGATCTGGAGCTGGGGGATGTTGCCATGGACAGATCACTCCCTGCCAGCTCTGGAGCTCTCGGGTGCTGCACCTCCCCGCAGGGAGGCAAGACCTGCTCAGACGGTCCACTCCAGGTGCCTGGCGGACTCTGCCATGTCTCTGAGGGGGCTGGGGGTTGTTCCTGAAGCTCTGGCTGTGGTCCAACTGAGGCCTGGGTGGCCACCTGGAGCATCAACCCTGAAGGGCCATCCCAGAACAGGAGGCAGCCTGGGGTCCAGCAGGGGGCAGGGGTCTTGGGTGACGTTGCCTGTGGCCCTCCATCTCTCTGCCATATCCCACTGTTATGCTGCCTTCCTGGCTGCCAGAGCACCCTCATAAAAGGGAAAAAAAGCTCCTCAGAACCTCATGTTGAATAATGAACCCCATGAGAGGGAAGGTCCTGGAGACTTCCCAGTACTGGACACACAACGCATTTAGCTTTGGAGGCAAATACGTGTAGCTCAGGGTTGAACTGTGGAGTCCATGGGGTTCTCTGAGCTTGGTTCTTTTCTTGCAAACGTTTCATTACCCGGCTAGGTAACATCTTCAGTGCTAAAATGGGATGCGGTTTGCTCTCTATTTATGTGCTGTGGCAGTTTTAACTGGGAAACTGTCTGCATTTTAGACCAAGCCAAATCCAAATACGCAGGAGAATTCTTGGAAGCCTGGTATTCAGACAAGGCAGCAATCAACAGACGCATAGAGATAAATGGCATCTACATACTGTTCAAAAGAGACAAAAGACCAGAAGATCGCCTCACCAGCAATCATCTCCAGCAATCATCAGCCAGATAACCAAAGATCACCACCAGGCACACAATCCAGCAGCAAACACATGCTAATCAATGAACTACCAGAGGAGCAAAACAGAACCCCCACCCCCACCAGCACTGGCAAGGCAGGCCACAGCACATAAATGGAGAGCAAACCGCATCCCATTTTAGCACTGAAGATGTTACCTACCCGGGTAATGAAACGTTTGCAAGAAAAGAACCAAGCTCAGAGAACCCCACGGACTCCGCATTTAGCTTCGTTACAAAGTTAATGCCTTGGCCAGGTTCACGCAATACAATAAGTCCTAAAGGAACAAAATGGGCTGGATTTGCACAACATGCTAAGCCACAAAAAACTAACCAAGGTTAATCCCAGCCACACAAGAGTGCTGCGTGCATACATACTCCAGGTCTTTGAATAACCTGGAGATGCGCAGCGTCTGAAGTGAGCCTGCATCACTGCTGCTGTGTTCTGATGGCAGCAGAACCTATTATCTAAATTTTTGCAACAAAGCAGATGATCTGAAATGATGCTAAGTACAGTAAGAATCAGGAATGACAGAAACGTTATTTTTCTCACAACAGCAGGTAACTCATGGAAGTCACTGCCGGCGGACTCATAGCTGATATGAAGGCATCTGCTCTATCGCTGACGCCATGATGAAAAGATCAACCTAGTGTTGACTGCTGTAAAAAAGGCACATAACACAATTCTTGGAGTCATTAACAAGGGAACTTGATGCACAACGGCCAATAATGTAGAATAATGTCCCTATACAAGTCTATACTAAGATCATCTTTGGGGTTTTGCCTAGTTTCTGAATGCTGCACCTTAAGAAGCAAGGTAACGCTTTTCCCCGTGGTCCAAAGTTAAACCACAGAATTTGCTGTTGGCAGCTGTGACACAGATTTTTAAAGGGGCCGGGGCCGGTACACGGAGGGTTGAGTTCTCTAATACGGATAACCGTTGCTCCCTCATGAATGACAAGATTCATAACACTGATTACCAGGACTGGAAGAGGGCTCTTGTTCTCCAGTCCAGGCCTGCTACTTTTCCAGGGCCCTTGAGATGGCCAGCTAAATGAGCCAAGGATACGATCAGGCTCAAGGCTCTTCTGATGTTTTTATCATCTCTGGAAGACCTTCACCCATAAATAACTGTTGCAGATCCTGACATGCAGAATTGCCCCTCTGCTGCTGCTGCTATGATGGGGTAAGAGGAAGGGATGAGGGGAAGCAGCACAGAGGTCCCTCCAGCAAGATGGCTGAGATTTTAGGCAATGGAGATAAGAGCTGGCCTTCAAGCATCCTTATGGGTCTGCTAGGACTGAGGTTCCTGCACAACAGGGAGTGGGAAGCCTGTGGCAACATCTCCTGATGTTGTTGGACTCAACTTCTCATCAGCCCCAGCTGACTTAGCCAACAATAGTTGGAGTCCAGCAATTCTCAGGTGCCACAGGCTCCTCACGCCAGCTCCCAAAGGCCACAGGCTTACTTGGATGCTGGTGGCTGCTGCGTGGAGTTGCAGGCTCAGCTCCCGCTCCTGATGAGAGGCCAAAGGGCTCTGCTTCCACTTATCCTCCAAGAAGATTCTGCCCACCTGCACCAACATCTTCTTTGCTTCAGTCTTCAGCAGCTGCAAGAAAAAGCTTCAGTCCTTTGTGTGGGTTACAACAAGGGACAGCCTTTGGGGCTCCTAGGCAGTCCTTTCATCTTAATTTCTAGACCCTCTCTTCTTCAGGGACACTTCCATGGTGAGATCAGTCAGCAATCCATATCTCTGGAATGGTGAGCTCTAGAAGGCATCTCCTCCAGGGTCAATGGGATACTATGCAAGCAAGGAAAACTGATGCCTTCTTCTGTCAGCCCAGGGTCAGGAGGGCTCAGGGTAGGTTCAGTTGCTTACCTGCAAATCTCCTTGCGTCACAAGAAGAAATTGGCTGAGGGACCAGGAGGCCAAGTACTGGTAGGCCTTGCTCGTGGCCCAGTAGGAAGAGGCATGGCTGGTAGCCACTGCAAGGGAAAGCAGCTGCAGGGGCAGGCTGGCAGGGAGAAGGCGATTCCCTGTGAGAAAGAGAAACCAGCTCAGCCCGCACAGCAGTGTGGAAAGGGCCCTCCCTGCTTGCCTCTCCCCAATACCAAGGTGAAGAGCAAGCTGAAAGGCCCACCTGGGTCACCACTGCAGGGCTGGGTATCCAGGCATCTCATACTGAAGGCCAGGAGCAGGAAGAGGCGCTGCAAGAGCTGCCCTGTCTGGCTGCAGGCCACAGTGGTGGGCTTGGGCAAGCATTTGTCCACAAGGCTGGTGCCCAGAGCGTGGCAGAATCCTGGGCAAAGAGGGGTTGGAATACAGCTGTGGTGCCCTCCAAATACTCTCTGCACCAGAAACCCTGGTGGCTCCCAGATGGAGGGGAACCAGCCCATCCAGAGCCAACATGACACCAGGCTGCCACAGGTCCCCTCCAGACTCCCTGGCCCAGCAAAGCTGCCACACCTGGGTCCCATCGCCAGAGGATGTCAAGCTTAAGCAGATGAAGCGCCGCATCCTTCAGTTCCCCGGCAGCCTCCGGAGGCAGGCAAGCTGGAAGCAGAAATGGACGTTCATGGCGGTTTCAGCCTGCAGGCAGGCAGACCCTTTGCTCCCCCCAGAGATGATGAGGGGAGCCAGAACTTGAGAGCAGCTGGTGGGCCCCTCCTGGGACTGAAGGCTCCCAGAAAGGGCAACCCCTGGCATCTGGGCGGTGGAAGCGGAAGGCCTAAGGAGGTCCGCCAAGAAGCGAAGAACGCGTGTAGCTATCCAAACTCCACCCTATACATAATTGGATGCAACATCACGAAGCAGACGCAGGAGGAGGCAGGTTGACGTCACAACACGCAACGCATCCACCGCTCCACAGTCCGTCCTCTCTGCAAAACACAACCCTCCCCGTTGCAAAGCTGCCCAGGCACAAGAGAACAAAACAGAAGCTCCAGGCAGAGAAAGTCCCCAGTCAGGGGCAAGACGAAGAATAAGTCACATCGCATGCCTTTCTGGCCGGGGAACACTCTGAATGCCGCGTGCTATGAGCGCAACCAACAAATCACACAAAACATTTCACTGGCAAGGAACAGATCTCTCCAGAAAACGCGAAGAGGCTGCTCACGCCAAACCTCTTAGCTTGCTTTAATCCGGCACCGCGGGCATTCCTCTGGCCTGAGCAGACCCTCAGGTGGGCAGCGAAGACGGAGGCCCCGCAAGCGTCTCCTCACATCCCCACTGAACCTGCCGGAGTGCCCGCGGCCGTGCAGAACCTGGCTTAGAAAAGGGCTCTCATCCCTGCCCCCCGGCCTACCCTCGTCCAGGGCGTGGGTCAACTGCCGGCCCAGGGCAGCCCAGGCCCCCTCCTGAAGCTGAGCCAGGGGTGAACGGAGCTCCAGCTGGCACGCCAAGGAGGTCGACGCAGCTCTCCAGAAGAGGGGCCGGTATTCGGCGTAGAGAATCCCAGCTGCGTCCAGCCAGTCCAGAGACGTCCGGCTGGGCAACAGGGCGGGGCCCAGGACCTGGCCTGCAGTGAGAGGCTCTGGGGGCTGCTCCTGCTTGGGCCGGTGCAGGAGGCGATGTCCCAGGCCGTCGGTGGACGCAAGCAGTTCTTGCAGCAGCGCCGTGACCGCCGCCTCCTCCTCCCGGCACACGGTCTCCAGGTGCGCAGGGAGGCCCTCGCCTGCCCCAGAAGTGCCATCAGCTGCTGGCTTCAGATCGCTGGTCCCCGCCTGCTGCCAAGGGAGGAGCAGCGACAGTCTCTCGCCTGCCAGGCGTCCTCTTTCAGCTGCCAAGATGGCCAGCACCCTCTCCACAGAGAAGGCACGGCCCCCCCACAGCCCTTGTTGCCCCGAAGCCCCAGGCCCCAGCTTGGCCTCCTGCAGTGCCCACTCACTCAGCCCCTGGTTGTAGCTCTCCAGTCCCTGGAACACCTCTGAGAGCAAGGTGGGGGGGCCACAGGCCCAGTTTTGCAACAGGGCCACCAGGCAGCTCTCCAGCAGGCAAAGCGCATGCAGGGCCAGCAGGAAGAGGGACTGCTTCATGCGCTGCACCACCTCGGGCTGCTGAAGCAGCACAGGCCCCAGCCAGGGGTCCCTGCGCATGTGGCACTGCAGGCAGTCCCAGTGAGAGGTGTGGACCGCCAGCTCCTGGCAGAGTCCTCGCAGCAGGCGGCCCCTGCCACCACTCTGCCTGCCGACCGGTGGCAAAAGACAGCGCTCGGCCACCATCAAGCGGCAGACGAAGTCAGAAGCCGCCTTAAGACGGCGGCTGTAGTTGCGAGCCAGGTGCAAGCAGTGCTGGCGCTGCAGCAGGCCGTGCAGAGCGCTGCGCTGACGGGCCGTGCCACTCCACCCGGCCCGGTAGGAGAAAGCCACCTTGGCAGGGTCTGGGGCTCCTGAGCCCGCCCCACCCCAGAAGGGGCCTGGCACACGCAGACAGTGGCTCATCCTCAGGTGCGCGCTGTCTGCTTGGGCCAAGTGGGCCGGGCCTCCGGGCACATCGTCGTCGTTGTAGTCGTCGTCGTCCTCCTCCTCCTCCTCTGCCCCCCGAGCTGCGCTGCCAGGGTGGGCCAGAACCGGGTGGGCCCGGCTGGAACGGACACAGGAGGGTAAGGGCACCTCTGCTTCGGGGAAGGACCTGGCGATCTTTGTCCACAAGCCCGACCCTGCCGGGACACAAGGGGTGAGAAGACCCCCCGGTTTCCCATCCTCTCCCGCCCGCCACGCCACGCCACGCCACGCCACGCCACGGCCGCTGTAAAGTCCCCACGCTCTGCTGCGACCTGAGCAGCTGATGCTCCTGCCTCAGGGTCCGGGCGCTGTAATTACGCGGGGGGGGGAGTGACGGAAGCCCCTCCCCGCTGCCCTGCCCGCCCGCAGCGAAAGCCTCCCTGGACAAGCAGCCCTCTCCCTCCTGGCGAGGGCGTTGAAGGGGGAGCCTCGCTGGAGACCGAGAGCAGCGCCCAGCCCGTTTCCCTCCCGGGAGACCCCCAAGAGGAGGCGAGGGGAGACCCGCGCCGGTGCTCTTTCTAGGCCCGGCGGCCAAGCAACCGCCCCGTCCCGTCCCGTTCCCCGCCGCCGCCGCGCTCCAGCCGGATGGTTCTGGTCGGGCGTCGGGAGCCAGCCCCGCGCGCGCTCGCTCGCCCGCCACCTACCGGAGTCGGCGTCCGCCGCCGGCGCTGCTCCATGGCCCGGCGACACCTTCCGCGGGGCGCCCCGGGCAGAGAGGGGCGGCAGGATGGCCCCGAGCGAGTGGGAGATCCGGGACATGAGGACGCGGCGGCGGCGGCCCGGGAGCTCTCCGCCGGGCAGGGGCGGCGGCCGGGGCACCGCGACCAGGCTCCCGGAGCGCCGTTGCCAGGCGGTTCGGGCGGAGGGGCGGGGCAGCGGCGGTCACGTGGCCCGGGCGGGCGCCAGCTGCTGAGCCGGCGGCCGGGCGCCGGGGAGACGCCGAGAGCAGCCCGCCGGGTCCGGTGCGGCCCGGCCGACCTGTGGGCCGGAGCCAGGACCAGGCTTCCCGGGCCTCGGGTCAGCGCGGGCGACGGCCCTTGCCCGGCGGCCTGGTTTGGACACGTTCCTTTTCCCGGACGTTTCGCGGTTTCTGCGTTCTATGGCATGCTGCCGTTGAATTTTGCAGGCTGCCCAGAACATTTCGAAAATGAAGGAAGTCGGGGCTGGGCAACTGGTCGGCTGCGAGGTCTCCGGCCCGGGGAGGCCGAGAGCAGGCGGATGCCCGGCTGCCGGCGGAGCGCAGGACGGGAGGGGATCGCCCCCGCGAAAGCGGCAGCCCCTCCCTCAGAACCGCTCTCCTGCACCAATTCAATCAAGCCAGTCGCGCTTGTGGTGTGCGCCCGCAGTCGCCGTTCCGTTCCTTAGATTACGACCCGCCTTATTTTTCAAGGCACGGCGCATACTGCTGCTTCCTCCTATTTCCCCTCCGACAACAATCCTATGAGGTCGGTCGGGCTGAGAGTGGCGGCCCCAAACTCCCCAGCCGGCCTCTGTATCCGAGCGGGGACCAGGACTCCCAGTCTCCCATTTCTAGTCCGGCACCTGAACCACTTCACCGAGCTGGCCGCCGGATTCTCGTGCCTTCTGGGACCCCAAGCGGCCCAGTCACTTTTTCTGCAGGCCCCTCTGGCTCCCACCGTCCATTTACCCCACCTGGCAGGATAATTTCCTTCTCCCGACTCGGTTTCATAGGGAACATTACGTTTTTTAAAAAGCCGTTTCCTTCGGCGTGCTTCTTAGGTTTGCATCCCACCCTTCCCCCTCTGGGTTTGGGACGCGCGTTGCGTGGGGGCGCCCCTGAAGCGCCAAGCGGCCCGGAACGCAGGGCCGTTTATCGCGCGGCCCTCTCCCGCGAGCCTCCCCCCGGGCTCCCCAGCAGCGTCCGGCTGTCCGAGGAGCTGCATATTCGCCCGGACACCTCCCACGGTTTGGCGCGGAAGCATCTCCAGGAGCGCCTTCCCGGCAGGACTTTTCCCGGCGCGAGCGCCAGCTGGGGTCGCGGCGAAGGGCTGGCCTGCAGGCTCCGGTGCCAGGCCTCCCCGAGGCAGGGAGCCTCGGCCGCCCGCTCGCCCGCCCCGCCCCACCGACCCCCAGAGCGGCTGCGGGGCAGGACAGGGGAGCAGGAGCATCAGATGCGTTCGCCGCCTTGAGTCGACCCCGACTTCTTTTGAAGAAAGGACAGAAATCTGGTAACAGTCGCTGGTCTTAAAAAACCGGGGCTAGAGGGGACGCGGGCCCCGTCGCGGAGCGGGACTCCCTCGCATCCGGCTTCTGCACCTCGAGCTCACCAGCCACGCGCTGCGCCCCCGCGGCCAGCAGCCCGGATGCCGGAGGGGCCGCCTGGCGCCCCGGGCTGGGCGCTCTCGGCCAGCGTCGCCGGCAGTCGGGCGGCGCCCGCCCCCTCCGGTTGCCCTTTCGGCGGGGGGCGCCCCCGCCGCTTCTGCGCATGCTCCCGCGCGGAGGCCGCCCCGCCTTCCCTCGCGATCAGGCCCGGCGCCCGGGACCAAGATGGCGCTCGCTTCCTGCCGGAAGGGAGCCGCGCGTTCCGGTTCCGGGGAAGAGCCGCGGTTGTCCCGCCCCTTCCTCTCCGCCGGAGGGACCCCGGCATGATCATGGAGCGGCTCGTGGCCGAAGAAGGAGAGGAGGAGGAGGCCGCCGCCGCCGCCTATGCCCGGCACTGGGCGCGCGCGCAGCTGGGCCAACGGTGCCCCGGTGAGCTTGGGCCCGGCCCGGCCCGGGGCCTCGGCAGATCCCGCGGGGGGGCGCAGGGGGCGTCCGCGGGAGGCTTGCCAGCCCGCCAGCCCGGGAGCGGCGCCGGCGTTTGCGCAAAAGCCGTGCTCGAGACGGCGAGCGAGGAAGGCCTCAGCCCGAAGAAGAGGGTGAAGGTCGGCGAGCGGCGCCGGGCCGCCGGAGAACGGGGGAAGCGGCCAGAGGGCGGCGTGGGTCGCCCCTGCGTTGGGGGCGGGCCTGGCGCGTTTTCAGGCCGGCGGGCTCCTGCGAGGCCCCGCGGGCCAGCCGAGGAGCTGCCGGGCTTGGGAACAGCCCTGCTCGGCCTGTCTCGGCCTCCCGAAGTGACCGGTGGGGGCTTCGCGAAAAGAACCCGCTTGGCCAGCAGGCAAATCCTTTCTGCGCTTCCTCTTAACTTTAGGAACCAGGGTTTGGATGTCCCACCGGTGCAGTTGGGGGCCTACAGACCTTCAGGAAGGCCGGGTTGGGTTCGGGATTCCAGGAACGCCCTTCGTGGTTGTAGGATAGAGTTACAGAATCTTGAAACCTGCCGCTGCGTCCTTCGCTCTGCCAGCTTACGCTGAGCAAGACCGTTAGGGGCTATTCTGGCTGACTTCCTCTCTCTCCCTTTCCACCTGCTTTTCTGTGGGTCTCCCTTTAACGGCTTGCTCGTTCCTTCTCTGTCCCTGAGGTCCAAGCTGCATTCCTTTGTGCCAGTAACACTGGATTGCTGAGACCTGTTTTAAAGGTTCAGTCAGATCCGCTTCCATCTTGCTTACTCAAGCCTCCTGGGGGTCCCTTTTCAGATGTGAATGGAGAGCCCTGCTGGTACTGCGTGGATGACTGCTCCTGGTACGAGAACTGGGAAGACTGCAGCGAGGAAGCGGAGGAGGACGACGACGACAATGACGAAAGAGTTCAGAAGGCTAGTCACACCACGTTCTGTGGTTTTCGGAGGTCCTTTCTTTGCCAGCCTTCTGCACCTCTCCCTCCCCATGGCACCAGTCAGGACTTTGCACTACTGGACCTTGCTCTGCCCCAGAAACAGCAGCTTACAGCTGAGGTGAGTCACCACTTACTCGCATCCCGTTTGCTTTTTCCAGCTCCAAGGCATCCCTTCTGTTTCTGTGACCTTTTGCTCCATGCTCAGGCTTCTTTCTCTGCCTGGATTTCTGAGGAGGTGTGCCGTCCCCCATTCTTGGCCACCTGGACGGTCAGCCTTCCCTTCACGGCTGCCCCATACACTGGAAGCTCCCCGGTCTGATCTGCCACATTCCCTGAAGCTGTTGATTTAAACAAGGCCACACATGCCTTCCCAGAGAGTTCCAGAGGCTGCTGATGAATCGTCATTTTAACGTGTCAAATGTTATGCCCTACTTAAGCAGAGCCACGTTCATTGTACTGATTCCTTTTTAACGAAATTAGATTCTGTTCCTGTGGCGCTGCTGCTTACTTGCTGGCATGTAAGTAAGGTGGTACTTGGTGCCAGTCAGTGGCCAGGCATAGCCCTTGGCCCACAGGAGATGGTGCCCCTCAGCTTTCTGCTTGCTTCTTGCTCAGCTGTTCGTGGGAGAGAGGAGCGTGGCGTAACAGCAGCTTGGTGGGTGAGGAGGCTGGTCCGTGCTCTGTTTCAGGAGGCTGAGCGGAATGCAGAATTGCTGGTTGCTGAGGAGGAACGTCTCAAGAAGAAGGCTGAGAAGAAAAGAGTGAAGAAGAAGGTAACCCTGCCCATGCAGCATGGTGGCAATGAGGCTAGCTTGCCTCTTGGAATGGTGGGAGCCAAGTGGCCGGGAAACCCGATGCTTTCTTTTTTATCCTCAGAGGCAGAAGGACCGGAAGAGGCAGGAGAGGCGTAACCTGGAGTTAAAGGCAAAGAGCGAGGCAGTGAGTGAATTGCCTGGCTGTGCTTCAGCGCGTGCCCAGTGGGCCTTGTGCCTGCAGTGGGGGCTGGGTGGAGCTCAGCCTTAATCAGAGACTAGCCCTGTTGGGAAATCTCTCTCAGTGCCAGCGCTATGCTAAGTGCGCTCCAACAACCAGCTCCTCTTGGAGAGAGACCTGACTGGGAGCGGATTGTGCTGGATTCCAGCTCTGCAAATATTCCCATTGATCTGTCCAGATGGCAGGTTAATTTTTAGCTCCTTCAAGGTCACGTTTCTTTCTTCATAGAACAAATCTTCAGATGGGCAAGATGAGGGCCCTTTGGCGGCCATTCCAAGCACGTTGGATGACGGGGAGGGGAGTTTCATTGAGGCCTCCCCAGGCAGGAGCCCCAGCAGGAGTACGGAGGAGGAGGAGGCTGAGGTGAGGAGGAAAAGGGGTCCGGAAGACCCAGCCCAGTCATCCGAAGAGGAACCTGCAACTCGAGGGCTTTTTCGTTCCAGATGTTCTCTGCAGCCTGTGTGGGTTCCTTGGTGCTGAACCTGAAGAAGAGTATCCATCTTGTACTCTGGGTTCTATGTTTATTTTCTTGCATGTTTTGGACAGTTCCTTTATTAAGGATAACTTTATGTTGTAAAATGTTGCTCATGGTCGTCATTCCTTGAACAAAGCTGCATTTTTTTTTTTGTAAGTCTTACTCCTTGTTCCTTTCTTCCTGAGAATATATCCCTATGCGCAAAACACTCTTGGTCTGTGAAAGCAAAGTTATAGCAAAAGTAAAGTTTAACCAAGTGGTTTTTCACGGGGAACCAAATATGGGAAGAGGAAATGTAGGATTCTCCCCTTTGTCTCTCAGTCTTAATCTGGATCCCTTCCCCGGGACCTTTTTTCAAGGCCACGGATAGATAGTCATGTGGCAAACATAGTCTGTTCCGGCTTCCAACTGATACAGACAGTATATTATTGTAGGGGGGTGAAGGTATCTGGTCCCGTGTGGCTTCTCTTTGTTTCTAGAATTGAGCCCCACCTTAGAGTGCGGGAGGAGATGTTTATCTCCACCAGCTGTTACGACAGCCAACATAAAACCATTAAAACTGCAATGAAATGGCGTTTGCCCTGTTACTAGGTTTTGGTATCATACAAGGTGGCAGCAGGTACTGATTCAGTTTTCCGTAGAAAGGGAAGGAATTCCTGGGGGGGCAGCGAAAATGCTCTTGCTCAGTGCTTTGCTGCTGTTTTCCTTCTCTTACCCACAGGAGGAACTGGATTTGTCCAGCACTTTTGTCTCCAAAGCTCGCCTCAAGGTGGGCGCCCAGCCCCTGCTTCCACGGAAGGAGAAGGGAAGCAAGCTCTCCAGGGGGAGGAAGGCAGAGACAAAACACAAGCCAGAGGTGAGGTCAGGCGCCTCTCCCGGCCAGCATCCTGTTCTGAGGGTAGCCGCCTGACATGGGTGAGACTCCCTCAAAGCAGACTAGAACCCGCCCCCCCCCGCTCCTGTTTCCCACACACGGATCATCGAGGGAGCATCTCTGACTGGCAGCCATCAGTGTTGGTTTTCCATGGTCAGATTTTCTATTGAAGTTGGCACTCCATCTTTGGGGAATGAAATTCCATAGTTGCTGTAAGATTTCCCTATTAGCTCACTAGTTTCATCATACGTTCTGGTCTATAGGAGATTGCTTCTAATTTCTCCATGCCATGTATAAATTGATCAGCCAACTTTTTTTTCCCCCAAAGCTAAGAATCTAAAAAGTGGTAGCTTTTCATAACAGTGGCGCTTCTCCTGTCCCTAAAGCATTTTGCTTGCTCTTCAGTGTTGCAGGATCCTTGCACAATTTTCCATGTGCCATTGCCATGGATTTCTACAAGGCATCAGCACCTTTCTCAGTAGTGCTGAGTGTGGATTTCACCCTCTGAGCAGATTGACGGTTTCAGTCTGTCACGAAGCCAAGGTTTCTTCCTTTTCTCAGCTCACGTGATTTGAAAGGAAACCCGTTACCAGGGAAAGCCTGGCTGTGGCTGAAAAATTGTAGAGTTTTGAGTATTTAGATCCATGTTGCTTTATGATTGGCACTTGCTCCCCCCTCAGGTCTGCAGCTGGTTGGCACAATTCATGGTGGAGCGGTAAAGGAGTGGTTGGGGAGGTGGGTGTTCCCCCATGTTCCACTAGAGCTGTTTCATAGGCTTTCAGCAAGCAGAGAACAAAAAACAACCCCCCACCTGTTGGTGAATTGTTTGTTTCTTATTCTGGAAACCAGCCTTCATAATCTAATGGCCTCCAGATACGTCTGGACTACTAGGCTACCCACCCAGTGTGAAAATACTCAGTCTTCCTTTTCTTTTATGGGTGCCTTGTGTGGGAATTCTGGGAATGTAAAAACGGGCAGCAGTGAATTTGAGATGTTAGGAATTGGGTTTGTGGTTATTTTCCAAGTTCCATTCAGTAGAATTGCAGAAATGTATGATTTCAAGAGCCCTCCCTCCCTCCCATTCATTCATTCATTCATTCATAGGCCAGTCATCTCATATGCATGACTCTGGGTGGCTCACACTTAAAATAAAAACAGTAAAAAACAACCAGAAACAACAAAAATAATATAAAAATAGCCAAGAAAACTCACAACCTCTCAAATTAGCTGTGACATAGGCTGGATGGCAAAGTCAGGTTTCTTTTTCTTCTTCCAGCTCCAAAGGCCTGAGCTCCAGTTGACTCCTGTGGAGCAGAGCATGGTTCTGGCAGGTGAGCAGGGAGAGGCAGAGGCAGGTGATGTGTCTTCTTGCATTTTCTTCCCACCAAACTTGATGTTCTCTGGCCTTTCCATGCCTGTATAAGCCAGACTAAGTAGGTGGTGTTCTTGATTTGATAGTTCCTCATCATATTGAAGAAATTGAGGTCCCACATAATTCAATCCTGGGTCTTCTATTAAACTGGATGAAGCAACAGAGAGTGCTTATCACATTTTTAGATAACATAACCTTGAGGGGGGGGGATAGCTAATTCCCTAGAAGGCAGAAATTAAATTTAAAATTATCCAGGTAGGTTAGAGAAATGAGCTAAAATTAACAGAATGAAATTTAACCAAATCTTTCACTGAAAAAACAAAAATCAAATATATGGCTATAGAATGGAGGACCTGGCTTGATAACGATAATAGTGAAAAATATTTTGGAATAATATTTGATGGGAAATTGAATACGAGCAGCAGTGTAATATGGCTGCAAAGAAGCCAACATAGGGTTAGGTTGCATCAGCAGAAGTATAATTTCTAAATCCCAGAGAGTTACTACGTCAGCTGATTCTGCCTTGGTCGGGCTTCAGCTCAGCTACCACGTCCCGTTCTGGGCGCTATGCTTTAGAAAGATTTAGAAAAATTGGGACGTGGTCAGAGGAAGCCAGTGATGAGCAGGGGACGTGAAACTAAGTTCTGTGAAAAGAGATTGAAGGAGCCTTGGGGACAGATGGCTGGTGATGATAATGGCACCCCTTCAAGCAGAACCAGAGCTGCTTGGGTCAGATTCCTGTGCCTGGGTTAGATTTTGGGGCCCTAGTGCCCCCTTTCAATTGGGTGATTCTGTGTGATGGAAGAACACCTGCTCCCGTGTCCCACGGGGTTGTAAGTCCCTCCCTAGGGGTCCCTTGTAGGCCTGTTTTGCTTGCATTAGTCTATATAAAGAGATGATTTTTATATATTGATCTGTATAAAGCATTGGTCTTAGGTCAAGGGTGGGTAATTTTGGGAAGTTGGGTGAGGGGAAGAGCCATTATGGGCAGGGTCACGATGTGAAGTGGATAGATCTGGATGGAAGGTTAATTTTTGGGGGGGGCTTTTTTTCTTTTTAAAAACTCCTAAGTCCAGATTGGGCATCCACTATGGCATGATTTTCCTGTATTTCCTGCATTAAGAATTTTGGCAGAGTGATCCAGGGGCCCTGGAGGCTATGCAGAGACATTTTGGGGAACTGTAAGTTGCCCAGCTTTCATCTAGGTGGTCAGAAAGGTTAATTCCACATCTGCAATATCATTTTCCTCCTTTTCTACAATCCTTTTCTCCTGCTCCAGATTGTGGAAACGAAACTGCAAGGCAGGGGCGCTATCACGAGGCTGTGCTTCTGTTTACTGAAGCTATTAAGTTGAACCCGCAGGAATACAGGTGAGATCTGGTTGTTGGAGGGTCTGGCCCATCTTGCTCCTGCTTGGTTTTGAATCCCAGAAGCCTTGTCCCCCTTGCTTGTGCGTCATTAGGGTGGAATCAGTGTGTCTTGTCACACCAACCATAGATACTTTCAAGCATTTTCTGCGAATTGATCCACCTGTGTCCCCCAGTGCATGCAATTGTTCAGGCTGAATTTAGCCTCATGGTGTTTCTGGTTTCTTAAAGGGATCAGAAGGCTTTGGCTCTGAAGCAGATGATTCAAGGTGTGTGAAGCTGCCCCAGCTATTGACGTGGTTGCTATTAAATGTCATCTCTTGCTGGCCTCAAGTGAGAGCTTACTGCTCCTCCTCCAGAGCAGGCATTGTCATTGCTTGGCCATTGCCTTGGGAAGTGGTGATCAGGGTGGGGAGAAACTTTTGGTGGTCTGGCTTCTGGGGGAATCTAGTACAGGCCGATGGAGACCTGCATGTAGAATACTTTGTGGATCAAGTAAGTCCTATCAATCCGAGCTTACCATCAAACCACATTCTACTTGAAGGGAGTCTTCGCATCCTCCTTCTGGTACTCTAATGGTATGTGGGAATGACCTTGGGAAGCAGGAGGAAGATCTGCACCCTCGGCAACGGTCTGGTAAAAGGCAACTCAGGCGACAGGCGGGGGGAAAGCACTTCAGGAGGGACCCTCCCTAGTTTTCTGGAAACTAAAAAGAGAGAAGGGAAAAAATATTTTTTTTCAGTCTTGCGAGATTGATGTCAGCCTTGCAAGGGAGTCCAGACAAGAAGCACACCCAGATTAACTAATTCTACTTTACTGTAAGGTTACAGTAACAAAATCTTGCAAGACTGAAAGTACATTTCTCCCCCTGTCCCCTTTACAGCCCAAAAACTAGGGAGGGTCCCTCCTGAAACACTTCCCGTGCTTTCCCCCACCTGCAGACAGAGCTGCCTCTTACCAGACCATGGCCTTGGTTGCGGGTCTTCCTCCTGTCTCCCAAGGTCATTCCCACCTATGGTTATAGGTACTTCCTGTTGCACAAGTGAGGTTGTGCTTGGTGAGGTGAGATCACTGTTAACAGCCAGTAAGATGGTGGTGGTGGTGGCGGCGGCAAAGTCTTCCTTAGAGGAATCCGGTTATCTTCTAAGGAAGCGGTTGTGCTGCATCTTAGAAATATGCGTACTCCATGACAGAATCCAATAAAAACTGCCAACTTGTTTCAGACTTTTTGTATCTTGGGAAGTGTCTCTGAGCACCTGTAGGACGCCAGTTATTTCCTTTCGAGCTCAGTTCTTGGGCCACAGCTACAGGGAGGTTGAAATCAACTTTATTTCCTGCATGGTGTCTCTCCGAAGAGATTGGAAGGAAGAGCTGCAGCCTGAAGGAGGCAATGGTGGGCTGCTCTTTGCTCCTGCTCTGGGTCCCGGATGGGATCCCAGGGATCTGGCTGATCTCCCTTGATCATGAACCCATTGGAGGCGATTGCTTGGGGGCTAAGTGTTAAGAGGCTTGTGGCAGAGAGAGCTATCCTGATGGATGCATGGCGTTGAGGTTAGAGATTTTTGCTGTTTGCCAACACTATGCAAAATGTTGGGTAAGAAGCTTCTTGCCCGATTAAAGTACCTCTGCCTTTTGGTGGAGATTTATAAAAGGGCAGATCTGTTAGGAGATGGAGGAAGTTGCTGGAGGAGGTTGGTGTGGTGTTGGTGCTGTGTGGACTGGAGGCCCTGTGTGGAGCCAGGGAGGGTTGCAGAGAGGTTCCCTGGAGAAGGGAGGACTCTGCAGCTGAGGACCTAGCAGGAGCCAGCCATATCAGAAAGGGAGAGCTGCAGAGCGAACTGGCTGTGGGAAAGATTGCGGCATCTGGAAAGGACGGACCACGAGTCACCAGGGAAGGCTTGACCGAGGTGCTGGGATTCTTGAAGGCTTGGGAAACAGTTATTTTTCCCTCTTTCCATCCCCCTCTCTAGGCTGAAGCGAAAATACTAAAAGCAGCCGTAAGCGTTTCAACATAGCAATAAGACACTTATGTGAATTAGAGAGGGAGCGAATGAGACACTGAAGAAACTCTGTCTAGAAACGTACACCAGTAAAAGTGCATATAGTTTGTTAAGCTAAGGCTACTGTATACAGTAGACATCAGCACAACTTGTTTATTTGGAAAGCACTTTAACCGTAAGCAGTGCTGTAATTTAGAGAGGAGCAGTGTGTGTACGTGTCAGAGGTTTCCTGTCCCTTTTCCCACCCTCTGACAAAGCTATAGCAAGGCAGCTTAAATTCTAAAGGGTGCAAGGAGGAGGAAATGGAAGTCTTGTATGGATAACAGAGCGGGTTGGAGTTTCTGATCATTCAGGAGGAGCAACCCACCAATTCTGAAGGAATTGTATTCCTGCCCCCTCCCTACTTAGAACGAGGCCTATGCCTTAGGGTCTGCAGTAGCTGATGTCCCGGCTCTGTCCTCTCCTTGAGAAGGAGGTGGGCAGGCTTTGCAGTAGGGTGGACAACCTCTCAGGACGTAAGGATTTGCACTGATTACTGTGGACAACAGTGCACATTATGCAAATGTGTGAGGGCTGCAGTCTGCACACCGTTTCTCTCCGCATGCTTACCACATCTATTTTATCACTCATTTGCACCTTCATTCCATTTTCAGGATAGTCATAAGGAAAGAACAAAGTTACAGACTTTTGCCTTCCCCTCAGTTCCCTCCAGCAACTGGAGAAGGACATGGCAACCAGGATCCAGCCAAGTGGACATTCACAGCCAGGACAATGTCAGCATGATACTAGACGATGAGCAGGTCTCCAGCAAACTACTTGGAAGAGTGGAGGGCAAGTAGGACGCACACTGGTGCTTACAGTATGGCTGGATTAACTCCAAAAGGGTGCCCAGCTGCTGCTGAGAGGCAAAAGGGAACATTGATACTGCATGGATATGCATGTAATCGGTACCCAGAATGTAGGAACCCTCAACCAAGAGAAGCTTTGTGTTCTCAGAGCAGATAGGTCAAGACTGAACAGTGTCCTTTTGGGAACCAGCAAACCGAAATAGCTTAGAATGGGTTATCTCTTCACGTAAGAGGAGCATCAGATCTTCTACTTCAGCAAAGAACATTACAGAAGAAACGGGCTAGCCATTGTTATTGACAAAAAAGTGTCAGTGCTTGAATGCAACGAATGATCTTAATTTGAGTCCAAACCAAATATACAGCGATCCAAGTCTATGTTGCCATCACAGATGCAGAGGAAGCGGAAGGTGAACAGTTCTGTGGTGACTTGGAACACTTTTTTGACATAAAATGTCAAATGAATTAAAGGATAGTGAAATGCTAAAGTTAGACATAAAATGATATCTGGAATAACAGGAATTTTGGCCTCATGCAAAACAAGGGAGAAGACAAAATTCATCCAAGGAATTCAATGCTTGTAGCCAATATCTTCTTCCAACAACCTAAAGGATGATTCTACAGCACTGAAATCAAGGTGACTGTATGCTCTTCCAGCAAAGATGGAGAAGCTGTATTCAGTCAGCAAAAACAAGGCTTGGTACTGACTGCAGCTCAGATCGTGATGGTGGGCATATACAGAAGAAACATCCCCCAAATCTATGGTATCTAAGATTTGATCTCTAAACTAGGCCCAGACATTCTGGAAAGGTGGGTTAAATAGGTCTAGAGAATATTGCTGAGAGTAGAGCTGTAGGGGATGATGAATTATCAGCCAAACTCTTTCAAATCTTGCAACGTAATGTGGTTAAACCGTTGTTTGTAGTTTGTAAGCAATTGTGCAGTGGTCAAGGGACTGGAAAAAATCCATTTATATTCCCATATGAAAAGGGGGCAGTGCTAAGGAATGAGTGGCATTTATCTCACATCCTGGTGATGTACTGTAATGCTCAAGATTTTGAAATCCACAGTAGATGGAAGCAGAACTGCCTGAAGTGCAAGCTGGATTCTGAAAAAGCAGAGACACCTAACACCATATTGCTGCTACCCAAAGAGTAATAGAAAAGACAAAGCTGAAGGCAGTCAAAAAAGGGTGATCGAAAACAAGGCGGCTGGATATTCTCACTGATGAGACAGGCTGGAGATCGCAAGAATTCAAAGAAACAGGTCGTGACAGTCCTGGAGAAACGATGTCACGAAGATTGGAAGTGACTGAGCAACCATCTCTCTTTCTCTGAGCTTTCTCCTTCGGTTTCTGTTCCATCTCATTTTTAAATCGCCTGTTGGTTCTTTGAACTGAGCAACTGCA
The DNA here is from genome assembly GCF_059951505.1 of Python bivittatus. Classification (NCBI taxonomy): domain Eukaryota; kingdom Metazoa; phylum Chordata; class Lepidosauria; order Squamata; family Pythonidae; genus Python; species Python bivittatus. Next base: position 1,934,731 of record NW_028277106.1, read on the forward strand.
GTGTGTTGATCTCCAGCGTGGTCTTCGCTTGCGGGAAGGTTTCTGTGCTCTACTACAGAGGTCCTGGGGATTTGGAGTGGGTGCTTGCAGCCTGTTGCTTTCCTTGGAAATGGGTCTGCCTGCCCAAAGAAAAGACAGGAGTTAAGACTGGGGGCTTGACTTGCTTGTGATAACCGGGGGGGGGGGATGCTTTTCTTGCAAGGATTGGATGCGAGTGGGGGCTCAAGGACCCTTCGAGAGGCTTCACCTTTGCGCTGGCAGCAGCAGATGTCGGCCTGTCTATGTCTCCAGGTTGCGTTGGGTGCTCCATGGGCCACCTTTGAAAGTCATCCAGCACAGACCGCAGCTGCGGCGGCAGAGTCATAGGGCCAAACCAGACTCCGCAGCATCGCATAAAGGCTGGGTTTGGCCTTTGCATTCCTGAACCCCCTGAAATAAGGGGGGGAAGGGTCACCTTTGCCACCCCTTCTCCTTGCTACTATTTCACCCTCTTTCCTTTTCCAAGGAAATCAATGCCACGCTGCTTCCGTTTTTCATTTCTTCTTACAAGAGTCTTGCATGGATGGTAGGAATGAGGGAGGGAGGTGGGTGTGAGGTGCCCCAGTGAGCCTCATGGCTGCATCTCTCGCTGCACAGCCACATGGTCTCCAGAATCTGGCACTGGGGTTCTTGGGGAGCCATCTTTGGAGAGAGCGAACCCTGTGCCTCCCACGCCCTTCTCCAATTGCTGGCCTCTCTGAACCTTTGGTGACCGCGTCATGCACTCGCCCTGAACTGATTCCAGAGGGAGAGGAAGGAACAGAACACTTATTTGCTTGGGAGTGGCTCAGGGAGGAGGACGTTCTGCCTGGGACAGGGATCCTGCTGCTGGCGACGTTGGCTTCTGCGCGTGGATGCCGAGCGGGGCTTTGGCGAGGAAGCGCAGGTGTCCCTGACTTCTGTTCCCTTCCCCAGGTTCTTTGGGAATCGCTCCTTCTGCCACGAGAAGCTGCAGCGCCATCCAGAGGCCCTGTGTGATGCCCAGCACGCGCTCAGCCTGCACCCGGGCTGGCCCAAAGGCCTCTTTCGCCAGGGCAAGGCTCTCATGGGCCTCAAGGTACTGGCTGGAGGGGCAGAGCCAGGAGGGCTGGGAGGACTCTGGCCTCGGGGAGCTCTGTGCGTGCTGATACCTGATACCTGCCTGTTCCCAGCGATACACGGATGCTGCAAGGACGTTCCAGGAGCTCCTCCAGTTGGACGACTTCCGGGGTGATGCAGCTGTCCAGCTACAGAAGTGCCAGATTCAGTATTTGCTGGTGAGCCACGGAGAGAGCAGGCCTGTCTTTGGAGGCTGGGGGGGCAAGGGGCGTCCTTTCGTATCTTGAGTCTGGGCTTAAGCTAGGTCATTCTGGTTGCGGCCTTGCCTGGTGGTTTGCCTAGAGCAGGGAGACATCTGGGCAGTGAAACTGTTTGCTTGGCTTCAGTGGGAGGGAAATAGTTGGCAAAGGCAAGAATTTGAGGAAAGGAGGCACTGAGTGGGCAAGCTGTCGTCCCCCAGCAAGTGGATTTCTGCAGCTGTTCCCTTTGGCAGGGCAAATACTTCTGCAGCCCGGTGGTGAGAGCCATATTTGGGTTGCCACTATATTTCGGTGAGCTCCCTTCCATGTCCTCTGAGGGGGCACTGCTGGTTCCCCCTTGGCTGGCTGACCTCTTAGTTGCACTGGTTCTTCTCCTGCCTTTCTGTCCTCCTTCAGTGCCATCTCCGTGATGGTCTGTGGGAAAGGGCACGTATCACTGAGGCGGAGGTTTCATTTTCTTGGCCTGAGGAACAGGCCATAATTGCTGGATCTCCGCCCTACCTAAGAAAGATGCACCAGGCTTCCCACGGCCTGTGAATCCAACTTGCTGAGTTTGTGCAACCCTTTCAACGCGAGTGTCCGGCTTCATCTAACATCCAAACTGTCAAATCCTATTGTAACAGCCTAAGAGAACAGCTGGCTTCTCCAGGATATTGAGGTAGGAGCACCCAGCCCCATTTTAGCATATTTAGGCTGAAGCGGTTGGTCAATTCCATAAATAAATACCCTTTACCGCCTTGTGGGGATGAGCCGGTGAGTGGAACAGCTGAGCAGGGATGTGCTCAGCCCCACATTCGCCTGGTCCCCTTCCTTTGTCAGGAGAACCAACTGGGCTCCTCCCGTCCCGACCGGAACGTTCTGCCTCTGGAAACCCAGCTGCCCCTGTCTGGTAAGAGGTGGGGGGCAGGAGGTCAGCACTCAGTCAGTGCTAAGCCTTCTTGATGATGGGGCTAGTGGCGGGGGATGGCTGCCTGGGTGTGTACGAACGAGAGACCAAGCAGTCACTGCCTCTCACCTGTCGCTCTCTTTTCTCCCTCCCGGCAAAGGAAAGCAGCCAGGGGGGCAGCAGTGCCCAGGCAGCAGCGCCCAGGCTGTTGCCACCACCCTGCTGGCACCTTCAGCACCAAAGGCCCCGGTCAGGTGAGGAGCAGGAAGCACCTGCGTCGGGGGGGGGGGAATATCTTGCCAGAACGTTTGGGTTTCTCTCCGCACATGAGCAGAGACAGCAGCAGCCAAGCCAGGCTCACTTTGAGGAGAGGCTCCTGGAAAACAAATGTAGAGAAACAAAATTAAAGCCAAACATTCACCCGGGTCAAGGCACATTAACAGTTGACGTGCCTGGTTTTTTTGCCCCCAAGCAGAATCTCTATCCGTTCAGCTGTTTCTCCTCAGTAGATCTTCCCCTGCTCTGCAAATGGACAGTCCCAGGCTCATCTCCCTGTCTGGCCATCGCTCCTGCTGCTCGGGACCCTCGATCGTGCGCAGCTGGGCCCGCACTCCTCCTTTCTCTAAACTCCGCAGCTTGGGAGTGGGAGAGAGACCTCGGTGCCGGGCAGATTCGTAGCAGGAGAGGCAGCCCTTCGGGTTGTCAGGCCCTAAGCTGCAGCACTGAGGTCTAAATGGTCCCCAGGGCAGGCCTTGAAGCAGGCAAGCTGAGTCCTCCTAGCCTTTCACATCAGTGGCTCCTTCCAGGCCCAACAGTTACCACTCCAAAGCTGCACACTGCAGTGGTCAAGACAGGAGGTGACCAAGGGGTGGATCACCTTTGCCAGATCCACTGTAACTGGTTCCCTGACCAGGAGAGTGCAAGTACATTCCTTCCAGAGCTGCCAGCTGAGGATCGAGGCCTCTCCCAAACTCTCCTGGCTCTTTCAACGACTGGGTTGGGGGAGGGGGAGGGAGCCCTTCCCGCTTCTGCTTCCTGTGGCGCAGGAGATTTGCCCTCCTCGAGAGGGGTCAGCTCTACTGCAGCGGCTGCACCAGTGTCATGGCTGCTGCCCAGGAGCAAGGTGGCTGGTCAGGGGGATCCCCAGATCCTTGAAGGAAGTAGTCCCTGCTGGAATCGGGTGAGGCTCGAGGGGACCGGCGGTCAGAAACCTTGTCCTGAAAAGCAGCGGAGGCTTGCGTGGGCTTCTTGTTATGGAGGGTAACCGCTGTGCTCTCTTGTAGGGAATGGTTTCCTGTGTGGGTAGGGAACCTCACACCCCAGATCACCCAGCCCATGCTGCTTCGGTACTTCCAGCCGTAAGTTGGTCCGCGCTTGCTGCCCTTCTGGTTGGGGACTTGTGGCTCCCTCCCTCCCCTTCTGCTGAGCAGGAGGCACCCTGTGGAAGAAGCCTGTGGAAGGAAGGAGCTCGGAGGGGGCAGACTTGGGTGCTATGACACCAACTTTGTTTGGGCAGGTTTGGACCCATAGATTCGATCCGGCGACTCCCTCGGAAGTTCTGTGCCTTCATCAACTACACCCGCAAAGAGGCAGCCGAGGCCGCCTACACGGCATTGCAGGTGTGGGTCCGTCCGTCCTTCCTTCCTTCCTCTGGTTCTGAGATGGAGATCGAGACCTGGGAGGGGGCGCTTTCGAGATGCTTCCACATCTAGGTCCTGTGTGATTGTGCCTCGTGGGGCCTGCTCTACATTTGCAGCTTCGCAACCATCCCTGAGACCGGCCTGCAGACGAGCCGTCTGTAATCCTTGGCATTACTCCCAAAGTTTTCTCCCGTGCCGAGGGGAGGCATAGCAGAAGTATGGCCGTCTCATTGATACCAGGGCAGCTGCGGAATCTCCCTGGATGGAAACTCCTCAGGAAGTCCCAAGAGTTGGTTCTCGTCTTAGTTGTTGCTGACTTGTTCAATGTTAGCTTGACAAGTTAGTTAGTTCAAGCAGCCCGGGGAAAGTTCTGCGTAGCTGTGGGATTGGCGGAATAGTAGGGGATGGCCACATTTGCAGAGTGAAAAGCCCTAACAGGTGGTGAAGACCTCTGAAAGGCCCTTTTCTTTACCCATTGGAAAGAAACACCCCTATTTCATAGAAACGTACAGTGGGGGGCTTGATTATCAGATCCTCCCCATAACAGCCTTGACGACTGATGCTCTCCACACACAATATCTTGGGCCTGAAAGAGTCTGTTGCCATTCTGAAAAGGGCTGAATAGGAAAGAAACAGAAAATAAAACATCTTTAGGTGATTACATTCCACATGGTTCACCCTGCCATTGCCTAAGCCATTGACTCTGGAGCTGGAAAGGGGCAACCAGCATGGCGGCCAGGATGTGGGAAGGCTCATGTCTTTGGGATCCTTTTGTCTTGAGAAGGAAAAGCAGTGGGATACGGAGCCTTATGGATGAAGAATGCCTTAGCAAAGATTTGCTTCCCTTCCTGAAGTGCTTGAAGGAATGAATGAAGGGGGGGAAGGGAGGGAGGGAGGGAAGAGAAGGAAAGAAAGAGAGAGAGAAAGAAAGAAAGAAAGAAAGAAAGAAAAAGAAAAAGAAAGAAAGAGAAAGAAAAAGAAAGAAAGAAAAAGAAAGAAAAAGAAAGAAAGAAAGAAAGAAAAATTGTGTGACAGTGTCTGGAGAACACAGGAAATGGGTTATTTCATTTCATTATAAGGTCATTTTAAAGCAGCCCATACTTCTGATCTGCCCAATAATAAGCCTTTCAAATGGATTACAAGATAGAAGAATAGAAAGGCTTTAAATAGAGCAATCTATGCACGGGAGAAGAAAACACGCAGAAGCTGCCAACTTAGGATAATGTAGGCTGTGCAGAATAGAGGAAGAATGGTCCGGTTTTGCTAGGGCACATGGACATCAGCCTCTCCATGGGCCTCTTGCAAACAGGGATGTTGAGGGAAGGCTGAGTGGCTTGTCAAGACCTGCTGGTAACAACAGTGGTATAGAGCCTCCGTTCTCAGGGGGCAGTATGCCTTGATCACTGTGGGCCTGTTTTGTGTTTCTCCCAGAGGGCTGAAGTGGAAGGATGCAAGCTTGTCCTGCAGCTGAAGCACCCAGTGCACGCCACTGCTCCCCTCTCCAGGGCAGTCCCCAGCAGCTGCCTCTCCTGGGCGTGAAGACCTCAAGGTGGTTTTTACTGGGGTGAAGAGAAACAGGTGGATATTGAGGCTTGCCACGGACACTCTTCAGGGCCCAAGCAGGAGGACGTGCTGTGCCCGCAAGCCGGCGGTGGTCGGGGCTGTGGACGGGGAAGGCTCTCAAAGGGACCCCCCAGAGAGACCCCATGGAGCATGGCCACCCCTTTTTCCCCTGGAGCTGCCTTGGCCCGGTCTGCTTTCATGGCTGTTCCTGGTTTGGCCCCCTCCCAGAATTAGGAGCTGCCCGGCCCACAGTAGAGGGCCTGGGCAAAGATGCTGCTCTGCTCTCAGGGTGACTCCATGGAGTGTTGAGGGGGAGAAAAAGGTGCAGCCCCGCCCCTCAGGACATGCTGGATTGTGGGCTGCCCTTCCCTCCACCATCTGAGCAGGACCAGATGTGGATCTGGGGCACGAAGAAGGGGAGGTGGTAGTGACATGCCCCCCCCATAACAAGTGATGCTTCTACTAGATACCATGTCAGAAGAGATCTTTCCTCCTGCTGTCCCCCAGTTCTTGGCCTCTGGGGGGCTTCTTCCCCACATAGGCATCAAGGAGGACTTCTCTTGGGCTTTCACTGGAGAATGCGAAAGGAGGTGCCCCCTTTGCCTGCCCACCTGGCCCCACTCCTCTCAGCCTGTTTAGGAACTGATGTTAGTCGCCTTATTTTTACATGGTTCATAATAAATACATGAAAAAACGTCCCTGTCGCTTATGGCTTTTCTCCTGGAGGCCATCAAACCCTTCAGGAGATTCCCTGCGGCTGGGCTGAGGACGCTGGCCCTCTTGGGGGGTGCGGTGGCTGGCAGCCACAGGGCATGGTCAGAAGCAGGGCTCTCCCTTGGGACTGCCCTTGCTGTGCCTTCATCCACAGCTCAGCCCCCTTCCTTCCTCTGGTGATGATTTGGGGTGCCCCTAATCCCTTTCACACATGCTGTTGCTGCTTCTCCTGTGTTTGAAATTTGCTCTGCTTTAGCCTGGCCTCATTTAAGCCTCTCTGCTCTGGCTTCCTCTCTCCTGCAGGCCTGCTGCTCCCCTTGCCCCCCAGTCAGCCTGCTGCCGTGTCCCTCTCCTCTTCCCTGCCCTGGTCTGTCTATCACCTTTCACTCCCAGCTCTCAGGGTTTGCCCTTTGTGCCTGCAGCACACTTGGCTGCATTTTCTCCTGTGTGGCAGTTTCACCGACACGCTCGGTTGCTCCTTAGTCTTTGTTGCCATGAGCAAGTCTGCTTCATTCTCTTCCCTGGCAGAGCTGACCTCAAGCCGCGTCTCCCGCCAGCCCAGCTGCTGAACAGGGTTCCTACTGCTGCCGCTCGTAGAGATCTCTCTATCCAGCGACTAGCGCACCGCTCAGGCGAAAACACTTGCTGCCTTGCTAATCCTCTTTGGAGCTGCTCACGGTTTGCTGAAAGAGCAGCCACACACCGCTGCCTTCTAGGGAGTCATTTGCACCCAGCTGGTCTGCGAAGTAACAATCTTGCCCTTGCAAGCTCTCAGTGACTGCCAGGGTTGGGCAGGGGTGTAATGCTACATGGTGTGGTAGCAGCTGCCGCCGCCGCCAAGGCCCCTCTCACATGTGTCCTGCCTTTCCCACCCCCAATTTCATGGGTCTCTGTTTCAGGTATCTGGATTTCCGTTCCCAGGATGGGAATTTCAGGCAGCTGGGGAGGGCAAGCATCTCCGGGAACGCCGAAGCTGCCTGGAGCCTTGGTTCCCCCGAGAGCTGCATTCCAGGCATTCCTTTGGGGGGCTAGTGGTGCAGGGTGGTGGGCACCCTGAGTGGTAGAAAAGCCCTGGTTTGGAGGGCATGCCCCACGGAGGAAGGTGGCTACGGAGGAAGTCCCAGAAATGCGATGTGGAGCAGAATCTTCCTCCTCTGGAAATAAACGTCCAAGGGGAGATCCTTTGCTGCTTGTAGGATCCTCAGCCTTTTGCTAGCTGCCTCTGTCAAAAAGCCGGGCAGGAGGGAGATCTGTCGCTGGCTTTGACCGGGCAAAAGTCCTCCTGGGCCTGTTTTGGGGGCCTTTTGCCAGACAGGGCTGCTGGGTCTCCCAGAGCTGGTTTCCCACAATATCTCAGCCATCTGCTGGGTCCAACCAGGTTCTCGCCTGGACGGGGAGGAGGTCTTTTTCTGTGGTTTAGTGTCTTCGCTCATCCCTTGGCCTGAAGGTCAAGACAAGGCTTTTTCCCTTTTTTTTTTTTTTAATATTTTGAAACAGGTTTTGGTGGCCCTTGTAAACATTTCATGAGGGATTTTCCCTTTTTAATCTAGCAAGATAGGTTCTCAATGCTGCAAATGCACCTGTTTTATTTGTAGACCTCTCGCAAAATGAGATTCAGACAACACGGATTCTTATTACTCAGCCGTGCTATCTATGCTCAGATCTATATTTGGTGAGTTTGCCTTGCTAAATAACTGATTTCTGATGCCATTCATTTTTTCCAAACATATTTCTGTGGCAGGTTCAACTGAGACCTGACAGTTATGCCTGGCTTCACGGAGAGGGAATTTTATTATTGTCCGTTGGCCACTTGCATTTTCAGCTAGAGTATTAGCTATAGGGGCTGAGACCTGGAGAAATCCAAAGTTAATGGGATGTTTGTTTGTTTATTTATTTATTTATATAGCAAATGCGTATGGCACCCCATCTCATTTCCCTACCTGTATTCGGGAGAGTTGAGGGAAAGGGAACATGGACACACGCTTGGGGAATAGAGGTGAGCAGGAAGCCCGTGTGCACACTACGCAAGGCTTTATGATGGTTTTTAGTGGTTCTAATTATTGAAATTGTTCGCCGCCCGATCGCTTGGGCTAAGATGGGTGGCTGTAGAAATGGCATAAATAAATAAATAAGCAAGCAAGCAGGCTTGTCTAAGTGGCCTCAAGGGAATTCCTTGGGGTACATATGGGTGGCTGTACCTCATGGTTCAGAAAGACAAACAGACAAAACGTGCATGTACAGACAACAAAAACTGTTAACCTTCGGTTCTCACAAGCCTGGGCTCCCAAGATTTCTTGATTCCAGTTCCGGTTCCTTTTTTGTTTTTATTTGAGTGGGAAAAGGGATAGAAGAAAAGACTGTTGCCTCACACCCTCGCTTTCTAAGAAATCCACCTTGGAAGTCCTAGGTGTGGCTGCACAAGGCAACTGGCACAAGACCAGAGGCAGATACACAACACGCTTGTGGACTACCTGGATCCAATTACTCTCTTCTGCTCAAGCCTGGGACCGGATTTACTGCCGTGATGCAATGCTGGCTTTAGCTTCCTCCCAAACCCTTTTTTCCTGCCCCCCCCCCAATTCTCCATATCCCATGTGGAAGAGGAAACTCTCTGGAGCCCTCACCACGTCCCACTTGGTGACAGGGCCAGCAACTGGCACCTAAACCATGCACAAACGACGCTGGTGCATAAAACTACCCTGGTGGCAGCCTAAACCATCCGCTGCTCTCACTGGTGCTGTCCTGGCAACCTCTTGGCTTTCTCCTTCAGGGCTGATCCAGGTGCTGCTTCTGGGGAGCGCTGGCTCAAGGGAGGAAGGGACGCAAAGGATGGCCCCCAGTCTCAACTGCAGCCAGAACTCACCAGAGCACGTTGCTGGATCCCACTTCTGGCAGATTCAGTTTGAAGAAGGAGCACAACAGCAAGGAGAAGAACCATGTTTATTGCAATGATTGACCATTGGGTGCCTGCTTTACAAGAAAGAGGGACCCTGAACAATGGAAAGCAAAGATTTTGATAGAAATTGAGGGCTGCAAGGCAGGAAATCCTAGGTTGGCTGGCTAGGCAGGTCCTTGTCCATGTCCTTGGGATTATTCCTATGGTTAGGCAACGTGGGCCTTTCAGGAGGGCAGCAGAGCTGAGGAGGTTCATTGTGAAGGAGATGGAAGGTTGAGGTCATCACCTGATAAGAAGAGGGAAGGTTGGGGTTTCTCTAGGTGGCAATTCCCTTGGTGGGGCTGCCCTCAGGCTTCTATTCTTCGGCTCAGATGGGATGGAAGGGGGCTTTGTCTGGGGCAGGGAGGGTCAATTTGAGTCTGATGGGATTAGGCAAAGGAACTGGGTTGGACCTGGTCACCTCCGAAAGACAGGGAGGAAGTGGGTGCAGCCTTCTATTTATTACACCTGTTACATCTATTTTTCTCCACCACAGGGTGGACCTCCCTGCTCTACTGCCCGCTCACTGTCGTCCAAACCACGGAGTGGCAGGAAGGAAGCAAGGACGAGGGTACCGCGGCGAGGCATTTGCCCGCCCGGGAGATGCTTTGCCTCTCGCCTTTGCTCGCTGCCTCCCGCCCGAGGCGCTTCCAATCCGACCACCCCTCCCCGTCCCCGTCCCCGTCCCCCTCCCCTCTCGAGGCTCCGGAGCCTGGGGGCCACCCGCAGTTCGTCAGAGCCGGATCCGCGCAGGCGGCTTGATTCCCGGTGGCCGCCGGGTGAGGGGGCTGGAGACACCCACCCCCCGTCGCCTCTTGGGCTATCAAGACAATTGGATTAATATGCAAATGACGGGGAGGGATGAGAAGAGTAATTAATCACCAGTTAGAGGAAATTAATACCAAGAAGGAGGGTGTCAGGAAGCAGCCAGGTAGCTAATCAACCGGAAAATTGGACAAGGAGCGGGGCTGAGAGCAGAGCCGCGCATCCGCTTGCCCCCGCGGGACAGTAGACAGGCGGTGGGATGGGGGGCGGCGGATCCCTCCGGGCACTGCAGCCGAGGCGGCTGGCACGGAGCTGACGAGACAAGCCCTTCCCGGCCTGAAGAGCGCGCGGGCCGGACGAGGGCGTGAGCGGCCCTCCCCGGCCACGGAGGCCCTGCAAAGCAGGCGTCTTCTCCGGCACGTCATCGGCACCCCTGCCCCCGCCTTCCCCGAGGGGCTCTTTCGGAGGGCGCCTTTCCAGGACCGCCGGGGAAAGGGGCGCCGCTGCAGCTGAGCAGAGTGACGGACGCGGGGGGCGGGCGCGGCGGAACTGGGAGCGCTTGCCTCGCCTCGCCTCGCCGCGGGGAGGGAGCTTCGCTCGGCCGGCCCGCCTTCCGGGCTGCTAGCCCGCGTCCTGCCCGGCGGGGCGTCAGCGTCTTTGGGCCGCTTCCCTCCCGGGCGCCCAGCAACGGCCCAAGGTGTGTGCGTGGGTGGCTTTGCTGCGCTTTCTTGCAGTCGGGCGGCCCTTGCGGGAGCCGGGCAGAGATGCTCCGCGCAGTTCAGCGGCGACGCTGAGCCAATCACACCGGCCGCGAGGCGACAGGGTGCCCCGGGCGGCAGAAGAGCGGTCAGAGAAGACGGGGCCGTCCCCGGAGCTGTCGGGCTCTCTCCCCACCTCGCCCCCGTGGCGAGGGGAGGCTTGGCCGGGCGGCGCAGTGCCTCCCTTGGAAGGGGCTGCCCGGGGGCCATTGGGGCGCGGCGCCCCTTGGCAACCGCTCTCCCTCGCGAAGGCCTCTCTCTCAGACGCCCGTCGCGAGGCTCTGGGGCTGCGCTGCCCGCCAGGGAGCCCCTTCCCCCTAGCCACACGCCCAGCAGGGCTTCTCTCCGCCCGGGCTTCGTTCGGCTTTGTCTGCGGAAAACCGGAGCGCGCGGGGGCGATCTCTGCCGGACTGCGAGTAGAAAATGGTAGGGCGGGGGCAGGGGGAGACACGGAGAGGGACAGCTCCTTTCCTCAGGGAGGGGCCTCTTGGCTGCTCACCAGCTGATGGCTGCGGAGCCGGCATTCCCCACGGCGTTCTCCCCGAGGGCTTCCAGCAAGCGGCCGAGGCGGCTGCGCCCTTGGCCGAAGCACAGCGGGCCCCCAGGCCACTCACGAACTCCGGCCCACCCTTCCCTCCGAGAGCGACCCGTGCCTGCCGGTGGAAGCACCCCCGCCCCCCGGCTGATCTGGGCACAGACCACGGCAGAGCGTTCTGATACTTAGGGTTAGAGCTGTCTCGGGGAAGCGGGTGTGAATTTGTTCTCCGCGAGCCTGAGAGTAGGGCAAGAACCAGTGGGTGGAAGCCTGACTGAGCGGGATCCAGATTCAAAATAGGGAGGAATGCCCTGACCCGAGAGCTCTTAAGCACCAGAACAGCCTGCCTCCTGAGGTGTGGGGGCTCTCTCTGTAGAAGATTTCAAGCAAAGGTTGGATGGAGGATTCCTGCCCTGGGCAGAGGGTTGTACCAGAAGACCTCCGAAGTCCCTTCCAACCAAGGATTCTGTTGAAGAGGAGATTTCCCTCCTCCTCAATTTCTGACAATCCTTCTGCAACAGAGGCCAAAGCGGCTTGACTTGCATGCTGTTTCCAGAGCCAAGAGCTGTGTGGGAAGGACCCAGATCAACTCATAGCCCCAGCTTACATTCAAGGGGCTGGTAATGTAGAAGAAGACTTGACAATGCTCTCCTAGTGCAGGAACTTGTAAAATGGTTGGTTGATTGGTTGGTTGGTTGGTTGGTTGGTTGGTTGGTTTCACATCCCATGATAATCCACAAGGACTTCCAGTGGCTGACATCAGCCTGGCACTTCCTGGAAAAATGCGTAGAGATTTTTTTTTCTTCAAATTATAACTGCGTAATTGTGTGCTGCCAGAAACACCAGAAAGAAGAATTGGTTGGGTTAGTTGCTGATGGAATGAAATGAGTGTGGTAAGCACTGGGCCACCATGCACAAACTCCAGCTGCCAACCTCAGTGGGCATTCTAGAGCTGTCGAGGGAAAGCAGCAGGAACTGGAAGAAAAACCTTGAAGACACTAGGAGCACACCCACAGGTGCAAAGGGAAGGGCCATCAGTTTGCCAATGAAGCCCATCTCTTTCTTCAGGTGAGATGACAGAAGAACTTCATCAGTACCTATCTAGAGGATGCTCAGTTCAGACCAAACATAGGTTCTTTTAATGGATGATTCAGCTGCCTGAAAAATGGTCACCAACCACTTCTGGGGGAGGTTACACTTGTAGCATGGGGTACTCATGGATTCATTTTTGCTGCTAGAAACACCTGATCAGGTGGATGCTACAGCTACAGCCCTCCTCAGATAAAGAGAGCTTCACTTCCATTAGGCATACCTTGTGGATCTTTCCTTTAGGTTGCTGCAGTAGGGCTATTGAGGTGCCCTCAAATGCTATTCAAAAGCTTCATGAGCTTGGCTGATTGACTGAATCTGGGCATTAGGATCATACTCTACCCACATTACAGCTCCAGATACAATTCAGAATGTTGGTTTGAATCCATAAAGGCCTTCCTGGCTTAGGGCTGAAGTAGCTGAAGGGATGACTCTTTCATATCACTCAGTCCAAGCTCTGCGGTCTGAGGATCTGAGACCTTTCCTCACTTGACACAACTCTTGGACTCTTCCAATGCTTATTATGGACTTATTTCTACAAATTTGATGCTGCTCAATTTCCAGACACTCTGAGTGGCTTACAGAATATAAGATTAGAAACATCAATCAACTAAATTAATTATGACCAATCAGATTGATGCATCACTGTTCAGGGTAGCATGATCTTACTCATCCCCAAGTGCCTTTTTGAAGCATCATGTTTTTATGACTCTCTGAAAATGGAGGAAGGAGGGGATGCTCTGGATATCTGGGAGTAAGCTCTTTTAGAGGATAGAAAGGCTTGAATCTGAGATCCCTGAAGATGACATTCTTGTGGTGGTAGGTTCCTCAGCAAGCCCTCACTCCCAAATCTTACTAGACAGACAAATTCAACCCAGAGAGGTCATGTAGGACAAGTGACAATCAGCATCTTGAATTATATTTAGAAACCGACTGGAATGGTAGCAGAGCACACCTCAATGTTTGCAGAACTACCCAGGCTGCTGCATATTGTACCAGCTGAAGATTCTGGGTAGTCTTCAAGGGCAGTGCCATGAAAAGTGCATTGCAGTAATCCAGCCATGAGGTAAAAAGGACATGAGTAAGTTATACATAAAGCCTGCAGGAAGGGCTGCAAGTGGTGAACATGTAATTCTGAAAGGTTCTCCTGACTGCAGTCTCCCAGATGCTATTCAGGTAGGAACCGTGAGCCTAGGAGCAGCCCCTAGTGATTCCCTGTGACACTCTATGGAAGTGAAAGTGGGAGAGTATTGACACTTTTGAATTTTGGTGTTAGAGAAGACTTCTGAAAATACTATGAAGCAAGAAAACAAACAAATGGATCATCAAACAAATGAACCCAGAGTTCTCACTCAAGATACAAATGACCAGGCTCAAATTATCATACTTCAGACACATTATCTGAAGACCCAGCTCTCTGGAGAAGGCTCTAATGCTGGGAAAGGTGGAAGGAAAGGGAAGAAGAGGATGACCAGCAGCCAGGGGGAGGGACTGAATTATAGTAGTGATGGGCACACCATTGGATGACCTGAGGGACCAGGTTAGAAACAGATTGTTATGGAGAAAATTTCTCTATGTAGTTGCTAAGAGTCAACAACAACTTGTTGGTATATAAACAATCTGTCTGGGGGAGCATTACCCCATCCAAAGTCAAATATGGACAATCTGGAAGTTGGTTTCTGAATCCATAGCCACCCTATCTCAGTAGCATTTAGCTAAGCCTGTTTCTCCCCATCCAAACTCAGATGCTTCCAGGGCCTCTGCTGCATCTCTTGCCAAGCCTGAGGGAGAGATACAACTGGGTGCTACCACACTCCTGACTTTCTGACAGCATATTGGTGATAACTCATTCCATGCTGACATATGGTCTCTCCCAGCAACTGCAGGTAGATGTTGACCAGTAGAGGGGAGAGGGCCTCCTGTGGCACCCCACAGCTGACAGCTTGACCTCTCCCCATCCATCACTGACCAGAACTGGCCTCTGGAAGGAGATGGCGCTCCCCCACACTCCCAACTCAATGTTCCCCCTGATCACATGATTTTTCCAGTTCATTCCTTAAAAAAACACACACATATCTAAGATTTTTCTCATAAATAAAAAACAATTCTAATAAAGAAAACAGAGAAGAAGGAAAGAAAGAAAAATGAAAAAGTGCAAAGAAAAAAGAAAAACAGAGAGAGAAAAACAGCTAAAGAAACCAAAGTCGATGACTTCCGACCTTCTCTTCAACAGATACTAACAGGCTCATCGTCTCCCCTCCTCCTTAACTATTCCAGAAACCCCTTCAGCCCCTTATTCAGTTCTCATCTTTTTCAGTAATTAAATCCATAAATCACCATCTCACCTCGTCCGTCTTTTAGCAAAAGTCCCTAAAAGGTTTCCAGTCTTTTGAAAAAGCACTTGCTGTTTCCTCCCTGACCAGACAGGCCAGTCTGATTTTTCCAGTTTGTTCCTATACCGCATAGCAGCCACCTGCCTACGCTGGTGCAAAGCCATCGGTATCAGTCCGTGACCAGGCAGACCAGACTTGATCGGTCCCTGGCAGAGTCCTCGGGAGGTGCCTTTTCTGAGGAGGTGAGGGCAGATCGGCGGGTACCCTTCGGCCAGTCAAGGTCCTCAAAATGCCAGCGAGGACCATGCCTCCTGTGCCACCTCAGTGAGACGCTCCCTGCGGGCTGCCACGGCCCCTCTTGAGGAAAGACTCGGGATAGCCTTGAGTCTGGACTGAGCTGCTGACCTTGCATCTCATGCGAGTGAGCCGTGCTCACAAAACCCGATGCCTCTCAATAAAACGTAGTGCTTGGAAAAGGCATGACCAGACCCCTCCTGACTGTTGGCCACCATCGACTAACGTGACTCTCCTCCTCCAATGATCCATCCTTCTGTGCCGGGCGTTGGGTCGCAAACTCTTTCTCAGTCCAACTTCCTTCACTGTGTTGTTTTCAGGATTATGTAAAGCGCAGCTGACTTCCTGGGGAGCCTTCCTGGGGACTGGAGTGTGTTTTTGTAGGGCTTCCATCCTGTTTTTATGCCATTGTCCGTGGCGCTCTGGCCACCTGGTGGACTGGACTTGCAGGCATTGCTGAGCAGAAGTTTCAGTGGTGCACGGCCGTGTCCAGACAGCAGCATGGGGGAGGGGCCCCCTCTTTGGCACCTAGTCCACAGACTTATTGTGTCCCTCAGGGTGTATCTGGTCCCAATGCTGTTCAACCTCTGTGTGAACCTGCTGGGAATGGGGAGGGGTCCCTCCCTCAGCTCCCTCAGCTCAGCTACTCCTCCCATCCAACTCCAATGAAACTGTTCATTCCTTTGAATGCTGTGTAATTCAGATGGTGGGTGTAGAGGAAAAGGCAAAATTAATTCCAGAGGTGCTGCTGGCAAATGGGGAATGGGGCTTAAAGATTCCAGTTCAGTTTGTCCTGGGTAGGGCAGCCTCCTCCCTGAAACACCTGGTTGGGAATTTGGGCAAGTAATTCTCAGCAGTCACTCAGATCAGCAGCTGAGATAAGGAATATATTTGCCCTGTTACACCTAGTGCGCCAGCTGCAACCCTTCCTAAGCCAGTTTGATTCAGCAGTGGTCATCATGCCCTCTTAGTATCCAGCTGATGTTGCTGACCGGAAGTTGCAAGTGGTACAAAATGCCACTGTTAGCCTGTTAGCCAGGCTAACTCTGTACAAGAATAGATTATACAAGACCTGCTTTGAAAATACTGCCCACCTGCCAGCTGCTTACTGGGCACGATGGAAGGGGCTGGTGCTGAATTTTCAGGTCCCCAGTGACTTAGGGCCTCACTCCCTAAGGGATCTGAATCGAGAAGAGGGCCCATCCCGAGGAGGTCCAGGCTGTCAGAGACCCATCTGACTGGAACTGGGTGGTGCCCAGGCTATGGAACACCCTCACGGGGGAGTTGTGTTTGGCCCCACTCCTCCCCTCAGAGAATTTGTGAAGATGCCTCTCCTTTTAATTGCAGAATGGTCTGGGAGCCCATTTTGGTGTTAATTTTAGTTTAAGCTTTTAGCTTTTTCTATCCCGCTTTCGCTTTGTAAGTTTGTTAGCCAGCTAGGGACTTGCCAGAGGAGAAAGGTAGGGTAGAAATCAAATGAATCAGTAACATTTTAGGATGTTTGGCCCTTTCTGAGAGAACTGAATAAAGAAATAGTGGCATGTCGTGAGCCTGTTGCCACTTGGGGGAAAGGAACGGTTCAGGGGGTCCCTGAGCTGCCCAAAACCTCAGTGCTCTCTCGCCATTCCACATTCCAGCAGATCTGCAAGGAGGTTACCCCCTCCCCTCTCCAGCCTGCTTTTGCATCCTTGACTCAGACTGGAGGGCCCTTGCTGTCTCCTTAGGGAGAAGGAAGGGCATCTGGGCAAGTGTCTGTGTGCACATGTGCGCCAGAGTCTCATTACTGTCAAATAAACATCATTTCCCTGCAAGGGAGAACATTTCGTTTCTGCTGCTGCTGAAGCTACTGTGAAACAAAGAGAGTGAGAGAGAGGGCTAGCGCTGCCCCTCCCCCTCCCCCTCCCCCTCCCCAGCTTCCCCCTTGCCCTGCAGAACTCTTCTCCAGCTCCTGTGGACCCTGGCCAGGCTGCCTCTCCTTGTGCTTGCCCACCCCTTCCCTCGGCGACAGGGTGGGGGACTCCCACCGCTGGGGACTCTGGGCAACAGTAAGCACCCAAGGCACATGGAGCTCTTGCAGGCCGGCTCCTGGAGAAGGCTGCCGGCCAAGGTCCTGCTGCTGCTCGGGTGGAAGAGCCAAGGACCTGGGTCTCTTAGCACCCTTAAATCCTGAATGATGAGGCTGCCTTTGGAAGAAGAGCTCCAGCCAGCCCTGGCCTTTCCCTGTTTCTGGCTTGGGTGGCCTCTCTTCCAGCGGTTCTGGGGAGAGAAAGTGGGCAGCTTCCCTTGGCCATTTCTTTCAAATTATTTCAGTACATTCAGCTTTGCTATTTTCGTATTTTCACCATCTAGATTGAACAAGCTAACGACCTCACCTGCCTGCCTCGTAACCCCTCAGCGGGGTCGAAGGTCTGGGCAGGAGAACCGAGCCATAGGCTGGACGTGGGATTGGCAGGCCCCGGAGACTGATAGGACAGCCCCGGACCTTCCGGGTGCAGGATGGCCCCCTGCCCTTGGGCCACGCTCTGTTCCACCACATTCTCCCAACTCCCGGGTCTCCCGGGGAGAAGTGCTCTGCTCCGGCTGGTTGGGCTCCTGCAAGCGTCTGAGTGTTTCCTCGGAAGTGCCGGACTTTGGAGCCGCCCTCCAAAGGGCCTGCCCTCTTCCTTCATGGCGGAGAGTTGCTCGGAGACGGCTCCGCTGCTCCCGACCAGGGGAATCTCCGTGCCACTGGGCCTCGATCGGGAGCCGAGGAGCCACCTGGGAATTCCAGCTTACTCCAGCTCCAGCGTCCCTCCAGCCTGGTGGCTTGAGCATCTCCTCTCCGGGCGCTTCCCTCTGGCTGCAGCCAAGCCCACCTCTGGATGCAGCCCTCAAAGCTCCCCCTTCCGCACCCTGCAGCAGCCGATGCTGGAGGGCCCCAGAAAGAAGGGCCCCTTCCAGTGCAGCACGGCCAGCCAGGAGGGCATGCTCGGAAGCGCAGATGCCGCCGCGCTCCCCCCACCCGCCGCCCCATGGTCTAGCCCTGACCGGCCCAAAGCCCTGTCCCGTCAAGCCTCCCTGGCAAATGTCACCGCCGGAAGCCCCGCAGGGTCCCTGGTGACTCAGCCACGGAGGCAGCTCCGTGGGGCAGACCTGAAGGCCTTTGGGGCACCTGGGCTTGGCTCTGCTGGAGTAGGACCACCGCTCCTCGCGTGTTCTGGGGCAGAGACTGCCCGGTTCCCCACTTGGGGAGCCTCGGGGCGGGCACACGTCCCCTCCACAACCCCCATCTCTCTCTCCCGGGGGAGTCCTTAGGAAACCACCAGTTATTCGGGTCATTGCTCCCCGCCTTCTCCGCCCCTCGATGGGACAAGATTTCTATCCTTCACCCGCAGAGCAGATGGCAGAGCTGGCTCCCCGCGCCTAATTGAATTGTTCTGGGCGAAGGCCCGGTGTGGAAAAGCGGGAGAGGAGCCCTCCCCGCTAAGCTTCTGTCGGGCCTCTGTCGGGCCTCAGCTCGGCTCCATTTGTCTTCATTAGGGAGGCCCTTCCTCGGTTGTTTGGTCTTGTCCGGAAAGAACCCCCACAACATTTCTAGGAAATAACGCGCGAGGCTGCTTCGGTTTGGACCGGCTCTTTCAAAGCAACATTCGGCTTTCTCCCCACAATCTCTCAGCCCTGATTCCGGGTGCAGCCGCTGAGCTCGCAAAGACCACTGCAGTCTTTCCTTCGATGATGCCTCTGAGCCTACTGAGCTGAGATGAGGGAGGGAGGGAGGGAGGGAGGGAGGGTCGCAGGTCCCAGGCCGTCCCTCTGCCGAACCCCCAGAAGGAGAGCGGGGTCAGGCGCCGGTCCTCTCCGCGACTCACTAGCGGCATTGTTCCGGCCTCCACCGCTGCGCCTCTTGCAGCGCCCCAACTTCAGCCCGTCTTTTAGGCCCGAGCTTCATTCCTCCTCCCCCTCCCGGCTCTCCCCGTCGGCACACAAATGCTGGAAGCGGTTTGGCATCAAGTGTGTCCTTTTATTCCAAATATGTACAAGCACGCGCGACCGAGAAACGACAGAAACGGGCAGCGGCGGAGGGGCAGAAGAGGGGGCTGTCATCGGTGAGAACCACCGCCCCATCCCTTCCTGGAGGGGTCTTCTCGTGGGCTCGGTAGGCCCGGTGCAGGCCCAGCAATGCCTGCCTCGGATCTCTCAAGAGCTGGCTCCTTCGCCACACAGCGGCTCGGAAAGGGCGCGAGTGGTGTGGCTATCCCAGCTCGCTCGCCATCTGCTCCTTGTCACCCCGTCCTCCTGCTCCACAGGTGCCCCGGTGGCGCCTCACCCAAGGAAGGACACGAACTCACAGAGACAAAACAGCCGAGGCCACGGGGACAACGGGGCGCTAGAAAAACAACAGCAACAGCAACAACAACGGCAACAAAATTAAACTTTTAAAAATTGCACCAAAACTTCCCCTCCATCGAAAAAAAGGGGGCGGGGGGGTGGGAACCCTGGCACTCGCTCAGCACATGCGGGGCTGCGGGTCAGGACGGGAGGCCTCTTAAGGTGCGGTGCCCGGCGAGGGAGGGGAAGGGAATCCAGGAGAGACTCCGCTGTCCGGGAGAGACGGGGGCGACAGGAAGGGTCCTGTGCCCCTCTTGCACTCCTCCTCAAGCTGCCTTGCTATCCAGAGGCAGGGAGGGGGGAAGCCGGCAGCTGGAGGGGGCAATTCCCCTCCTGGTGTCGGACGTGGGGGAGCATGAGGCCCCCTCACCGGCCCTCAGTCTCCCACGTCGATCTCTTCCTCCTCCTCCTCCTCCTCCTCCTCCTCCTCCTCCTCCTCCTCTTCCTCGCCGTCGGAGAAAGCGTCCGTGGTATGACGTGAGGCGCTGGGTGAAGGCGGGGGCGACGTGAGGGAGAGGTTGCCCCCGCGGGCTCGGGCGGGTGCGGACACGCCCGGGGGCTCCAGCTCGGGCATGCTGGCCAGCTTCTCCAGGGCGGCGGGGGGCAACTTCTTGAGCGACTCCACGTCGGCCTTCATCTCCTCCAGGTCCCGCTTCAGCTTGGCGCGGCGGTTCTGGAACCAGGTGATCACCTGCGCGTTGCTCAGTCCCAGCTGCGCCGCGATGTGGTCTCGGTCCGCGGGAGACAGGTACTTCTGATAGAGGAAGCGCTTCTCCAGCTCGTAGATCTGGTGGTTGGTGAAGGCCGTGCGCGACTTGCGCCGCTTTTTGGACGGGGGGCGCGGCCCGAAGGCGCCCAGCTGGTCCCGGCCTGCGGGAGAGGCAAGAAGGAGCCGTGGCTGCGTCAGGGTTGCTGGGCCCGGCTGGCCTGGCCGCTCTCTGAGCCCGGGGCGCTCGGTCGGCCCGCGCTGTGCTCTCGCGCGCTGCTCGGCTGCGCCAGGGGCCGGGCAAGCAGAGCCGGGACTCAGAAGGGCGCTCCAAAGCGGCAGGGCAGCTGCCTCTCTTCCCGGCCCGCCCGAGCCTCCGCGGCCCTGCGAGCGGCCGCCTCCTGGGGCGACAATCCCCCTTCAGCCGTGTATGTAGCGGGGTGTGTGTGTGTGTGTGGATGGGGTGCTCCAGGCCAGGGAGAAAAAAATGCGAGACGACCCGCTCCTCCCGCGCTCCTGCAGACCCTCCAGAGCCCGGACTCCAGAGCCCGCTCCCGTCTGCAGCGCACCCCAACGAAGCTTTCAAAATGAAACCCCTTTTCGGGGCGCAGGAAAGGGCCCTCTGGGCGGCCTGGAGCAAAACTGAGGCTGGAGAAAGAAGGATAATTCCCACCCGCTGGCTTTGGTGTGGGGAGGAAGACGAGAGATTCTCAGCCACCTTAAAATCCATGTTTTCCTTACAGCATCAACTTCCTGGAATAGACTCAAGGGCCTCGGGTGAAAGAAAAGGCGAGGAAGGCAAATGTGCGAGCCTTTTCTCCTGACCTGGTGAGAATCTGTTGAATCTATTGACTGATCTCTCTCACCTTTCAGGCGGAAGGAATCCAAGCCCCCCAGGCGTCCGAGCTCTGCAGGGTCGTCGTCCCCCCCTCCCCGCCACCGCGGCTATCGGGCAAATGGTCTTCTCCCCGACGGGTCGGGAACCCGATCCTCCAGCGGGGAGAGGCAGAAAAACGTTGAATACGGGGTTAGGGATCGCCCAGGGTTAAACATTAAACCTATCCTAGATGTATTTAGGGCCAGAAGAGCAATGGTTTCTAGAATAAGAGAAATGCTTTCCAAAAATCTAACAGCAGGATTCGAACCGACACGGCATCAATTTGCTCCCGCTCAGATTTCCTTGTCCTGTGAATCTGGCCTGGTCTGCACTTGCTCTAAATATAAAGGACTCGTTCTTGCTGTTTTTTCACCTATCCACTCCCCCCCCCCGAGTTTTTGCTTAACCTCCTGACTAGTGTCTGAAATGTTGGATTCTTCAGCTAATAAAATATGTTTTTGTGTCTTTCTATGGATGCCAGCTCAGAGAGCTGAAAATATAATATTTCTAGCCATTTCTAGTTACAAGAAATGCAAAACCACAGTTAAAAACCACATTTTAGATGGCTCTAATTAAAAACAAAATTCTTTACAATATCCCTGGATCTGAAGCAATCGACATTTGACTGATTGAAGAAAAGAAGTGCAAACCAGCCGGCTTCGCCTGCCTTTTCTTCAACCAGAAGAATTGAGTGCCGGAATTATTTGGGAGGGTTTTTCCATTAACACCTTTGAAAAATCCCGAAGCTTAAATATTTGTAAAAGCAGAGCAGTTGCAGGGAAGAAGAAGGGTGCAAAATATCCCCTTGTTTTTTACAAAAATAAGGGATGCCTGAGAAGGCTGAAAAGTTCTGGTAGAAAAAGGGGAAACACTTTAAGATAAATAATGTAAGGTAATATAATTTAATAACTTGTAATATAGTCTTAGGATTAGATGTTTGCATATTATAATATAGCATAAAATAGGACCATAATAGAAATTTGTAGAATTAACTGCATTTGCGTAAAATAATGTAATGAAAGAATATCTATAGTTGTACTATTGATGAAAGGGGTAATATTGTTGTCTGTTTTATTGTATCTATTTTTATTGGTCAATGACCGAAATAAATATGATGATGATGATGATATAGTTGTACTATACTGGTACAACTATAGTATAATAACTCATGCAATACTGTTATAGTCAGATCTGTTTTAGGTAAACTCTCATCTACACTGATAGTTGCCTTTGCAATTAGAGCATTTTGTCCTTACTTTGGGAAAAAGATTTCGGATGGAGAAATTTCACAGTTTGACTGCCCAAACAAATCCTGGAGTGCTGTTGCTGTTGTTAATTAATGATTTTATTTTATTAACTTTATATGTTGCCCATTCCCAAAAGTTCTGAAATAATATTATTTATTATTAAATTAAAATATTAAATAATATTTATTATTGAAATAATTCTGATGGTGGTGGTGGTGATGATGATGATGATGATGATGATGATGATTTAAATAACATCAACATCAAATCTTTATTACAGTGATAGATCAGCATAGATATTTAAATAACACATTTTAGATTTGGGACTTGGGTGGAAAATTGTTTTTGGGGACCAAAAGATTATGAACAGTGGAGGCAGCTACTCACTAAAACTTTTCCACCGAGCGAGAAGGACCCGTTAATCCTGGCCGGATGGAGCCAGGGGCGGATCTCTAGGCCTGCAAGCTCAGGCGGTGATCCGGCCGGCCCGGCCCGGCTGCGTCCACGTGCCCGCTGTCGGAACAAAGGGGTCCTTCCAGAGGAGCCTGAAGGCACCGGCGGAGGGTCTGGAAGGGGGTGGTGTGTGGGGAGCAAGCCCTGACCGAGGAGAGGCCAGCCTCAAGACTTGGACCCCAGCGCGGTGGCTTTGATTCCCGGGACTCAGCCACCGACGGACTCGGCCGACCTAAAGGCGAATCGGTCTGTGTCTGGTCGCCCAGCGGGAGCGGAGGAAATCGTCCAGCAGCACCTTCGGAGACAACTGGCGACAGCCATCTGCCGCCCGCGGAGCTCCGCTGAGAAATCTGGAAGCCGAACGCCGTCGGGGCTCGGTGCGGAGCGGCCGGGCGTCATGAGGCTCAGCCTCTGCGGCCAGACGAGCAGGTCCCGACTGCGGGCGGAGGAGCACGCGAAAGGCCGTCTGGAAATCCGCGGGCTCCCGGGTGGGCTTCGAGCAGGAAAGAAGGCGCCATCGGTGCGCTCATAGTGGACCGGGACGCGGGAGAAGTTCCGCAAATCCCCTTCCTCCCGGCCGGTGCTAAGGGAGCAGGACAGTGACCGGGCACCCTGGCGCTTTCTCTCCGCCGAGCGCTGCCGCGGATGGGCTCTTCCAGGGCACCCAAGAAAAGGGCCGCCGCAAGGTGGAAACAGCCCTCGCCTCCCTGGCCTCCAGGCGCCCAACCTCTTTGCAGCCAGCGACCCCCGGGTTCCCGCAGGGCGGGCAGGGACTAGAACCAGGGGCCTGGCCTGCTCCAGCTCTGCCCCGCACCCCTTCCCCTCGTCAACCGGCCTTACCTTCGGCTGCCTGAAGCACATTCAGCTCCAGCCCCTTGAACGTCTTGCTCGCCAGCTCCTCCAGGGCGCAGAGCGGGGAGTCGGGGGCGGGCACGCCGCTCCGGGGGGGTCCAGCAGAGCCGGCGACCTTGTCCAGCGGGCGGGCGGCAGGGGCTCTACGCCCGGAAGGTCGGCTCAGGATGTCTTCGATGCTGAAGGGGGTAAGCGGCTTGTTGGAGTTGCCGGGCGGCGGCAGCTGGTCCAGCGGGCTCCGGCGCCTCTCTTCTGCTGCGCCGGGCTGCGGCAGCGGGGGAACTGCCTTCCCTTCCTTGGCGGATGTCATTGCGGGGGAGGGAGGGAGGGAAGGGGGAGGACTGGCCCCGGCTTGTCCCAAGCGCCACAGCGGGCCGAGTGTTCAGCACCCCCTGCGGGTCATTGTGAGGCTGCCCTCCGGCCTCAGAAGCTCCGTAAGCCAGCCCTTGGTGGTGCTGAGCGGCCCGCGACCCCGGCCTAGGCGACCAGAGCAGCAGAATGTCCCCCGCCCATCCCCCTTCCGGGGCGCGACTGTTGTGGCGCGGGAGGGGGCGTCCGTCGGGTCTCCTGCGCCTCTCGCCGTCGGCGAGCGAGTACAGTCGCAGCCAAGACCGCTCGGGCGCTCCAGCCTTAAAGGCGCACAGGCTGGGCCATCGGGTGGGCACGGGGTAGGAGGAGCCAGCGCCGAAGTGTTAGCAAAGTTCCAGAGCCGGAGGGGGGGCTGTGGGGGAGCGGGGGAGGGAAGAGAAGGGGATCCCCGCTTCTCAGGGCGACTGGGCGAAGGAACCACCGCCTCGCCGCTCTTCCGGAGTTGCAGGCTGGCCCGGAATGCCCTCTGCTCAGCTCCGGCGCCCCGACCCTGGCGGCCCCAAGCTGCTCTGGGGTGTCTCTCCGGGGAAGAAGACCCTTTGGCCGTCCAAGTAGCGCCTTCCGTGCAGACCCTGCTTGGTCGGGCAGTCCCGCGAGAGCCGCCGGATCGGGCAGCTCCTCCCTCCCTCCCTCCCTCCCTCCGAAGGAACGGGCGCCGTCGGCCTCCTCCGGGGCTTCAACGACTGCAGTTCATCTGGTGATGCGAGTGTCGAGTCGTATTCCGGGAGGAAGCCCCCGAGTCTTGGCAGCTCGCGTCCCCAACCGAGTTGCGTCTTTAGCTCTGCGGGGGAGGCGGAAGCCATTCCTTAATGCCATTAGCCTTCAGCGGAGAAGCCCCCCTTCTCAGAGGCAGCGGTTGGTGAGTGCCTGCTGGGGAGGCTCCCGCGCGAATTGCCAGCCTTGGTCGCCAAGCTGAGCGCCTCCTCTGTCCGCTCTCCTTTTGCGGGCAGAAGCTGCTGGACCTCCCCCCCCGCCTTTTTTTTCTGGAGGGATCGGGAGGTCCCCGCCATTGTTCTGTGGTTCTGTGTTACGACCGTCCAGTCCTGGCTGTCCCCCGTCTTTCCAAAGGGAGTCGCTTGGCGCCGAGCGGAATCCTGTTCCGTTCCCAGCCTTTTCCTCGGTCCCGTTCGGAGGACGACGCGGGAGTGAAGCAGAGCGAAGCGCCGGTCTGGCTCCAGCCTTCCAAGGCCCCCCAAACCCGCCACGGCTGGGACTGCGGTTGCTCTCTTTTGCGGCGGAGTTCAGTGATCGGCCCGTTCTTGTTTAACACGTGTTATTTTTAGCCGCGCTGTCCGCCTGCTGTCGTTTCAGAGGGGCCCTGTTCCCGACCCTCGCGCTCCCGCTCGCTCCCTCGCGGGCTTCTTCGATCCGCCTTTCCACCGGAGCCGCAGCGCTTGTGCTGGTGGATCCCAGACGCACCGAAGCGGACGCGAGGACGCAGGTTTGTCTGCGTCCTTCTGAAATTTTTCGTCCAGCCCCCCCGGCGCCCACCGCCTTTTCGCCTTCCGTCTTGCACCGCCCGTCCGGGGACCTCGCACCCCTTCCTGGCCGCCTCCCAGACCACTCTTGCGCTCTTTTAGGGCCGGGCCAAAGACTCGGCCTGCGCCGCTGCCACTCAGATTCCCGTGGATCAGGCCCTCCTCACCCTGGTAGTCTCGCCGCCTGCGGGCCAGCTGGGCTCTCAACGCACCCCCCGCCCCCGCCGCTGCTAATGCAAGGCAGACGTGCAACATCCCAGTAAAAGGAGTCATAAAAAGCGACTCCCCCCTCGCCATAAAGAGGTTTTCAAAGTCCCCCGCTGGCCGACTGCCTGAAGGAGGCTGAGCTGAGTGCCGGCTGGGCGGCCCCGGAGCTCACCGGTGGTGTGCCCAAGCCAGCCTCCCCGAAGAAGGGGCCTCTTGGGGCGCCCCCACCCCGCCGGAGTCGGCACCCCGGTGCTCTTCCCCCCCCCCCGGCTTTTGCTTGCCTGCAGTTTTATGGGCTCCCTCGCTCTAAATGGCCCATAAAAGCGCCGCGTCTGGGAGTGATTAAGACCCGCAGCGCGGGATTCTTGGGCAGGTTTTGGATTTCACTGACCCGGCAGGCCGTAAAAACCTCAGACAAATAGCTCCATGATCCCGCACGCTTGTAAACCCCCTTCCCTTGCTGGTGCCCTCCTCAGCCAGCTGCGGAGAGGCCGCCTGGCTGCCGGGAGCAGAGAAAGCAGTGCTCTGACAGGCTGGAGAACCGCTCGGACCCAGCAGCCGGGCGGAGCCGGGCAGCCTACAGCAGACAGAAAATCTTCCGCGGCCCGCGAGCCCCTGGCCAGGCCCTCTCCAGACCAAACGCACTCTCCCCTCCTGTTGGTCGGGCAGATAGAGCTGTGGCCGCTAGCTCGGGGTGGGAGAGGCGGATCCTTCCTTCCTCGACCTTCAAAGGGAGAAGCAGGCAAATGCGAAATGCAGGCGCCCTTCGCCCGTAGCCCCCACTACAAGCAAACTCTATGGCACTCCATGGAATGCCCTACATTGCCCTGTTCTTGCACAGCCCACCTTGAGCTGCTGGTGCTATGCGAGAACAGGGCAAGACTGGCGCAGAAGAGTAGCCCCGCCAATGGCCACCGGCCGCCCTCATTCCCCCCCCCCCCCGCCCCGCGCAGCTCTATTTGTAAAGGCGCAGGCTGAGCCGTCCTGAAATCCCACAGGCTCCCCAGGAGAGTGAGCAGACTGGGAGGTTCACCAGACCCCCTTCTCCTCTCGCCTCCATCTTCTCCTAGAAAACACTTTGCTTCCTTGGAACAAGATCCGTGCAGAGGACACCGAGAGGGGGTGAGGTCTTTCTTGGAGGGTCTTCGACAAAGACCGAAAGCTCCGCAGCCGCAGCCGCTGTCACTGATGGTAGTCCCCAGACGGCGTTCGCAGAGGGAGAGAGCTGAAAACGTGCTCACACTGAACACGCATATGTTCTTTGTCCATGCGTGTCTTCTCTGGCTTCCAGTCCCTGAGTAGCCGGTGATGCAGAGATCCGAGTCGGGCTAGGCTTTGGGGATTTGTCCGATTTTTTTCCCTCTAGCATCCCTAAGACACACGGAGGCTTCCCGGGGTTCGGCCTAACCTCTGTATGTAAGGGGAATGCAGCGCCAGCGTCCCGCTCTGCTCCCTATCTCACAAGCACAACCGGCAGGCCGGTGCTCTGGCCAAAAGCTCCCGCGACCAGGGAGAGAGATCCCGAGCGTCAGGCAGCCACGGGCCCCGCAGACCAAGGAACTGTCTCTGGGCCGGGGAGAGACAGCAAGCTGGCTCGCCAAGCATCGCCATAGCCTCAGTCCCTCGCAGCTAAGCCACTGCGCTCCAGCCCAAATTCCGACGTTCAAGGCAGCTGCACATTTCCCTGCTGTTGTCCCCGAGGTCCAACGACTTGCAGCTCTCTGCTCTCAAGGTCCCTGCAGCAGACTCCTCGCCGCCGTGTGCCCTCCAGTGCTGGGCAGCCGCTCTGAGGAAGCCAAAGGCCGCCGGTTCGCTCTCCTCGCCTCCCTCCCCTTTGCTTCGCCCTTCGCTTCCTGCGGGGGGGGGGGGGGAAGGAGCCGCCGCTCGAAGTTTCGCCCCGTGTTGAAGGAAGACCAGACCGGATCCTGCTGCTTTTGTCGACAGGCAAGTTCGGGGTAGATTCCGCCGGCGGCTCCGGAGTTTGCTCCTTTGCCGGCCCTTCCCCGCCAAGAAACGTGCGAAGGCCTGGGGCGCTTTTCCTCCTGCGGCCTGATGGAACCGGCCGCAGGAAGACAGCCCTTTCTCGAGCGCCGCTTGGGGAGTCCTCGGCCCGCCTGCCGCCGGCTAGTGGTGCAAAGCGGAAGGGGCTCCATCTCAGCGCTGCCCAGGGAGCATCCCGCCCATCCCCGGGTTGCCCGGCTACCCAAGGCGGCTCTGCGCGGGTAGCGCAAAGATCATTCGGACGGGCTCAGACCACCAGGCCTGGCTTCTGGGTCTGACGCGGCACAGGCTCTCGCCTCGGTTTCGGGCAGGGATTTCTCGCCCCCCCCGAAGATGTTTGTCCCAGGCCAGCGGCAGAAAGGTTAAATGCAGCTGTCACTCTGAGCCTAGTCTCCGCTCGCCTCTCCGCCCCGGAGCCTTTAATTCCCGCTTGCAGTGATAGATGGGCCGTTTACACGAGCAATTAGGAGCGGGTGGAGGCCGCCGCCGCCGCCGCCGCCGCCGCCGCATTGGGGGGGGGGGAGGTGGGCGCCGCACAGATGGCGACTTTCCTGTACAGACAAATCCCACCGTGACCGCGCCGCTTCAGCTGCTGTGGGGCGGGGGCGGCGGAAATGTGCGGCGATTTTTGGTCTGCTGTGTCTGAGGTGGACCGGTGAGTCACCTTGATCAAGGGGAGGAAGAACCGCTCAGTGGGGTTGGCAGTTCTTGGGCATCTGGGGGCCAACGTTTTGCCCGATCCCTGAGAAAGGGCCAGAATCCCGGGGAGGGAGGAGGAGGAGGAGAGAGCCCCGTCCCCCACCTTCCATCCCCTTGTTCTTCCTCCCCATCGAGACTCATCTTCAGGCGGGGAAGGGCTGTGACCAGCCTGCGGCTCTGGCTCGAGAGCAGCCCCGGTTGGATAGGTCAGGCCAGGTCGCGGCCTCAAAATGCGACCAATGTTTCCGCCACGGAAGCGTGGCCAATCCCTAAATGCCGATCGCATCTATTCCCCCTCCTGGCCAGGATGCGTGGCCTTGGACCATCTTTGGCAAAGTTAAGCCCCGCGCCGCCCCACGCCCACGACCGAACGGGGGCGGGGGCGCTCCTGGGCAGCCGCGCTTTCCCCTGCGCGTTTTCCGGCTCGAGGAAGGGGAAGGAGGGCCGGGACCCCAGCCAAACCCAGCGCGCCCGGGGATTGGACCCGGCCGAGGAGCCGCCCCACGGGCCGGGGAGGAGGCCAGCGGGGCAGGAGGCAGGGCTGAAGGCGCGCAGAGGAGAAGGTCTGCCGCCACCCTCGGCCCAGCCGGCCCTTGCAGGCAACCCAGGCGGGGCCTGCGGGAGGAGGGTCTCTGCCGAGTTGTGCGGCGCGGTCGGGGCTCCTGGGCCCTACCGTGGCCCCGCAGTTTCGGGGCAGCCCTGCGGGGAGGGGATAAATGCTTCGGGCTCTCAGAGGGTCGGTTGGGTGGACCGGCGCCACTAGCCGACCCGGAGGAGGTTGGAGCCGTCCGGAGGCCGCAGGGCAGCCGCCGCTCGGCCATCGCCCAGGCTGCCCAGGCGCCCCGCTGCCGATCTCAGGTGCCCGTTCCTCCACGTGCAAGGGAGGGAAAGGGCCGACACAGTGTCTCCTTTTCAGTGTTCCGGTCTCGGAGTCCCGCTGCATATTTCTGTCAGGGTCAGCAATTTCCAGTGTAATCCGTTTATGAGCCCTAGAAAGGATGTACCTGGATCCAGTTCGCTGTTTTCAGGATCTCAGTCACGTCCACCACTTCTGTAACTTGTTGCCATGGTTTGCCTGGGCTCCTTCCAGCAAAAGGCTCTGCTGCCCCGTTCCGGAATAAAGGTGGGCCCGATCTGGGGCAACAGAAGTCCCTTCCTCCCTTTAGGGCTCCTTGTCCTCTGGTGGTCCAGAATTTTTTTTGTAACATATTTTAAAATATTGTTATCATTTAATCCTTTTTGGGATAATATTCCTTATTTAAAAAAACATTCTCAATATCATGGCTTTAATTTCTTTTGCACAAATTGCTAAGTCTTTTTCCTAAGGGTTAGGTGCCACATCAAGAGGGGACCTTCAT
This sequence comes from Python bivittatus, assembly GCF_059951505.1. Lineage (NCBI taxonomy): Eukaryota > Metazoa > Chordata > Lepidosauria > Squamata > Pythonidae > Python > Python bivittatus. Next base: position 1,964,195 of record NW_028277106.1, read on the forward strand.
TAGCTCCAGCAGTTGCCCCCCCCCATAGGAGAGGCAACAGGCAATGGTGACATGGCTGCTAGTAAGAAACCTCCAGGTTGGATTGTTGCAATTTCCTCTTCGTGGGGCAGCCCTTGAAGACAGTCTGGAACTCCCAAATGGTCCAGAATAAGACAGTGCATTTGGTGAGGGGCAACTCTTGAAGGTGCCACATCACTCCTCTGCTTAAGTATCTAAGTCAGCGGCCAGTTGTTTTCCTGTGCAATGTGTTTCCTAGAGCTTTCAAAGACTTCCCCAACTTGGGTCAAGGTGACTTAAAGGAACAATGACTTCTGCGTAATCCACAACAGGAGCAGCATTAGTTAACCTTTTGAGGGCTCCACTGTGGATATGTTGATCATCAAGCTTGAACTGTGTGTTTTCACAGGGCCATCCCACATTGTATTATGGATTCAGAGGAGGCTTTTACTGTGGCTTTCCAGAACCTTGCTTTCTTTTCGTTTTTTAAAAAATATTTTATTATATCAATATAAACTATTGGAATGGGGTGGTATATAATTTTGTTACAGAAATCAACTAAGTCGTGGGCACACTCACAAACCGACTACCAGGATGTGGCCAATAATTTTAAAAAATTGACGAAAGGCAACTGGTGTGAACATTCCCTGCCCTCTCCCAGTTCCTGTGGATGCTCTTTACTATCCCAGCGTTCCTTTGCCATTTCTGTGTGTGTGTGCGTGTGTGTGTGCACATTTCTAAAGAAATAATTGGACTGCAAGGAGCCACTATTTTATTTTTTAAGAACCCATTGGTATCTATGGAGCCCAGAGACCTTCTCATAAATCAGGGATGGCCAAGAACCACACAGTGTTTTTAAAGAGCTGGGGGAGGCAAAATGATGAAGCTACAGTCACCTGTGGGACACATATTTATCTGTCAAATCATAAGTGCTGATATCAAAACAAACCAGACTTGCAATATTTACAGCAATTAAGAACAAAAAACAAATCATTTAAAAATTCACCATAAAAACCAGACTGGCTGGGGTAACATGTTCTTGCACGGTAGACCCTCTGGAATAACTACATTTTCATGTTTCCAAGGCCAAACCTGAGGGGGCCAACCTGATCCAAGAGGAGACCGTTCTACAGAACAGGTGCCCCTATCCAGGAACTGTGCCTAGCAGTTTCTCTCAGGAGGTGCAAGTGGGGCTGGCTGCTTCTGGCTGGAGGAGGCAGTCTTGCAAGTGCTTGGTGTCAAGGGCTGTCTAGGTGATGACCAGCACTTTGAATTGAACCAGAAACCTATTGGAAGCCAGTGTGGGACCGATGTCCTCATGGCAGAGAGCACCAACCCCTCCCCAAGCAGCTGCCTTCTGCATTAGCTGAAGTCTCCAAGCAGTCTTCAAAGGCAGTATCAGCATCAGTAAAAGTTATAGTTTAAAAGTGATAGTTAGAGACAAATGCCTTGGTTTGCAGCATTTCAGCTTCCCATTTATTCAATAAATATAACTTTTATTTGAGACTGGGTTTTCCTGAACAGGAGATTCTGTCTTACTTGTTTATTCTTAATCTGTAAAATATGAACACTCTAAATCCTCTTTAGAGGCGAATTTGTCTTTGTCGTGAGGATGCAGGATCTTCCTATGCAGAGCTACAGACTCTCTTTTGGAACGGGGTGCTCTCTTCTCATGAATTTGGAGTGACGACAGCACCTCCATGCAGGGCCTGGACTTCAGGAGTTCAGGGGTTCTCAAGACTTCCAATGCAGACCAGGCAACCCACTGCTTTCGACAAAGCCCGGCTCGTCCCAGCAGCTGGCAGAGAGGCTCCGGCAAGGGCTTTCTCGGTGGCTGTGAGTGAAAGGGAGGGAGGCCTCTAGAGAAAGCAGAGTCCTTCAGGCGCATTCCTGCCCTGGCTTCAGCTGGCCTCTGATGGGTCCTGGGCCTGGCCACCCTTTCCATTTGCCTGGTGCCCCCCCACCTTGCCTGATGACCCAGTCTCAGGAAATGGTGCTAAGGGCACAATGCTCCCAACTCCCTCCTCCCAGCTGTGCCCCCCCTCGCCAGCTTTCCCAAAGCGGCTTCCTTTCCTTTGTCAAAGGGCTGCTACTGTCAGAGGAGATCGGTCTTCTGGACCTCTCCACCTACAACTCCCATCATCCCCTGCCAGCAGGCCCAGGGCTACCTGGCTAGGAGTAATGGGAATTGTAGTTTAACATGGCTCTTAGACATACAAGACTCAGATAAAAGGGGACATCCTTGGCTGGCAAAAAAAGGCCCCCAAAACAGAGGAGTGTATTGACAGGGTGAAAGGACAATTATGGAACCAACAACCTCCGATCTTAAGAGGTATTTTAGTTCCACAGAGACACGCACTCTCAGAGAATATCCCTGACTGCACGTCTCCTCCCTCCATCTTTTGGATATGACCAGGGTCCAACCCCGGCCATCTCTTTGCCTAATCCCATCAGACCCAAACTGACCCCCTCCCAGTCAACCCCCTCCCCCATAAGCCCCTCTGAGGGAAAGAATAGAAGCCTCTTCGCCAGCCCACAGCACAGCCCAAGGGGAGTCCTAATACAGAGGTTTAAGAATTAAGAAACGTGACAGATGAATACAGTTCAGTGAGGGAGCTGCGACACAGCAACAAGGTGAGAAACCCCAGCCTTCCATCCTCCATCCGGGACACCCACCCCCCATTATCTCCACATGATCTCCATAGCCTTCACGAGGGCCTTCCCCAACTCTGCTGCCCTCCTGAAAGGCCCGTTTTGCCCAACAACAGAACTCGCCCCAGAACTCACCCTGGCCAGGACCTGCCCAGCTTCCTCAGACTGGCCAGCCAATCTAGGATTGCCCACTTGCAGCCCTCAACTTCAGTAAAAATCTTCTACTGCCCAGGGTCCCTCTTTCTTGCAAGCAGGCACCCAACAGTCATTGCAATAAACATGGTCCTTTTTATTTATTTTTATTTATCATATTTATATAGCCGCCCATCTCATGCAAACTTCTTTTCCTCAGTGTTGTGCTCCTTCTTCAGACTGAAACCACAACATACAGGTAATTAAATAATAAGAAACATAATTTCTGTCTTACAAATTTACGTATTTATAAGATACAATTATGCAGGTTTCTCATTTATTGCTTTGTGTTCTCCGTCTTACTTTTAGTAACCTTTTCTGAAATACCTGTTAGGTAGACAAATAGCATGACCCATTCTAAGGCAGGTCTCCATTCCTCGAGGTGTTTGTTCATTAAATGTAATGATTTACAATGCTGCCTTTCTACTGACATAGAGGTTAAAGCTTTCCACATTTGTTCTGTTGCTAAAACTATTTGAAACAATCACAGAGGTTAAGAAAACGACTAGCCAACCATAAAGATTTGTCACTGAAAACTGCACCTTACGCTAACGCTCCTCTTCCAAACCTCTGGCAAAGACAGCCCGCTCTCCAGTTTTCGCTAAGCACGACAATGGCGTGCAGGACCGCCAGAGAAGGAGGAGATGGCCACCCGCCCTTTTTTCTTCCTCTGCCGTTTTCAGTCAAAAATGGAAAGGACGGAGCTGTAGAAATGGGCACATACCTCTGCGGAGGGGAGGCGGTGTAGCCACCTGGAGTGACATTGCATCCCTGGTCTTGAGGTGCCATCTGAGTGGAAGCAAGAAAGGAGGGCTGGTTTGTGATGGCCCTCCCAAACCCGCCCATACACAATGGCTGCAGTACTTTAGGAATGCGACCTTAGGTTGCATGGACAGCGCATTTGAAGAAAGTGTCAGAGAAATGGAAAGAGGTAAAGGCAATGCTTTGATCTGACTTTAATTTGGATTGCGTAGCAGCTGGATTCCATGGTCCCTTCTAATTCTAGGATTCTGTGTGCATGCAGGCGCCCCCCATCTTCAGTCCTTCTCGTCAACCAGTCCAAAAGACGGGGGGGGGGGGGGGCGGAGGCGCTAAATCTGGGCTTGGACCCCAGAGTGGACCAGACAAGGCCAAACAGGGGAGCCAACTGGAGGAGCCACCGCAGGTCGCTGTTTGGGGGGGGCTGGGGACGGTCCGTGGTCTCCCGGATGCCCCTGGTTTGGCTCAGGCCAACCGTGGCTTGGCCAAAGAGGATTTGCCCTCAACGACCAGTGTTCTGGCGACATGCAGGATAGACTGCTGCAGAGGTCAGGCAGGGGTCCCTTGAAGACAGTTCAGAAAACACACCCGCTGTGGAATGAAGCTGTCTCATTTTGATGGATCATCACCTTGAAATCACCACAGTCTTTGGAGCCTCCCAGGCCGAGTGTCCATCAAATCTGTGGAAGCTGAGGGGAGGGGGGGGTCGAAATCCCATTTGTCCTTCCCAGCATGACACCCCCCGCAGATGGTGCTCCGTCAGCCCACATTTGCTCTCTCCCACCGACCCTCCCTCCCTGACCGCCGTTTCGCGATCCTGGCCGGGCGGGGGCGGGGCGGCAGGAAAGGAGCGTGCGGCTCCGGCTTGGCTTTGGTGCGCCCGCGCGGCTCTTTCCTCTTCCATTGTTCTGCGGATCCATTTCAATAATGCAAATCTGCCGGGGGTAATTCAATTAGAGGCCTGAATGCAGGGCGGAAGCGCGGGCTCGGGAGGGCCGAGCCGTTCCCGCACGGAGATTGCTTCCAAATGAGTTCCCTTTAATACGCGGAATGCCGGGCGCAAAATTAAGCTGTCAGGAGGCCTGGCGGAGAAGCCACTTTCACGCCTCCCGGACCGTCGGCCAGGCGGATCAGCGCCGGCGTAGATCGCGCCGCCCCTCGGCGCGCAGGGCCCGCGGCGTGGCCGGCGCAGGAGCGGGCGGCCCCGGGCGGCTGCGCTCCCTTCGCGTCCTCAGCCGGGCGTCGTTCCGTCCGCGCCACTGTCCCGGGCCGGCGCGACCCTTCAGACAGCAGTTGTAGTCCTTCAGCATCAATTCTTGGCATTAACAAAAGCAGCAACAATCGTAAAAATGCTGTCATGCAAAACCGTGATTGGGAGACGCAGCAGACAACTTGTAATGTGCCCAATGGCGACAGAATTACTAACACGCATTGGCAGAATTCAGCTCCTTTCCCCATTTTAAACTGTCCTTTTAGGCCTGGACTGGGCATTCAGAATTATTGTTGTTATTATTAGACTAGGTTTATCTGGCCATCCAATTTGCAAGCACAATCCTGTGTTTGAAGAAACATGAAAACAAATAATTAAAAATATAAATGTAATGAATATACCTTTGGAACCTAAACAATTGGATAATGAAATAACAATTAACAATGAAGAAGTAACAATAACAGAAGCAATCAAGGCCAGTTCAAAGGTCTTACATTCTATGTGGCCTCATCCCATGGTCTGCCCCAGTGCTTGAGAGAAGAGCCACAGTTTTATGGCTTTGCAGAAGGACAGAAGCATCGGGGCCATCTGAATCTCAGGGGAATGGTCTTCCATAGGGCAGGCACTGGGACGGAGAAGGCGTGCCTCCTGGTCCCACCGTGTGACATTGTTTTGTAAAATGGACCCACAGCCTGCCCACTCTGCTGAATCTCTGAGAAGAGACTAATGGAGACAAGCCATCCTACAAGTTATCCAGCCCTGTGCCCTGAAGGACTTTAGGTGATAACCAGAACCCTAAGTTGCACCCGGAAGCTTATAGGGAGCCTATGCAGTTATACGGGTGCCACAAGGTGCCTTAATAATTACTTGCTCCACAGCATTCTGGATCAGATGTAGCTTCTGCATGGTTTCCAAGGGCACCCCCATTTAGAGCACATTGTAATAGTCTAAGTGAGAGTTGACTAGAATATTAGTGACCATGAGTACAGCCTTTTGATCCAGGAACGGTGCAATTGATGTACAAGATGGATTTGTACAAAGGCCTTCTGGGCCATGGCTATCAAGGCAGGAGCTGAGAATCCAAGGCAGTCTCCAAAATTGCATACCAATTCTGTCTGGGGGAATGTAACTCCATCCAGAACCAGAAGTGGAGAACCTCCAGCGTTAGTGGACCTAAAGCCCACAGCCCCTCAGTCTTGCTAGGCTTCAGCAGAAGCCTGTTATTCCCCATCCAGACCCCCCAGTCTCCAGACACTGAGAAAGAACCTTGACAACAGCACTTGGTCAGCCTACGGTGGAGATGTATAACTGGGTATCATTGATGTATCAGTGATATCTGACCCCATACTGACAGATGACCCCCCTCATCAATTTCAGGTTAGAGTGAAGAGAGAGAAGGTAGAGCCCTAGGGAACCCTCCAACACAGAGGCCTTTGGCTGGGTCTCTTGCTCCCAACACAGCCTCAAAGCCAGTCCAGAAGATACCATCATCAATGGAGTCAAAGGCCACTGAGAGATCAAGAAAGGCCAGGATAGATGCACTACCTTCCCCTCAGTACTACCGATGGTCATCTAGAAGTGTGATCAATGCTCTCTCAGTGATGCATCCTAGTCTGAAATCTGACTAGAAGGGAGCCAGATCATTTGTTTCATCCAGGCTTCTCTGTAGCTACAAAAAGGTAAGGTTGTATGAAAGGCGTTTAGTATCATTGGATCTAGGGAAGGTTTCTTGAGAAAGGACTGGAGCACAGCCTCTTTAAGAGTTCCCTCCCTCCCAGAAGCATTTGCCACCATCGGAGTCCAACTACATGTCATCTCCTAGGAGAGCTTAATCAACCAGGACGGACATGGATCTAATATATAGGTGACTGCAATATTAAAGCACCGAGGTCCCTGCCTACTTCCTCAAGGCTAACAGGTTCAAACCGATCCCAGATACCTATGCCAGGTTGTGCCCAGTGGTCTCTAAGGGACCTGCACAGCCAGAGTCTAATTCAGCACAAAGCTGGGAGATTTTATCCGGCAGATGCCCAGAGTAGTCTTGACAGCTGCCTTGCAGATGTTCCTCTGGCCCTTCCCTCCTTACGAGGGATTGGGTTATTCTAAACAAGGCCACTGGACGGCTCTCTATGGATGCAATAAGAGCAGAAAAATAATTACATTTTCCTGCCCCTATTGCCCCAAAGTAGTCTTTAAGGAAGGATCTTACCTGTGATTGAGCAGGTTCACGCGTTGTTTTCCTCCAGGGGTGTGCTAGGCATCTCTTCTGCCATTTCATCCTCCAGGAGGTTCTCTAGGTCTGCGGGCAGAGACTAGCAACGCAGGCCCAGTCTCCTTCCCCCCCCACCACCACAAGGAGCAGTGCAGAGAGCCCTCGGGGTAACGAGAGTGATCTGACCATGGCAACGGATTGACGGGGACACCTCCCAATTACAGTCACCCCACCACGGCCTGAGATCAAAACCAGGTCTGTCATCTAAACGTTGCTGTGGGAAGGCAGACTGAAGTTCCCCAGCACTATGTGCTTGGGAACTGCAACAGAACGCAGACCTGACCTCAAGGGGCTCAGGTAGGAATGCCCTAGGCAGCAGGGAGGCTGAGTGGTAGCCACAGGCCCATCTGACCCCTAGATGCACAGCCACCTATCTGTGGGGCACCTCCTCAAGCCAGCGGGGTCTCTCCAATAATTCCAGTCACCCCGCTGCCCTCCCCTGGGTAGCAGCTGGTGCCATGCGCAAAGCCCAGGTGGACAGATTCCCCAAAGAGAAGTCGATGTGATGGAATGGAATTATGAAGGCCAAGCTCAGGGAGACAAACATTTTCTTAGCTCGCCAGAACCGTGTGGGAGGAACAAGAGGATGTGACTGGCACCTCCCTGAGGAATTCACACTGTTGTGGCTGGAGGACTTTGGGAACTGGGGTTTTAGTCTGGGAAGATTCTTGCTAGAGGTTGTAGCTAATAAACAGCTGGACTGAATTGGCATTGTCTCTTGGAGTTCCTTGGGCTAGGCCTGACAGCCGCCCCTCCATGCCCAGCCAGTTCTTGGTCACGCACACCAGGCTGGCCCTTTCGTCCACTACGACATCGTGGACGGGGGACCTTTATTACAGCCAGACCTGGCGTTCCACAGCAACAGCCTGAACCTGGGATGCCGAGAATGCAAAAGGGAGTGGTGCGAGACCGAGAAGTGCCAGTCAGGCGTTCTCGTGCCCTAGCCGGAGCCCAGCTTTGGTGGAAGAGATGCCTTCGACACCCACGTGCCCAGGCAGACGGGCTGACGCTCGGGCAACTGCCGAGCCACCTCCTCAAGCGAGAAAGGGTGCACTGGCCCATGACTGTGCACCAGCAAGGGCCTTTCCTCTTGGCAGCACCTATGGGGGCTGCCACTCAGCCGGTCTGGCCAAGGTCTGCATTGTCCATCTGGAGGGATGCTTGCCCCCTGTCTGCCCAAGACCCTCCAGAGCCACTGTGGGCCAGAGATCCAGCAGAATGGGTTCAGGAGCCCCAGAGGACCCTCAGGGAGGAGCTCAGCACCCAAGGAAGGGGCTGCAGCCCAAGGAGCCCCTAGCAGAGCAAGGGGGGGTTTTCGATGCCTCCCCCTACCACAAGGCTTTTGTATCACTTCATATCTGCAGCTTCTTGAGGGCATCCTTTCTCATCTTCCATGGTTATTTGCTGTGGCAGTGCGATTGGCCCAACATGGCACAGTGGCCGCTGTGACAGCTGTGGTAGGCAATGCCCAAAGAGGCCGGGACAGGGCTCCCCTAGAGCTGTGGGCAGTGAGAGGGACTGGCCCCGGTGCCCCTGTTCCACGGTCCTAGATCAGGGCTGTCTCGCAGCAGTAAACCAGGTCGGCCAGGCGGTGCCGGAGGAGGCAGGGAGCAGCAGTCCCTGGTGGAGGGCATCCCTCTGAGCACTCGATGTCAAGAGGGGGCAGGGACAGTTCTGGCCTGCCCGTCATTTTATTTATTTAATTTAATTTATATACCAAATTTATATTACCGCCCAGCTCCCCCACATGGAGGGACTCTGGGCAGTTCACAACAAATTTTCCATTTGGCGTTACGCCCACCCCCACCCCCACCCCAGTCCCAGCTGGTCAGTGCGGCTGGGTCTCTGCAGCTCTAGGCAGCTTTGTGGCCGGAGTGCCTTTGAGGAGCTGGTGGGACGGTCCCACCCTTACCCTTATCCACAAAACGGTCCCGGGCCCTTTCCTGGTGCGTGGAGGGATCCTGCAAGGACCTGACTTCCAACCCCCAGGAGGTCATCCACGGACATCCGTCCGCAGTAAGGCGGTGACCTCCCTGCTCTCTCTGTCCCCGCCCCCCCGTGGCACCTGAGGCTGAGCCACCCCTGGAGCCGCCAATGGCGCTCATGCACGGCCTAACCCCCTTCCAGAACTCCAGGCCACGGAACGGGCATCGCCTTGACAATCCAGCCTGGGGCCGAGAGACGGCCATGCGTGTGGTTTGGGCCAGCAGGAGGGGGGCAGCCTCCTGAGATATTTGCAAGGCCCCTCGAGCTCCAAGACAAGAGGGGCAAGAGGGGCCGGCAGGGATCAGAGGCAAACGGTCTGGCAGCCCCTCCCGCCCGCTTGGCCTTTCCCAAGGTCAGGGGTCCCATCCGTCAGCGGGAGGGCAGGGCCGGTTTGTCTGGCCCGCCTGCTTGGCTTTGAAATGGGAAGCGGCGGCGGCTCCTCCACCTCGTTGCCCTGTTTGGCCTCCCGGGCCATCTGGAGGCTGCGCAGCATTTGTTCTGGGCCAGGTGTCAGAGAAGCCACCACTGGGCCTGGCTGATGCGGGCGCCCACGGACTTTGCTTCTGGATTTCAAAGTGCGCCAGTGCGGGGACGGCCGAGGTAGTGGGCGAGCCCTGGGATTGCGCTGTGAGGTCGCACTGTCCTCGACTCTTTGCTTTACCCGTTCAAACCTGTCCGATTCTGGGAGACTGCCCGGGCAAGTCCCTGCAGCTTTCTTGGCAAGGTTTTTCAGAAGGGATTTGACCTGGCCTCCTTCTTCCCGGGGCTGAGAGAGAGGGGCTGGCACAAGGCCACCCAGCTGGCTTCACGCCTAAGGTGGGACTAGAACCCATGTCCCCCAGTTTCTAGCCTGGTGCCTTTAACCACGGCGTCAGACTGGCCCTCATCCTTGATTCTGCCTCTGAAGAAAAGATCGCAGCGGGCCCCCCTCCCCAAGCCAACGGAGGTCTTATTCCTGGAACAGCAGGGCGTGATGTTTTTAGCGCTGCCTGTGAGGACGCCAGGCCAGGCCAGGCCAGGCCAGGTCCGGGCCCTGGCCTGGGCCTTGGAAGGCTCAGCAGCATTGACAGAGCCCCAAAGTGCACCCCTGGCGCTCCTCGGCCAGAGGCTGGAGGGCAAGGCGTGTGTGGCTGGAGGCAATGGATGCAGGCAGAGGATGCTGCACAGATCTCTGCAAAGGCAGGAGAAGGATCGGTGGGTCCTGCAGGCGAAGGAGCACAGCTGGGGCCAGAGGGAGCCAAGAGAGAACCCTCTGCCGTTTCCTGCAGGGGGTGCGGGGCGCTTCCCGTGGAATCAGGAGGGCAGTCCCTCCTTACCCCCCTCCTGCCATGCCCTCTTGCTGCTCTCATCCGCATGCGGCTTCAATTAAATTGGTTGCAGGAACTCCAGCTCACCCTTCGCCCGGGCAAAGAAATAAGGAAACGGTTTGTCTGAGCTGCTGACAGCCGTGCGCCACACGCAAGAGATGGATGACCTGAGCGATTAAAGGCTTGCAGGCGGGCCAGCAGCGCTCACCTGAGTAGGGGAGCAGGGGCATAGGGAGGGTGAGGGCATCTCATTGCACCAAGAATGACAAATTGGGGGCACTTCAGGGGCAAGCATGCACTACGGGGCCTGGGGGCGAAGGAGATGATGGAGCCCCCCCCCCGGGCACAAGGGATGTGAGCCTGGGGGAGAGAGGAACCCAGGGGTCTGCAGCTAGGGCTCCACCCTCTCCTGGTGAGCAGGATTCATGCCCCAGAGCCCAGGGGTCTTCCAGGCCAGGACCGGCCCTAGAAGCATCCTACGGAGCAGGCGTAATTTGCCTGCAGGCTTGGGGTTTGGCCCTCTTTGGTCGTTGCTGCTCCAGCAGGACCCTCCCACGTGCTGGGTCCCAGGGTGTGGTGACAAGTGCCCCAAAGAGGCAAAGGCAGCCGGCGGGATGCCAGGGCCGCTGCACCACACCGTACCCTCCTTGCAAGCTAAATTAACCCCTTAATTGGGGCACCTTTCAGAATGGTGCACGCCAGCCATGGACTTGTGTCATAGGTGGGCTTGTCAAGAATGCACCATCAGAGGCGGAGGGCACTGCTCTCGCCGCTCCTGCCACCGGACCCCATTCCCGGCCTCGGCCGTCTCTCTGACTCCTTGGCGTGCCTAGCACGTGTGCGTCTGTGTCTGTAGGAGAGGGAGACTGAAGGCCATGGGAGCTTGCAAAGACCGGGCCTGAGCCCACCCGAGGACGGTGACGAGGCGCAGCGCCAGGCTCTGTGGTCTTCCGAGGCAAGTGGGGCATGCCAAAGCAAGGAAGTGCCCCTCCTACTGGGCTCCGCACACCAGAGGAGCTGTGGTGAAAGAGTGCTGAGGGGTGACGGGAGGACAGGCTAGGCACCCCCACCTGCCCCAGAGGATAGGCCTTCTGCCTCTTGGGCTGGGTGGGGCTGGACCCGAAAGCCTTTCCCGGACGGAAGCAGCACGATGCAGTGCAGAGTCAGGGGCCCTCGAAACCTTGGCCAAGCGAGTCTGTACCAAGCCTGGACTTTCCAGCCTCTTGGCCAGAGAACTTGGTCGGGCTGCCCTGGTCTCAAGCTGTTTGCTTGCCTAGCCCTAGTCCTCCTTTCAAGAGTGTGTCCATGTTCAGCTCCAGGCACCCCCTCTCGCCCCTCCCGCTACTGGGCTCCTGGGCCAGCCACGCTCACATCCCTGAGGCAGAAGCCCGGGGACCTTCTGAGTGCCTCCCGAACAGAAACGGTGGAGGTGAGCATGTGGGGCAGGAGGGAGAGCCAGGGCCAGGAAGTCACAGCCAGCGTCAGATGCCCCTGAACAGACCCCGAAAGACCTGCTCTGGTCACGATCACTTGCAGTTTGGAGCCACAGCAGATTTTGTGTAGGGTCTTATAGCATCATCTGGTCGTCATTGCGCCAGAGCATCTGTAACAGAATCTGCCTTTTGCTTGCCACAGTGAGGAATGAGTGATGCTCCAAAACGGTGTGGCCCTTTTCCCTCTGCCCTCCCCTTCTGGCTTTGGTGCAAAGCAACCCCCCTATAAACTGGCTCTATGCAGCCACACTCCCTCTCCTTCCTGAAGTGGGTTCTCTGGGGTTGTGGATGTGCCAGTCACCCTAGGCAAAGGGGTTGGCTCCGCTGTTCTGCCCTTTTGGAACCTCCTCAGTCCCAGGAAAACCTTCACTGATGGGGACATTGCCACAGAAATGAGGTGCATATGATGCAATGGTGCAATGCCATAATTTTGCTACTCTGCTTAGCTTCTCAAGTCCAGATTAGCTAAGCCGCCGCCTCCTCCTCCTCCTCCTCCTCCTCCTCCTCCTCCTCCTCCTCCTCCTCCCACTCCTCATTTTGGCATTTTGCGAGCTAAAATAATGGGGAGGGTAGCCCTGGGAGCCATGAGCCTGCTCCATCGGGGGCAGGGAGGGTGCTGTGCTTGGGCTGTTGCATCTGGAAGCAGGACTCCAAGCTGATCCAGATCTGAGTGTTAGGGGGTTCTCCAACCTCCAGTGGTTACAGATGGCCTGCTCCCAGTTGGATCCCAGTGGCAGGGAGGCATTTGGCAAGGCCTTTCCACCCGGCGTGTCCCTCCTTACTCGCCCGTCCTCCCGAGCTGCTTCCAACAGTGCAGCCCTGCTCTGGAACCAGCCACCCAGCTCAGCCTGGCAGCAGGTCAGAGCGCTAGAGTGGTGTAGAGGTGAAGGTGCTGGGCCGGAAACCAGGTGCCCCTGCGTTCTAGACCTCCCTGAGGAGACTGGGGGACTTTGGGCCAGCCCCTCTCTCTCAGCCAGCCCCACCTCACAGGATTGCTGTTGTGGGGAAAAAAGAGGAGGCAGGAGCATTAGGTATCTACATCCTCTTGCAAAGGCAAGATAAAAATCTAATAAAAAACCCATTTTCTACCATTTATCTTGAAAAATAAATAAATAAATAAATAAATAAATAAATAAATAAATAAATATGCTTGTCCCAGGAGTGGAGCATGGGGTGGGTTGCCCCAAGCAGACCTCTCAAGTGGCAGTTTTCCCCTCCAAGTTCTAGATCAACTACCCTGAGGAAAAGCTTCAGTCAGGAAGCCAGCTTGTAACTTAAGGTGCCTGAGTTAGCAGCTCTAAACCACCTGCGTTTCCCTCTCCTGCAGTAGTGGGACGACGGCTCTGGGTTGTCACTGGCCACCTTAAAAATGCTCCATTCTATGGACCCTCAAGGGGAGCCCACTGCAGGCCGGCCAAAGATTGCCCCCCACCCACCCCCAGCCGACTGGCCTCACTGCCTGGCCGGGGCTGCTGGCTGGCGGTCCAGTGCTGCTCTCCGCCAGGCCTCATTTATCTCTGCCTCTTTTCCCAGGGGCAGCAGGAGTTAATAACAATAAAAGTGGCCCCCCTCTTGCTCACTGCAGATTTTACTGTTATTTAATCATGACCTTTCATGAGGAGCCAAGGCCGGAAAGCCCCGCTGGGGGTTAAGTGTCAGGTGGCAAAAGTCAACATCTCTTTTCATCCTTCAAGTCCCATGGGTCCACATGGTTTTGTGTGTGTGTGTGTGTGCGCGCGCACACGTGCATGCATGTATCTATGTCAGCAAGAGAGCTGGAATGAGAGGCAGCAGTGAATCCTTGTCCAGCCTGGCCGTGGTCCGGGGAGGCTCTAAGGGAAAGTCGGGGTGGAGCAGTGGAAGGGGGTTCAGGGCTCAGGGCCTTGGGGCTCTTGATCATGCATAGGAAGACCTCTCCCCCGCGGAGCATCCAGGCTTGTGGGTTCAGCCCAACTCCACTCAGCCAAGCAGCAGGTGCCTTTGAGCGGATCCTTTTGCTAACTACCGTGACTTCTGCGTGGCTTCAGTCCAGCCACGCGACTGACAAAGCTGTGGCGCTCAGCCATTCCAACACCTTCACATCCACATCTCTCAATGGCCAGGGTAGATGTCCTGGCAGCCTGCAAGCTCCTTCAGTCCCCAGAGACACTACATGAAATTACATCTTAAAGGTTTCCTAAACATTGCAAAGGATGGGGTAAGCTTGCCCAGAGGAGGGGAGCCCTGGCAGAGAATGCCCCCAGCTGCCAACTTCCCTGAGCATCATGTGCTCAGGGTCTGGCCTTCCGAAAGAGACCTCCTCAGATAGTAAAAGTCTCAGACATACAAAAAGGCATCTCCTCTTCCTCCTCCTCCTCCTCACATCTGCTGAATCATATTTCAAAGCTAGAACCATGAGCTTTGTGGTACCTTCAAGGCTAACATAGTTATTGCCATGGGTTTTGGGGCTCCTAGTCCAAACCAGGAGGCTGTCTTGCTTCAGGGTCTCAACACGGGGAACAGAGAACTGACAACCAGCAGGAAGCAAAAGGGGAAGTCAGGCAACTCCTTGCTGAGAACTTCCGTAAGGAGCACTTGGGTCTCCAGGATGGAGCATCTCAGGAGAAGATGGAAGAGGGTGATGGCTGAACGGCACAATCGCTATTTTGCATCTGTCTTTTGCAGAAGGAAAAGGGGGTTCGACCTGTTAGAACCTGCACCATGTGGGAGCAGAACGGAAATGCAAGGAAGCGGTGAGAGAAGAGCTAGCTGCTTTGAATGGATTCAGGCACTTGGGCCAGACAGATTACTCCCTAGGGTGTGAAAGAAAGTGGTATCCATTGTACTCTTCGAGAATGCTGGGGGGGCACAGGAAATGCCAGAAGAATGGAGACCTCTTTTTTTTTTTTAGATTTTTTATCCTGCTTTTCTTATTTTTATAAATAATTCAAGGCAGCAAACATGCCTCCTGGTCCTTAGCCTGGAGCCTTCACCACTAGACTGAACTGTTTCAATCTTTAAAAAGGGGGACCCAGGAAACTGTAGACCAATCAGGTTTGTAAGCACTTAATAAGGAGATGATTAGAGATCAGCATGGCTTTGTTAAAAATAGGTCATGCCAAAGCAATCTTACTGCTTTTTTGACAAAGTGACTAGACTAGCAGACCAAGGGAAAGCTGTAGATGTCGCATAACTAGACTTCAGTAAGGCATTTAATAAAGTGGACCATAGCCTCCTCCTTGGTAAAATGAGATGGAGAGCCCCACTATCAGGTGGATTCACAGTTGTTTGAACAACCCTACTGGATGCTTGGTCCTTAATGGATCCAGATCTACCTGAAGGAAGTTATGCTGTGGGGCACTTCAGGGCTCCAGTCCAGGGCTCCAACTTCTTCACAAATGACT
The DNA here is from genome assembly GCF_059951505.1 of Python bivittatus. NCBI lineage: Eukaryota > Metazoa > Chordata > Lepidosauria > Squamata > Pythonidae > Python > Python bivittatus. The sequence goes on from NW_028277106.1 coordinate 1,979,446, forward strand.
TAGACGAGGGAATAGAAGGGATGCTCATCAAATTTGCAGATGACATAAAGTTGGGAGGGATTGTTGACACCTTAGAAGAAGGACTCAACGTTCAAAAGGATATTGACAGACTTGAACATTGTGCTCATTCCAACAAAATGCAGTTCAGTGGCAAGAGATGTAGAGCTCTGTATTCAGTAGGAAAAACCAGGTGCCCAAGTACAAGAAAAGTGGTACCTGGCTTGGCAATGGTACTTGTGAGAAGGATCTGGGTGTCTTGGTAGATCAGGAATCAAACATGGGCCATCAGTGTTCCGCAGCTGCCAAAAGAGCCAATATGATCTTGAGCTGCACCAATGGAGGTAGAACGTTGCAATAATGGAAAAGGATAGCTCTGCTCCAGATGCCCTGGTCAGACCACACCAGGTCAGACCACACCACTTGGTCTCCACATTACAAGAAGGATGCTGAGGAACTGGAATGCAGAGAAGAGCAACAAAGATGGTGAGGGGCTTGGAGACTGGATTCTATGAACCCTGATTAGCCTAAAGAAAAGATGGTTGTGGGGAGACATGAGAGTATCTTCCAGTACTCGAAGAACTGCCACAGGGAAGAAGGTGTGGAATTAGGACAAGGACCAGCAGGTGGAAGCCCTACAGGGGAAGATCCAAACTTGAAATAAGGATTTCCTAATGGTGAGGTCTGTAAGCCCCCTGGAGTTGGGGGGCTTCACTCCTGGAGGCTCTCAGGCCGAGATTGGACAGCCACTTGTCTGGGATGGTCTGAGGATCCCTGCCCTGGGGAGGGGGGTGAACTAGAAGACCTTAAAGACCCCTTCCCAACCAATCATTTTGCGATATGCTTGATTTGAGCTTGCCCAATTATTGTCTCATTTGGTCTAATATTGTTAGTATGACTCCAGAACGAGAAATTTGGTTTAAAGATGCTAATGGGATCTTGAATTTAAATAAAAAACATGGAATGTATTGATTCATTAAGAATTTTGGACTTACCAAGGGTCTTGGATTGTAGCTGAGAATACGGTGTTGCTTTGTGGGAAAGAAACCACCCGTGCAGGCCTAAAATCTGTGCTGAAGACGCGCGTTACTCTTAGCTGGTTAGCCATGAACTGGCTATTCACTGACATAATGGAAAGACAGATCAAGGTGATTCCATGTGGACAAGGTTTAGAAAGTGAGTTGCTTTAACGTATCAAAGGCAATAGATGTGTGTGCTCGTTGGTTTTTCTTCTTTGCCTGTTTGGGTTCATTTTTTGGTTGGTTTGTTCTGGTGTGACATCACAGAATCCTAGGGTTCAAAGGAAGCTGAGAGGACACCTGCTCTAGACCCGTGCTCAGTCCAGGATCGCTACAGCAGTAGTGGGGAAGGTGTGCTAGCTGAGGGGTTCTGGGAGTTGAAGTCCACACATCTTGAAGTTGCCCAGTTTCTCTAGCAGGTGACCCTCCAGCATTCAGCTCTTCCTGTGGTAGCCAGTTCTGCTGACTGGCAGCTTGTACAGTTTGTAGAGCTGCCTCTCTCAAACAAGTGACTCAGGGCAGCAATCAATCATGAAATCAATTAAACCAATTAAAAACACAATACAAAAGGAAACATTAAATACACATAGCAGCCGAGAAATATTATAATCCATAGGTGTTAGCATAACCAGGAAATGGGGCCCTTCGCACACTCGGGACCCCAGGCCCTGGCACGTAACCTGGTCTTCAAGGCCTTCCGAAAGGCCAAGAGGGTCAGGGCCATCCTGATCTCAGGAGGGAGGATGTTCCAGAAGGCAGGTGCTACAGCAGAGAAGGCACATCTCCTGGTCCACGTCAGCTCACATTCCTTGGCTGACGGGACCCAGAGCATGCCCATCCTGTGGACCAGATTGGATGGGCAGAAACAACGGGGAGAAGATGGTCCCTCAGGCAACCCAGTCCCAAGCCATGAAGGGCTTTAAAGGTGACCAGCAGCACCTTGAGTTGCGCCCGGAAGCACACTGGCAACCAACGCAGCACCAGCGTTACCCGTGCTGAACAACCGACACTACTTACAACCGATGCAGCTGCATTTTGCACCAGCTGAAGCTTCTGAGCGTTCCCCGTGTACAGCGTGTTGCAGTAGTCCAGACGGGAGGTTACAAGGGCATGAGTGACTGTGAGCAGAGCCTCCCAGTCCAGGAATGGGCGCAACTGGTGCACAGCCTAAAGGTATGCAAAGGACCTCTTAGCTACGGCTACCGCTACTCTTCCAGCAGGAGCTGTGAGTCCAAGGGGATGCCCAGATTGCATGACTTGTACCTTTTTTGGCATATTACAGCAATAAAAATAAAAATACAAAAGTCTGGAGGTGTGTGCGTGGTGTGACTGTGTGCTAGTGAGGATTTCTCCAGGGAAGGCAGCATGGGAGCCCAAAGGCCAGGCAGAGAGTTTCTGCTCTTCTCCCTCCCTTTTTGGCTAGAGGCCCCTTACACCCCCAGCTGCCAGGCCCATTCACCCCCTTCTCCCTTGCAGGCTCCCCTCCCACAAGATGTCCCCATTTGCACCAGAGACGCCATCAAGTGGGAGGGCTTTGGGGGGAAGGCTGACTTTGGGGACCACTGTATTGATTCCTAAGCAGCTCCCTGGCATCAGAAGCATTCTGAAGAAAGCCAACAGCTGGCAGCTGGAGGTGGCATGCTCTTTGGTGCTCTTCTGCCCACTGAACAAAACAGGCTTAAAACAAAATGTGGGATGTGAGAGGATGCCAAGCCAACCCACGCCTGGGGACGGGAGTTGTTCTGATGCTTGGATTCATGCCCCCCTTTTTGCCTAGAGGGCACTTGGAGGGTATAGGCCAGGAGAAGAGTCCCCGCCCCACCTGAAAGTGCCCACCAGTTTTGGTCCTTCCCTTTGCAATTTTAAGGTGCAATTGTGTACTTTACACACCATGGTCACAATGTACACACCAGCCCATCAGCTACAGACGAGGTTCTTCAGAGCCAGCGGGGAAGGAGGGAGCCTCACGCACGCACGCAGCGCCCTGAGGAAGTGCCACTCCCCAGGAGAGCTCCCTGTTGGATTTCAGGACACCTCGGCAGCAGGGGCTCCTGCAGGCACCAGGCCTCCTGCCCACTGCCGCACTGGCACTTGTGGATGCTGCCAGTGGGGTCTTGCCCACCACAGGTTGCACCTGCACCCCCTTGGAGCTGAGAGGAGCCCAGCGGCTCCTCTGCAAACTTTTCCTGAAGGTCTCCGCGGCTGCCCAGCAGAGCTGTAGTCGGCGTCTTTTGCCTTCTGCACGTTACATTTGTGCCGTGATTACTGTTTTTTGTGGAATGATGTCAGTGGTTATGTCCAGGGCTCTTCCTGAGATTACAGGCACCCTCCCCATTCAAAAGCTGCGGCCCCGACTCTGCCACTGAGGGGAGGAAGCTGGGTGGGGTAGGGGGCTGCTGGACTCCCCCTGGACGGGGGCTTCCAGGCATCTGAACCAGGGCGAGATGTGGCCAGCCCAGGTGGGGAGGACCCCGGCGCTGTGGAAGGAAGGAACTCCAGCTCTCTGGGTCTGAATGCAGGAGCAGAGGCCACCCCGGAGCCCCTGGAAGGAGCAGGGCCTTTGGGAAGGCAGAGAGGTTTCGGGGGAGGCTGCAGCAGGAAGCACTGGCCACCCCAGACCTTCCCATGTGTGACCTCTCGCCGCACCATAAACTGTCCCCACGTTCATCCTGCCTTCCCGTGCCTCTCTTCAAGGAGGCCAGCATTGCAGGGCAGGCGGTAAATATGCGGCATTTCCAGAAGCATAATGTCTGGCAGGAGGAACACGTAGCTGCAAACGGAGGGTATTGATCAGCCTGCGCAGCGGGTCAGCGATGCCATTAACCCCCACAGGGCTGCTGGGCTGCAACACCCAGAGGTTAATTAAAAATAAGAGTTCAGCTAAATACTCTGGCCCACTGACCATGTGGCAGCCAGACCCAGGAGCTGTCAGTCCCTTCCCTCAATTTCCCTCATGTCCTCTCATCACCTCATTGCTCAGATGGAGCAGGCAGGCAGGCCGATGGCAGGGTGGGGGGAACAGCTCCCCAGAACCTCCTTTGCCACATGCAATGGACCCTGCTCCCTTCCAAGGAGGGAAAGCACTCTGCACATGGTTCCCAAAACCAGCCTCCCGTTTGGCTTCAGACTGAATCCAGCTTTCCCTGCAAGAGAGAAGGGTCGGCCTCACCATCTCTCTTTGGGACACAGGGTGGAAGGTCCTTTGGTGGCCCGCATCCCACCAGCCCAACCAGCCCCCAGGTGCTCAAAGCCCTGGCCTGGGAAAAGGCAGGTGGGGAAAGGAGCTTCTGGAAGTCAGTTAGGAAATGCTGGGCTGTGAAAGGCCCCTTGCCCCTTCCCCCCAGGGGATTTCTCTCCCAGCTCCACTGGGGGGAACAGAGGATGCTCCAGCTGGCTGGCCTTGCGCAGCTGACTGTGAAGCAGGCCCAGGCTTGCCCACCATCTGGGCGGAGCTCGGGGGGGGGGGGGCAGGCAGGTCGGCCTGCGATGGAGGCCTTATCTGGGCTCTGTCCTCAGTGGCTGCTCAGTTGCTCCCTAAAGCAATTTCCCGTTATTGAAATGTTCCTTCCCAGCCTGGCAGCTAATTGCATGCGATGCTTCCAAAGGCAGGCGGCTGCAGGGGCTGAACTCACCACGGCGCTGAATTATTCATGGCTCTCCTGTCAGTCAAGGAGGGGAGGCAGAGAGGAGGGCGGGTGTGGACCCTCCCTCCCCTCACCGGGTTGTGGTGGCCAGTGTGTGCGCGCGCGCGCAAGACCCCGCAAACCCCGTGGGGGGGCCATGCACCCCCCCAGAGGCGGCGGGGTGTGTGTGAGACATGGTTCCAGCAGCTCTCCCTGGCCAGCTGCCCTCTGCGCCCAGCCTCTCCCCAAGTCTTTCCAGCCTCAGGCTCGCACTGCAGGGAGGAAAACCAAGTGGCCCCCAAAGCCGGGGTGGGGGGAGCACGCGGGCCAATCCCTGGGCGAGAAAGCCGCGCCCTCTGAGGGCGGGGTGAGGCTGCCCGAGCTGCCCGCGGGACGCCTTGCCTGACCAGCTGCCGGCACGCGGCTCCGGACTCGCTGAGGCCAGCCGCTCGGCCTGCCTCTGAAGGCCCCTCCAGCGGCCTGCTCCGTCGCCGAAACCTCGTCCTGCAAGGAAGGCGCCTCGTTTCTCGCCTCCTCTTTTCCTTCCTGGCATCTCAAGGGCAGAACCGGCTCTACCGCCGATGCCAGCGGCGCGTCGCCTCCAGATGGTGCTCTCCCAGGACGCCTCTCCCGGCTATCGCCTCCACGGCCGGAGCCCGCCCGTGAGAGCCGAGTGGAGCCTGCCAGGTTGCCGACGGCCACGCAGAGCCGAAGGAGGGGCGGGCTGCCCCGACGACAGCCACCCGCTCCCCCTTCCTCCGGGCCCCCAGATCGGCCAAGGAAGCGCTGACTCGGCCGGGCTCCTGCCCGGCCCCCGGGAGGAAGGGGCGGCCGGGAGGCGCAGGCTCTTCCCGCTCCCCCGAAGGAGCCGCTGGGCAGCACGTGGGGCGCATGGTGCGCGGCGATCGAGTGGGGCGGCCCACGCCCCGACTGAGGACGCGGCGCGGGCGAGGTCTGCAGGGGAGCTCCTCCGCCGCCCCCACGGGGCCACGCTGTGCATCGGCCGTTCCCTTGCCCCGGGCCAGGCAGGACACAAGGCCGCGGGCCAGCAGCTGCGGTTACGGAGAGCGGGCTGAGCTTGGACGGGTCTCCGGACCTGCTTCCCTGCAGAGGCTCTCGGAGAGACGCCGATGCCTGCCCTGGGGCTCAGGAGCGGTGCCGTGGAGGGAGTGCCGCGGGGCTGCTGCGCCTAGCTCCCCCCACCCCCACGAGAATGGGCTTCCAGGGCGTGCACCCAAAGGGCAGCCGGCTGGGCAAAACGCTTCAGGGCGCTGGCCTTGGCACCTGTGGCGCTTGAAGCATTTCTTTCAAGGAGGCAGGAGACAGGCCGTGGTCTCCTGACTGGCTCACCTCATGCCACAGAATTGGCGGAAGAGGAAGGTTGGTCTTAGGAGAGGCTTGCAGGTCCTGCCTGGTGAGATTTTGGGGCTTCAACCAGCATCCTGTTCCCAGACTGGCAAAAGCAGTGCCAGATAAAAAGGGAAAGGAGCGGGGGGGGGGTAGTCATGACCTGAAGTGAGACTGAGGAGACCCCAGCTTCCCCCCTTCAGCTACCAAGCTGGTTGGACTGGTCATCTCTCTCAGCCCGGTTGCCAAGCAGTGTTGCCATTGCAAGGATGAACGAACTGGTGGAGGGTTTGCATTTTGAACACTCAGAGAAAAGCTGGCATATAAAAGGCGCTGGGAAAAGCTCTCCTGTGGCAATGTGGCAGTGGACATTCCTATAATGGAGTAATTATTAAAGAACAGAAAGCAATTTAAAAAACTTCTGAAGAGGTTTGGGGTTCACCAGAGTTTCTTACTATGTTAATAGGTGATCTCTTGAATAGCACAAAGGAGACCAGAGTTGCATCTGACAGAGAATTATTTCACATAGTGAAAAGGAGACGATTTTAAAGGCGAATGGAATTTAACATAAACACTTGGTCTAGCGGTGACCAAGGAGGAAGTCTTGAGAGGAGGTGGTGGCTGATAGAGAATTCAGCTCAGTTGCAGGAAGGAGAGGAAGCCAAAACACACATATGAAAGAGCAAAACATTGGCCAAGGGTCAGTCAGGAGGGAACTGAAAACGACACTGCCAATATTCCAATGTCTTTATGGAAAGCAAAGTGGCCATAGTTGCCTGTGCTCAACCACACCTCCAGATCCCCAAGCCTGGTGCCGTGGACTGAATAAGGACTGAAGGCTGGCCTTCCTTTTAAGTTCTGCAAGAGGGGGACCGTTTTAAGTCTGGGTAACACAGCTGGGCTCAAGTGTGTCTGCTCTAAAACTAGGGGTGCACTGGTGAGCCTACAGATGTCTCTTTCACGGTGGCCCCACTAACTTAGATGCCATCCTGCTTCTGCTGCTCCCCTCGCAACCTACTCAGTGCCCTGGAGGCCAGTTCTCAGGCTGAGCTTGCCAACCAGCTGGGCTGCCCTCCTGCTCAGGGATCAAAATGGAATCGTGCAATACCCCAAAAAGCAAGTGGAAAGGTGAGCATTTTCTGTATGCTTTAAAGAGAGGCTTGAAGGAGTGTATTTTGAAACTGCGTTGATTCAGCCAACTTCTCTGTGGGTCTTTGCTCCCTTCCTCATCTCTGTTCTGAAAGGAGTGAAGGGATCGTGGCAAAACCCTTGATGATATTCCACTGAAGCCTGGAGGGGACCTTCCTTTGAAGGATCTACCGCTACTGCTATTTTCATGCTGTTCCACTAAGAGAAGCAGCTTCAGGTGCCCAGAAGTTCTCTGCCGTAGCCTATGAATATGTTTTTTAAACTGAATCTTGAATCTCAGAAATGACTCAGGACACCACTGAATCTCAGATAACGCATTCCAGCCAAGTCAGACTGCAAATTCCAAGTATCCGATTTGAATTGAATCAAGGCTGATGATGTGCACATTCCTAGTTCACGTGCCTTGGTGTGGCTGTGGAATTGAAATGCCTTGGTTTCACTGCGCACTGCTTTGTACTTAAGGGCACTAACCACGTTGGCCATTTCAAAGACAAATCCTCTGCTTGGAGAGATCTTTGGACTCTTCTCTCTTTCTTTGTATTTTATCCAGCCAAAATAACTTGGTATCATCAACAGTCCTGGACATCTCACTCCATCCTGGACATCAATGAACAACGGAGAAGCGCATATCCTTAAGGAGGCCTTCAGCTCCCACCTTTTCATGGCAAGAACTGCCCTTTCCTTCCCACCCCCTTTTTTTTCTGTTTGGCAGCCAGCTAGGGTGCTTGAATTACTCTTTCCTCTCCTCAGGCCTAGGCTACATTTGCTCAGAGGTAAGTGACTTTGTCAAAAGCATTCTGGAACGATCAAGTAAGCAGTGGCTTTTTCTGGAAAAATGCCTTTCTGCAGGCTTTGGAACCTCTCAGAGAACTCACCAGGACTTCCTTTTCAGAAGACACAGCCAGGGTGAGGTCAAAACCTGTTCCTGGAGCCTGATTCACACAACCCACTGGGTTCCTACAGCGCACTGAGGGATTGGTTTCCTCAGCCATGGGATATTGATTTTAAGGGCATGACCAACTTGCTTCACCAGGAGTACAGGCCACTGACCATTGTGTGAGGGCAGGAATGCCCAGTGTCACCCTCCACCCACTCTCAGCCCAGTAGGAAGGCAACCTCTGCCCATCCTTTTCTGCCGTGTGTCACAAGTAGTTTTTCTGACTTGTGTTGGGTTGAAATATCTTTACACTATAAAAATGTTATAAATAAAAAACAATAAATACATAAGCCAAACAAAGTTAATGAATACATCTGCATATACAATGGCATATACCTGCCATTTTTGCAACAGGTCCGGATGGCTGGTCCAAGACCTCCCTGCTGCCCCTTTCCTGGTGAGCAAGGGTTGTGCCTCTCGGAGCCAGGGAAGGCAGGCCTTGTATGGCCAAACCTCCGAAGGAAACGTTGCTGGCCGAGATAAGCCTGCACCAGCACTGAAGAAAGCAGGGGACAGCTGACACTACCCCCCCCCCCGCTTGAGATCCTACTGCTGTGCTCTGGCCTGCTGGACAACAACCTGTGCCACCGTACAGTCTGGCTCGCTGACAGCCATGCGCCCTGTCTCTTGGACCAGCAGCCCCCGCCTGCCTTCCCCTTCTGCAGTGCAGGTGTTGTTCCTGGGGCCATGTCCATGAGAAGCGTTTGGCTGCTTTGAAGACCTCTGCTTCCTCAGCTTCTCCTGCAGGCTCCTGGCCAGGAACGCACAGTGGGGTTAGGGTTAGCAGGTCCAGTTGCCAAGTCTTTGGACATGGGATTCGTCTGAGCAGGCATCCTCCCCCCGTGGAGAAACAATGGATCAGGAGCCAGAAGAGATGGTGCCAACATCTGTGAGCAGAGCATCCTGGAAGCATGCAGGAAGCCCAGCGCAGGGCTCTTCCTGTCCTCACAGGGCCTGGCTCCCTGGGGAGGGCTAGGGAAGTGGGGAAGCTCCAAGACTAGACAGGCAGAATGAGTCAGGCTTGTTCCCACAGCCTTCCCCCCGCCCAAGGAATACTGATGGCACATAGATGCGGCTTCAAAGCTGCTGTCCAGAAATGACCTGACCCCCAAGTTTGCCTTGCCTGCAGTAACCCGTGGGTTGACGGAAGCAGCGTTCTGCCTGTGCACAGGAGTGTGGTGGTCTCCTTGTCCTGAGACTCCCACCTTTTGGAAGCTTGCGGTCAGTGCCCAGCAGCACTACTACGGGCCTCTCCCAGCCTCTGGATCCTGAGGTCCTTTGGGCTTGGCTGGGCAACTGATGTGACCTGTCCCGGGCTGAGTCGTGCCCCTCCCTCCCCCCCCCCCGCAGCTCTGGATGGCTGCATTGGCTCAGGCTGCTCCTGCGCAGTCATTGCCTGCTGCCAATTGGGCAACACTTCTGACAAAATTACCTTCAGATTTTCTCATTAGCTGAGTCTCCAATGAGCTTGTTATGGGGAGCCTCCATTTCGCTTTTGCTCTGACAGCTCATTCCCTCCTGACTGCCATATGGCAGCAGTTGGCTGCCTGTGCCAGGGAGGGGAGGGGAAGCCCCAGGCTGGGCTGGGCTGGGCTGGGCTGTTTTTCTTCTGGGGTGAAGCCACTTCCAGGGCTCCCCTATTCTCCCTGAGCCTGAGCTGGAGGAAGGAGCCAGCGGCTCTACATCTGGCCTCAAAGGCCGGGCCCCTGAGCTCCTACTCCAGCCCAGGCCCAGCCCAGCCTGGCTGGAGACCGTCTCCCCCCTGCTCCCCCAGCCCTGCCTCAGCTGACATCTGGGCCTGGGGGCCTGGGAGTATCAGGTGGCCCCTTCCTGCAAGGCGATGGAGAGGCTCCCATTTTGGAAGGAGGCAGGACAACTACATAGAGGATCTGCGAAGGCAATCCACAGGCCCACCATCTGTCCCGCTTGCTCTGATGGTGTGAAGATGCCCATTAGCTGGTGTCAAAGACCAGAAGGCACGACTCCACCCTGGGGCACCAGAGCCCAGTGCAAGGGCAGCTTCTGCTGATCTTCTCTTGCTCCCTGCCCAAATGGGTGCTTCTTAAAGTGGGAACCATTTGAAGCTAGGGTAGGGGTGGGGCCCTAGCCTGCTGCTAATAGCCACCTGAGGCTACTGAAAGTGTGCCAGCCTGGGATGGCAGGAAAAGCAGGGAGAGGAGGGGCAGTGCCAGTCCCTGCACCAAAAAGACCCACTTCCCCCATAAAGTGGGCGATGAGCCATTCTTCCTGCTTCCCTTCCCTTCCCAATAGTATTGCCTGGGAAAGCAACCCCACTGTAGTACAGATACTTCCCTGGTGGCTTCGGTACAAGAATCCAGCAGTTTTCCAGAAGATCCCTGGACAGTTTGTAACCCTCCCACCCAATTCAGGAGCACACACGTGTCTGTGTGCATGCATGGGTGTGATTAGACTGTAGAAATGCAGGTTCCAAGGGCACCTCTCTGCAGGGGGCAGAGCTACAGACAGCAGCCCCATGGTGAAGCTATGGGCAGGTTTGCTGTGGGTCCACCAGCTTCTGATCTTCTTCCATGCCACTTCCTTTGCAGAAGGGCCCCCTGCGCGGAGGACACTGGGAGTGCGGGGCTCAGGGCGTCAGTACTCCTCTGAGTCCCAACAAGTGGGGCCCGGCTCCCCCAGAGTGTCCTGCTCGGCCGCAGCTCCTCTCCCATCTGCGCTCGCAACTGCCCGCTGCTCCCGCCGCCTTTCCTGCAGGCACGAAGCCAGAGCCGCAGCAGCGGGCCTCCGTTGGAAGCACCCGTGCTTTGAGCGCCCAGCCGCAGCTCTGGGTGTGCCCGAAGGATGCCGAGCCTGACACAGAGCCAGAAGTCTCCCCGGGCGGAGAGAACGGCGGAGGCGGCGGGCGCTGCGGGGCTGTACTCAAGAGCCAGGGCTATGAGCTGGGCCCGGGTTCCCGGTTGGAAAGAGTCCGGAAGGTGGGGCTCTCCGCAAGGCTGGGGCTGCTCTTGGAGGGCGGCTGAGCAGCATGGGGGAAGGCCGCAGCACCGCCGGCGCGCCAAAAGGATGGGTCCAGCCTTACCGCCTGGGGCTGCTGCAGAGGTTCAGCTGGGGGTGTGCTGAACTGAACAAAGCATCCCACCTCCAGCCCGCCCTGCTTCCCGCGCGCCAGCCCAGGGAAGCCTGCAGGGGGAAGCCGGCGGTGGCCATCGCCAGGATGGGCGCAGGTGAGCCCGTTGATGAAACAGCCCCTCGCCCAGGACTTTGGAGCCAGGTGTGGTTAGGTTAGGAGGGCGGCTCCCTGCCATCATGGATAGGTGGCTGTTTGGGAGCAGCAGGGCCCGGGGAGAAGCCGGCGCGCACCTGCCAGCGCGCACTTGAGTGTGCTGTGGCAGCTGCCCCAGCCCGCCCAGCCCTGCCAGCCTCCCGCTGGAAAGCAAGTGGCGCCCCTCGTCCCTGCCCCTCCCGCCACAGGCTGCTCCACTGACGGGGAGACAGCAGGCTCCGATTACCCCATCCCCGCCCCCTGGAGCCTCCGGCTATTAGCAGCCTAGAGCATGACGGGCCGCGTGTGGGTGACATCAAAGGGTTGCACGCATGCGGTTCCCCCTCCATAACGCACATTCCAGAAAGGGGGGAAGAGCTCCCCCTTAGTAAAGAAAAGGTCTAGGAGTTCAGCCTTCCCAATCCATGAAAAATGAAATGCCCCTGCTCATGTATAAAAGGCTTTGTGGCCTCCAGAGCAATAAAATTAAGACAAGAGCCCCCCCCCCCAGAAAACAGGCAGGTTCCCTCAGGTTCCAAGACACCCCCCCACTTCCCACCATTTCACCAGCTACTTAGCAAGGGCGGGGTTTCCCAGTGGGGGAACGGGCAGCCTGACCCAAGGGCCCGCGGGTGAGAAATAGCAACAGCTGGGCTTGGCAGGAAACCAGATCCCCCGAGAGATCTGCAAGAGGCAAAGGCCCGCTGGGGCCGGAGTGGCAGGTAGTGGTAGCAGCAGCCGCCAGGCTCACTCAAGGAAAGAGGGTGGATGGTCAGCCAGTGGCCTTCTGGAAAGCAGAAGCCCAGGCGGCTGGGGAGGGAGCAGGTGGGCCACCTCAGGCTTTAGGACCAGAGTCCAGAGGAACTTTGCCAGTGTGAATGGGCAATCTCCTGCCCAAAGCCCTCCATGTCCCAGCAGTTGGCTCAGGTGGGGAAGCTGGAGCAAGACACGGAAGGCAGGGGTCAGAGCTATAGGATAGCACTCGGCCCTTTAACCAGGAGGAGGAAGGGGAAGAGGAAGAGCAGGGGTCCTCTCCTGGGTAGGTGAACCCCCTCCCAGAGGGAGAAGTCAGGAAAACTGAAGAGGATCAGGATGCCAACAAGGGGGGAGTTTCCTTGAGTTCCCTGCCCAGGAAAAGGACTCAACAATTAGGAGAATGCAGCCTGGGGGCATGGAAAGGCTGCACTCGCAGCCTCTGGCCAAATGCAATCAGCTTTTTCTCTTGAGCTGCAGGACTGTGCCCATCCAGGACAATGCCTGGGTGGGGCTCAAGGCAGGGTCTGGAGGGTCCCGCGGGAAGAACACCTGGGCAGAATTGCTCAGAGCAGCTCCATTCCCACCGAGCAGGCACAACGCACAGGCTGGGCTACTTCCCTGCCAGTGTGTGATCAGCATGACCCCATCTGTGCCTGACCTGATTCGAAGCTGGCATTCATGCTGACTAAACAGGATGGGACATCCCATAGCAAGGGTGCTGGAAGAGGCTCAGAGTTCACGCCACACCATCCTTGAAGCTCCAGTGGGAGGGTGGTCGATTCAAAGCGGAGATGCTGTTTGGGGGGAGGCTTTCTTCTGCCTCTGGGAGAACTGGATGCGGGAGAGGCCATGAGGATGGTCCTTTTCTCAGGGGCCTCATCTGGTCCTGGCGATCGATGCAGGGAGGACTTCCAAAAAGTGAGTCGAGAAGGGGCTCCGAGGGAGAGTTCTTGGCAGATGGGAGCAGGAATCCCGAAGCCGGGGGAAGGCCTGCTCAGAGCGCCACGAAGTAGGCCCCCTTTACCTCCGCTCCAGGACTCCGCACAGCTTGGGCAGGTCCCAGGACCAGAGGGTGGAGCAGCTGCTCAGACCCACGGGGCAACCTGCCTCTGCAAGGCCGACCCTCCTGCCAGCCTGAGGAATCCAGAAGAGCGGAGGTCCCAGATGCCCAAGCAATGGGTCCTAACTGGCTGTCTGTGGGGGGACGCTTTCCACCCAATCAAGCCTCAAGACTTCACTGAGAGGGAAGGTGACCAACTGCAGGAAGATCGTTCCTTGCTTGCTGCTGCTCCTCCTCCAAATCTGGATACCTGGAACGGGGTGGGTGGGTGGGGGAGGCCTGACAGAGATTAATCTTCCCAGCCTGCCCCACAACAACTGCCTAAGCTGAGGCACATTAAACCAACCCCCCCCCCCCGAATGGGGGTCGGAGAGGCACCGCTTCTCAGCAGAGGGAATCCATCCTCCAAGCCAGAGGTGGGCTAGGAGTGACTGCCCCCAGCTGGCCAGCCTGGAGCACTGCAGTGTCAGGAGCCAGCCCCCCACAGCAGGAAGAGAGTCTTGCTCCCTCAAGGAACCAAATGCTGGCAGAGGAGCCCAAGAGACCACTGTCACTGTCAGTCTTTTTATTACAAAAATAAATGCCTGTTCGAGAGCAGAAATGCTTAAATTAAAGGGCTGGGGGGAGAGTGCCACCTCTGGGAAGTGACGTCACAGCCAGCTGCCCCCTACCTCCTCTTCTCCTTCACGCTGTAGTTCAGATGCAGAGGGGCTGGCTGGAAGACAAGGAGAGCTGTATGAGTGTTCTGCCTGGGGGGGGAACGGGGATGGGGACGGGGCAGCCCACCCTGGAATGTGCCCCCACCTTGCCAAACCAGCGGGTGAGCCAAAGCTGCTTCAGGGTCAGGTGATCTGGAAGCACCTCGTTGTCAAACAGGATCTGTACCTGCACGGGAGAAGCCCCCAGCACACCCATTAGCAGGGGCCAGAAAGCCCCGTCTCTGGGGCACCAGCACGTGGGCCTCCAAGACACGCCCTGCAGACCCTCCTGGGCCAGGCGGAGCCTCACTCACATACTGCAAGGCCAGCTCCAGTCGACAGCACAAAACCCGGCGGAGGTGGCGGATCTGGGCCCGCACAGAACAGCGGACATACTTTTGCTGCGGGAGGAGGACAGAACAAGGTGATGGAGCCAGCCGGGCTAGGGGAGCCTCAGCCCTGTTGCCCCCGTGTGCTTCCCTCCCCGTTGTTCCAGTGCTCTTTTTATTAGTTCTTTAGAGCTTCAACTACCCTGCTTACCTTTTCTCTAGGAAGGGGGGGGGGGCTGCCAGCACTACCCTCTCCCACTACAGGGATTTGCCTGCATGGGAAGAGGGGAGATTGGTGGCAAGGGGGTCCCATGGCAATGTGGAATGGAGCTGGAACCCACCCCCCGAAGCTCCAGGTCCCCCAGAAGCTCCTCACCTGCAGGACATGTTTGCTCTTCTCCTTCCCAGAGCTGCTGCATGAGAGGAAGAAAGAAGAAGAGACCCTGAATCTGGCCCAACTCAGTAAGGAAACCAGTTTGGGGGAAGCCTAGCAAAGGGAAGCACCCTGCTAGCCTGCAGGGAGGGAATCTGCTGAACCCCTGGGCCCACACCGCTCTCCCAAAAGGAACAGAGGTGGAAAGCCCTCGGGACTCATCCCGCGCCCCACTCACGCCCTCTGAGCCTGCCAGGCTTGTTCTGAGGCAACGGGGAGTGCCGCAGCAAAGCCGGCAGCCTCTGTCCACCGCACTCCAGCAACTCTCCCTACCTCAGCCCTGCCAAGTTTCCACAGAGCCTCCCAGAGCTGCGTTCTTCCCAGTTCCACCTGCTGCTTTCCACGGCAAAGGCACAGGAGGAAGTCCGGCAGAAGTCGCCCTGGCCTCCTGGGAGCACAGCCTCCCCCCAGAGCCCGATTCTGCCCAGCTGCTGCCCTGCCTTCTCCTACTCACCTCTGCTTCTCCAGACAGAGCATGACGTGCTCGTCGAAGCGGTAATAGTGAGCGCGCGAATGGTCAAAGGTGGTATATGGCAGGCCCACGCGGTCCGAAGCAGGGTCTGGGATTGAAGGCACGCGGTCAGGCCAGGGGGCTCTTGCCTGCCAAAGGCCCGTGGGAGGCTGCCCCTCAAGCCTGCTGTCTCCTGGAGGAGGAGGGAGCAGCGAGGGGAAGTTCCTTACCTTCCTGGCTGGCCTGGGTGCCACGCTCCAGCCCCCGAGACTGGTAGAATTCTCGGATCCTCCTCTCCTCACCTGGCACAATTTGGGGGAGGGAAGGGGGGGGAGGGGAGGGGAAAGAAGAGAAGAGAGCAAGGGGTGAGGGGCAAGTTCCCTCCTTTGCCAGCCCAGCAGAAAACCCGGTGGGGGGGAGCTGCCTGGAAACAGAAGGTCAAGCTGCTACAATGGATTAGCTATTTAAGTCACCCTTTTGTGAAAGTTCCCTGAATGGTTTAACCAAGCAATAAACATTACTGAATAACATTCCACAATAATCCTGCTGTAAAATAAACATCAAACTGCAGTATTCTAATAGAAGACGTTAAACCTTTGAAGAGACTCGAATCTAAACTTGAAAATGTCTAGCAGCAGCAGCAGCAGCAGCAGCAGCAGCAGCAGCAGCAGCAGCAGCAGCAGCAGCAGCAAGATATTGCCAATGTGGACACCTGGCAAACCTCTCTGTGAAGGGGACCCAGAGAAGACTCACCTTGCAGGGGCCCTGAGAGGGGCCTGGAAGCCCTCCCCACAAATGACCAAGCAGCTGTATGTACATGGGAGGAACCTTTCTTTCCAGCGGCATAGGAAAACGGTTCCCTCTCAGGAGTTGCATTCCCTGGGGATAATGGGGGGGGGGGGCTACAGCCAATGAAATGGGACGGGTCCAAAGCAAGGGGGCTGTTTCCAGCCCCCCAGGTCTTCCTCACCATGCAGCAGGCTGGAAGGGGAAGGGGAGTGCCTCCACTGCTTCCCTGTGTGGCCGGGAAATGAGGCCAGGGCTGCAGCCTGCCTATCCCTCCTTATGATATTCTGCCCCCGCCACCCCCACGGACGAACCAGGGAAGCGGCCCCACCCCACAATCCCATGCCCTCCAAGGGGCTTCTGTGGTGACCCCTGGCCAGCCAGACCCTCCCTGCCCAGGAAACCCCTGCCACCACCAAGCGAGAGCCGACGGGCCTTGCAAGGGCCCAGCATGCCCCTCCCCACTTACTCTCCTGCAGGCCAGGCACCAGCTTGTAGACAATGTCCTGCATGACGCGATCGAGCTTGAGGTTGAGCAGCGGCTGCGTCTCGTGGATCTTGGTGCTGCACAAGGGGCAGTACTTGCTGGTCTGCAGGAACTTCACGATGCAGCTCTTGCAGACTGCAGGAGGGAAGAGCTGCCATGAACCGCCACCCACGGCCCAGGGAGACGGGGCAAGCTCGGGCCCTGCGCTGCCTCCTCCTTCGCTGACCAACATGGCTACACAGCTGGGAGTACGGGGGCGGGGCAGGAGGTAGGATCCAAGCGCTGCGCACTAGCTCTCGCCAACGGAGAGAACCCTCTTTAAAACAGAGTTCGCTGCCCTTGGTGCAGTAGATTCCAAGGAACCTATAGCACGTACGTTAAAACCACAGCACTCAGATGGATGTCTTGCCTTAGAGTTACTAGCTTAGCAGATGAGGGGAGCGTCAAAGGCCCGCCCGGGGTATCTGGACCTCAGCAAGGTCTCCCACGAGATCCTCCTTCATGAAACGCTCAAACACGGGCTGGATGAGGGCATGTTAGACGGACTCCCGGCTGGCCAAACGACCACACCCAAGAAAGTTTGCTCCCCTTCAGCTCAGAGAGAACCACTGAATAGGGGGCCAAGGGGTCTGTCCCTGGTCTTGTGCTGTTCTAAATCTTGATCCGTGGGGAGGAGGGGGGACCTGGAAAAAGACATCAAGTTCGCGGATGATGCGGAACTGGTTGAGGTGGCCCGTGGCTCAGAGGAAAGAGAGAAGGTCTAGAGCGGCCGGCTGAAACGGAGAGGAAGGAATGTGCCCCATCCGGGTGGGAAAAGGGAAAGGCGCAAGCGTGGGATGGCGGGGCCTGGCTTGGCCCTTAGACGCATGCAAGAGATCCAGGCGCCTCGTCCAGCCTAGGAGCAGCGGCAGCGCAGCGGTTACAAAGCCAACGCCGTCTAGGGGACCTGAGGAGCTGTCCCCCGCTACGCTGCCTAGACGGGCCCAGGTCGGGGGCATCCGAAACCGGAGCGGCAGACCGAGCGGTTGGCAGGGGGCGACTGGAGTTCCGGCCCTTCGGCCGGTCCGCTCAACCTGCAGCAAGATGGCCGCGGGGCGGGGGTCGCGAGAGCAGCCTCCAGGACCTGACCGCCCAGCGCCGCCCGGACGAGCAGGGAGGGCGCGCGGCTGGTCATCCGGAGGAGCCTCCGCGTCCGGGAGCCGCCAGCGGGCGGAGCGGGCGCCCTCCCTCCCTCCCTGCCGGAGCCTTCCCGACGGCAGCAGGAGGGCTCTTGCCGGACGCTCCGGCGGACCCTGCCCGGAACCGCTCAAGCGACGGACAGCCGCCCCGGGGGCCAACGGGCGGGCGGCATCGAACGCCCGCGAGATTCAAGACGCGCCGCAGGGAGACCCGGGCCCCGACGGCTCCTGCCCGCCCGCTTTCCGGGGAAGGCGGAGGCCCGGGCCCGCGCCCTCCTCCCCTCCCCGCCACTCACAGGTGTGCAGGCATTCGGTGATGGTGGTGGCGTCGATGAAGTAGCCGGCGCAGAGAAAGCAGACGACGTGCTCGTTCAGCTCCTTCATCTTGACCTTCACCTCCTCCTGCGGACGGCGGGCCGGGCGGGTCAGGGCCGCGGCTGCTGCCCGGGGCCCGCGGCCCGCGCCCGGGAGCGCCGGGGGCCGCCCCCCGCGGGCTCGCGCCCCCGCCCCGCCGCCGCCCAGGGCCGCGCCCCGCCGCGCCCCGCCGCACCTCGTTCCGCAGCGGGTCCATCTTGTAGACGGCCTGGAGCTGGTTGCGGAGCCGCATCGCGATCGCCATCGGGCCCCCCGCGGGAGGAGACGCCATCTTGGAGATGCCGGCCCACTTCCGGCGCGGCGCGGGGGCGGGGCCTGTGGCCGCCCGGCGACTACAGCTCCCGCCGTGCCGCGCGGCCCGCCCCGGCCCACGTGCCCGCCCGCCGTCCCCCGGGCGCGCTCGGTGCTCTGGCGGCGCGTGCGCGCTGGGGGGCCGGGGGCCTCCGGCTGCGGCCGCCGCACGGGGCGCGGGGTTGTGCCTGCCGCGGGAGGGGGGCGCGGGTCAGAGGGCCGGTCGGACGGCCCTGCCGGCCGGCGAGGGCTGGGGCCTCCTCCCCGCGCCCCCCAGCCAGGGTCGCCCCCGGCGTCCCTGCGGGAAGCGCCGTCTTCCCGGGGCGCTGCGCGCGCGGGTCAGCCCAGCCGCGCCGCGCTGGACTCTCGCTGGGGGTCGGGTCTCCAGCCGGCGCTTGCTTGGACGACGGAAGCGGCAGGTTGCCGAGGCCCCGCGACGCGCACGAGCAGCGCGGGTCTTCGCGGCGTGGGTGAGGCTGGGGTCTTCGGCGTAGGCGAGCGGCTCGAGGGCCGTCCGGGACGGCGCCTGAAGCTCCGAGGCGGGGAGAGCGGCTTCCGCCCCCCCCGGCGCTGCCAGCCGGCCCCCGCCCTTCCCTGCCGGGGCGCGAGGAGGCCGCTGGGCCGAGGGGCGCAGGGGGGCCGCGGAGGCGCTCCCGCGGGCGCGTTCTCCTTGCGGAAGAGCCGCTGCCGCAGAAGGGAAGCCGCCGCCCGGCCTCTTCCCCGCCGGGCGTCGCGGCTGGAAGCGCCTCTGCCGGGACGACGCGCCTCCGGGGGCTGCATCACGGCGGGGCGCTCCTGCCGGGCCCCGGGCAGCCGAACGGCGGAGGGCCGCCCCGCTCCGAGAGAGGCAGCTTCGGACACCGCCGCGGGCCGAGGGCGTGCGCTCGCAGCTGGCAGTCCCCGGCGAGAGGGAGGCCGAGGCCGAGCCCCCGCGCTGGACGCGGACCCGGCGGCGGCGGCGGCCTTTCTCGCGCTCTCCGCGGGGCTGGGTCGGTGACTGAGCGGCTGAACCGCGGGGCTGGGCTTGGCCTTACTTTTCTCCGGCGCCCTTCCCGAGCCGGAGTCACCTAAGCGGGCCTGCCGGGCGCCGTTCTCGGGGGCAGCGCCCTTATTGGCGCAGTCTCCCGGCGGTGCCCGCCCAGCCCGAGAGGCGGCAAGCGTCCCCGCGGGCCCCCCAGCCTTCCCCGCCCGGCCCGGCCCGGCCCACGGAGTCCCTGCGGGGGGGGTTGCGGGAGAAGCCGGGCGGGACCCGCATGGCCCCCCCTCCCCGCTTCTGCGATCTCGCCGGAGGGAGGGGGAAGGCGAACGCCTACGTCCTCAGTGCCTGAATGCGTGGGTGCGGCGCCCTCACGTGGCCAAGGCGAGCCATCGCAGGGGTTCGTCTGCGGGTCTTCGTCGCCGGGTCCGCTTCCCCTGCCAGGGAGGGAGCGGCGCCTGCCGGTCGCCCGGCTGGATGAAGCGTCTCAGGGTCGGTGCCGGCCAACCTTTTGCCCCCCGCCCCCCCGAGGGAATTCGAGCGACAGCGGCCTTCTAAGGGTTGAAAGGTCCTCGGCGGGTAGGTACTGCGTTGCTACCCCAACAAAGGGAAGCGAAGCACTTGAAAGGTGGTCCTCGAACATTTCACGTCACTTTCCCGTACCGGAATAGGGAAGAGAACTTTTCTCATCTCAACCCTGGCATTTTTATCTGTCTGAATAACCCAAGCGGGGTTTTCTGTGACTTCTGGGAAATGCTTCCTGAAGATCCGGTCCGGTCTGGGTCAGCTCATGCTGTTGGGATGGTAGCGAAGCCAGCCCTCCTCCTCTGTTGTGGTGGAGAGAGATGGTTTTATTATCAACTTCCACCTACAGAAGCCACATTCTCCCCACGCACTGCTACAGGAAGCACCAGGAATAGGTGAGAAGCAGCAGAAACATTTGGCAACAGGTCAGGCGCTGCATCTGGCCACCTGTTTTCCAGAACAGCTTCTGGAGTTGGATGCTTTGGAAATGTAGCGTGAAAGGGGTTTCAGTTCATCGCCCCATCACTCGTATCAATGCTGCACGTGTCTCTGGCGCCCTGTGTTGTATATGACTTATTTGGGCATACAGAGGACTTTGGGTATACTGTACAACATCCCCAAAATAAAACTACGTTGGACTCCTTGAATTGCATGAAATGTTTCTCGTGTTTGTAATCCAAAATTTAATACTTGATTCTACTTTGAACTGTTGTTTGGGGTCTCTTGTTACGTGAAATTAGCCCCAGAAGGTGGACCAGATCAGGAAGCAGACTCCATAGGAAGGCTAGAACTTTGCTTTATTGAGGTAGGCTACAATATCAGAATCTTCCTGTGTTTCCCTCTCAGTCCCAAAGTGTGTAAGAATCTCTACCATCTCTTTCTCGGAGAACAGGCACCCAACCATAAAGATAAAGAGCTGGCAATTTCTCCTCAGTGTTGTGCTCCTCTCTTCAACAAAAATGCCATGACAGGCCATTGCAGCGCCCCCGCGGACATGTGATCAAAACTTGGGTGCTTGGCAGCCCACCCGCACTTAGGACCGCAGGGGCACTTCAGCTCCCCCCTGCCTATCCCCCCCACCCTTTCAGCCCCCCATGTCCCCAGCTGACCTTCGCCTTCTTGCTCCTGCTGCTGCTGAAGCACGCCCGGCCTGGCCCTTTGTGAGGTGGCTGCTGGCACTGCAAGGTTTTTTCCCCAAGTTGTGCGCAGAGGTCTGGGGCTGCTGGTTAATCCCAGGTCTGTTGCAAGATGAACATCTCCATCCATTACCTGGTGATGGATGAAGCAGTAGACATGGCATGCTTTGGGCAACAATGTTGCTTAACTAAAATCTGCCCAGCTGGATATTGGCTCCTTCTGCAGGCTCAATGCCAAGGTCAGGTATATGTGCCTTGATTGCGAGGGCACCTCACCTGTAGTGAGGGACACTGTTCCTGAGACTCCAGAGGGTGAGTGCCTGCAGGCTAGGTTGGGCTATAGAGACAAGTTAGGGGTCCTACTGGCATAGTGACCACCCTGGTGCCTAGTGGGATCCCTGTCCAGCCTGCTGGAGCAGGTCTCTCAGCTGGTGGTGGAGTGACAACCTCCTGCCTTGGGGGCTGTCTCTGGCTAGGCTCAGGAATTCACGGTCTCCATGGCCGTCACAGGCTCATCTTGAGGCATGCTACTTTAAGACCTTGCGTTTGCCTGAGCAGATATTATATGATCTGGAAATGGATGGACTCTTTATTACCTCATTGCTGTGGTCAGATCATGCCGTGCTCCAGTGGCAATTAAGAGCTACCTGTGTGCCCTCTGTGGGATTGTGGGACTGATTCAGATGGTGCCCAATGCTTCCTGTGGGCAGTTTGGGTGTTTTCCAGCTCTACAGTGGGCAGTTCAGTGTCTGGTGGACCACCAGCATCAGGAGGTGAATCGAGTACTGACCTCTGTTGCCCCCAAGCAGCCTTTTTCTAGACACAGTTCCCACTTGGTGCCTTGATTTAATGAGAGACCCTCCAGAAATAAAGCTCCAGAAATGATGCCTGCAAATGATGATGGAGAAAGATGAAAAGTGCACTTGATTGAGCACAGGTATGCGCCTACGCTTGGGCCAACACTGTGGTGATAAGCAAGGTGAAGTGGACTTAGGTCTCCCCTTCTGCCATTCAGAAGCTCTGTTTAAGGTTACTAACTCCCTTCCAGGGAGGACTCATCTGGCAACTGACCGCTGTGGGAGATTTATTTGTACAGCCCTTTGCCAACAGAGTCACCTGGATCCACAGCAGAACTGACTCCATGTAGACAGAGTCTATGGTGGTGACTGGAACATCATCTTGGCTTGTTACATGTGAACCTCAAGGAAGTAGGCAGGGTCCTGTCTAGACTGTTCTCTGCCACATATAGGTTGGACCCCTGCCCACCCTGCTGTTTTGGGGAGCAGGTAGAGCAATGACCATGTTGATCCATGAGATTGTCAGTGCTGCCTTACCTGAGGAGCATCTCTGGCTGCCTTGAAGGAAGCTTTGGTGCGCTCCATGCTGAAGAGGCTGTCTCTTGATCCTGCATTCTTGGGTAATTAGCACCTGATCTCTAACTTTCCCTTCTGATGGCAGGTCAGCTATGCAGCACCCCAGAGGAAACGGATTATCTGCACTCTTCATCTGGACTGAAACAGCATTGCCCGCTCTCCTGGCTGACCTGTATTGAGACCTGGATGGGTTACTGGACCGCCAGTGGAGGTTGGGGGTTTAGGGCACTGTTTGAGTGTGGTTGTGCTCCTTCCTCTGTGGATGGCTTCAGTGTGTTGTAGTGGGGAGGAGAGGCCTGGTGCCTCCTCACTTCCAGGCTACCACAGGGGTCAGTCCTCACCCCTTGCTTTTCAACATCTATATGAATCCACTGTGGGAGGTCATCTGACAATTTGGGGTACAGCATCATCAATATGCTGAGGATACCCAGCTATATATTGTTGTCTAGGGCTGTGAGGGCTGTTGATGTGCCCTCCTGGTGTTTGTATCGGGGAGAGCAGGCTCCAATTGAACCCAAGCAAGACAGAGTTGCTAGGTGCACACTGGGGTTCTCCTTTGGCGGTGTGTTATCCCTGCACTACCAATGCAGGAGCAGGCTTGTGATTTGTAACAGCGGCAAGATGGCAGCAGGATAAATCTGAATCAATGAGCAGATAAGTAGCATTTACCTTCTCCTCTAAGAGAAGACCCTGTAAAGCTTCAGAGCACTCCCAGCCTGTGGGCTCAGGCGGTTAAGGGAAGCGCTGCTCTAGAAGACCGGTACAAGGAAGCAGATGTCGGCTGGCTAGGCATAGGAACGGGTCCACCGGCTCACGGCAGCACTTGCTCTCCTTTGCTCGGCCGGTGCAAGCCAGGCGGAAAAGAGTGACCGGGAGGGCGCACTTTCTCGGCCACGCCCTGCTTCGGCCAGCGGGATACATTTGGCTGGCTTCGCCCGATTCGGAGGGCTTTCCGGGGGCAGAGCGGCTTGCTCTCCGCGCCCCATTCTAAGGGGCTGGAAAGGGAGCGCTCTGCCTGAGCCCCCGCGACTGCCCTTTCTGCCAGGAAGAAGGGCGGTGCCGGCGGTTCGCTTGTTGGACCGGAGAAGCCCCCGCCCGCAGCAAGGCCAGGGCGCCTCCCGGTCCAGCCTCGGCCCACCGCCGTTGCGCGCTCCTCCAACTTGCTCTCTTCCCGGCTCAAGGAGAAGCCGCGGGTGCTCTCGACCGCTAGAGCGTTCCCACCCACGACCCCGCGCGCAACTGCAGCCCCGTTCCTCTGAGCGTCTGAGGCCGACCGCGCCGGCAAGCCCCGGCCCGAACCCGCCTCTCGGGGGCTCAGGTGCGAAATCACCCTCGCGGAAGCGGCGCCTGCCCCTGGATGCCGCGGCCCGGCAGCCTGGTTTTTCCAGGCTCTTCACGCGGCGATGGACCCCGCCGGCGTTTGGGAGCCGCGACTCCCACTCCCGGAGGAAGAAGGCGGCGGAGCGAGCGCAGACAGACCTTGGGGGCAGCTGGCGGCGCGCGGCCTGACCTCCGCAGCGCCGGTAGTCACTTAATTCCATGCAGGCCGTGTTTAGGGTAGCGTCCGCCTCCCGGCTCCCGCTCCGGTCCGTCGGGCAAGGCAGATTTCCGGCAAAGCGGAAGCCTCGCCGGGGAGGTGCTGCCCTGCCCTGCCCCGCCCCGCCCCGCCCCGCCCAGCCCAGGCAGACCGGCAGAGCATCCGCCCCTCCCCAGCAGCAGGAGCTCCCCACCCGCGGGCCCTGCGCCCCACGCCGCCCCTGTCTCTGCTGCCTGCCTGGCGGGCCGGCTCCTTCCCCGGGCAGTCCTTGGAGGCCAGACTGCTGCGCTCGGTTCGCCAGGCGGCCTCTCTCCGGACCCGCTCCAGCCAGGAACGAGGCCTGTTTCGCATTAGCCGGCCTGATCGAATCAGGGCCATTAGCGTGGCTCCAGGCAGCGGCGCGGGCCTCGCGCGGGAGGTGCGGCAGGCATGAGGTGGCGGTGGGTCCCGGAGGAAGAGCCGGAGTCTCCCCGCCGCTCAGCTCGACCTATTGAGGCTGGAGCTTCCCACTCAACTGCAGCAGCGCCAGGGGCACGGCGGGGGCGGGGGAAGGGGCGCCTCCGCTGCGGCTGGAACGGCCCATCCCTGGCCAGGCCTAGGCTCAGAAGATGCTCCCCTTCGGCTCTGGGCGGCGGGCACTCCTAACCCCCGAGGATCGGAATGGAGGGGAAAAGTCCTGACCCGCGTGTGCTCAGGGTCTCCCTGGTTTGCGGCAGTTCATCGCCCGCCCGGCGCCTCCTGCTGATGCCGCCCTCCTCTGAGCAGGCTGGCAGGCAAGCCTCCGCAGCCCCCAGCGCCCCTTCATGCACGAGCCGCTCCAGATGATCTGTCATTCCTCTGTCTGGGACCATCCCTGAGAAACTCATTAAATAGCTGCAGATGGAGGGAGCCCTGTCTTGAAGCAGAGGCTGAGGGCTGAGGGGAGCTGGGCTTGCCGCCCCCCACCCTGCCCCTGCTGGCTGGCCCTGTCTCCCAGCCTCAGGCTGCACAAGAGAGAAAGGGGGAAATCACAGAAAGGCAAGGAGAGGACACTTTCTCCGAAAAGGAGATGTCAGTTGAACCTGAAGGGTCGCCTCCTTTAAGGCCTCATGAATGTACAAGTTCAGCTTGCTGTCCCAGGGTGGCACCCAGCCAAGAGGAAGGGGGCAGCTGCTCCCCTGTGTGGGTCAGACTAACGGGGCAAAGGGGCAGCATTTTTCCTGCTTGCCATCCTGGGAGAAGCAAGCATCCTGGCCCTGCTCAGCTGGCCTGCCCGCAGCTCCTCTTCCATGCTGTTCAGTTCCTTCAGGCAGGCCTGCAGGATTTCCGCTTGCCATCTGGGAGAGGAGGCAGGAGGTGCAAGGTCTGGGTTGGCAGGAGAGAGGGACTTAAGGCCCTGTACCTGTGCAGGGCTGGACTGAGAGCTCCTGGGGAATCCTCCCACTCGTAAGCTTCTAAACCCAGCTGAGCAAAATTTTCTCTCAACTCCTTTCCTTTTCCTTAATTTGCACACCTCGGATAATGAAGTGCAACATGATGGGCAATTTACTGTGCTGCACCTGTGAGGGTACAGAGGAAAAGGGTGCAACCTACTGGATTCTCTTGTGGCAACAAATCCTTTCTAGCCCTGACCGCTGTCCTAAATCAGAAGGATTTTGTAGCACAGTTTAGTGGAGGGGCTTGATGTCCTTGGAGTGTGCTGGAGGGGGCTTCCTTCTGACCTTGCTCCTGCTGCCTTCAGCAGAGCCTTTCCCACAGGCTAGGCAAAGGAGCTCACCTGGCCCCACGGAGGGGGTGGGGTGTCCAGGAAGCGGTGGTCGCTCCTTCTCAGGAGGGGATAGGCGACCACAACCGCAGGACAGGCTCCTGCTTTCCAGAAATCTTCAGCACCCAAAGAGCAGATAAATCTTCTGGCTTTCTTCGAGTCAGGCGCACTGATTGACTCAGGAGAGGCCCTTAAGCACAGCACCCAGATGTGGGGGGGTCCTTCTCCCCCCTCCTTTTTATTCCAGACAGGGGCTGGTTTTGCAGGACACCAGCTTGTACTCATAAATACAGTAGCCTGAGGGTAGGGAAGCTCTTCAACCCTGTTCCCTTCATCTGGAGGGTGGGGAGGAGGGGAGCGACCCTTCCTTTCTGCTGCAGCAAAGAGCCACCTTCCCTCCCTCCAGCCAGCCGTGGCAGATGGCTTGTCTCTCCTGCTCTGATCCACTGGTCACTGCCTGTGTCTTCCAGGAGGAAGCAGGTGGGGAAGAAATGCGGGTTCCCCTTCTTTCAGTCCCCAGTCAGCCCCTCCAAGAAGCAACTTCAAGCTCTTGGGTGGTTCTGATAGTCAAGTGGTTTGGGGTTGCTGGCCAAGGGCTCCAAGACTGGCACTTTGGGGAGATGAAGCTGCCAGACCCTACTCCTTCCCCTCCCCCCTGCAGAATTTGGGGGCAGGTTTGGAGGAGGGGATCCTTTCCAGATCCTCTGTACTCATCACAGTTCCTCCCAAGGCACACACAACTCGGGAGGGAGGAACTGATCAACAACAGAACCCCAAACAAAACACCAATAAGCTTGGCAATACAGGCAGGAGCTAGTAAAGCCTACAGCGACAGGGGCAGTTCACCCAGATATTGCCTAGAGTTAACCTGGCCTCAGGAGTCATGCTACATACTTGGGAGACCCCTTGAGAGACCCTCCCTGCACTTTGGAGACTGCAAAAGAGAGAGACGAAGGGGGGCAGCTGTCCAGACACATGTGGGGGAGAGGGGGGAGGCCAATCGCAGCTTCTAGGGGCTTCCAGGACCGGGGCTCACAAGCAGATGGGCACCCACAGGAGCAGAGCCCAGAGCAGTCCCCTGCTCCCTTCAGCTTGTCTCCAGGGTGCCCAGATTGAGGCCCAGCCAAATGCCAGAGGCAAATGAAGCTTTGTATGCTGGCCAGGCCACCCATCAGATTGGAAGAAATTGCCATGCCATTTCATAGGCCAAAGCCTCCAGCCAGGGCATCCTGCTGGCAAAGGTTCATTCAGGTTCATCCACCCCCTGCCCCCCATCCCATGTCTTCAGCAGTGTGGCAGGAAGCAGGATGCAGGTTTGACACTTACCTTTGCCAAACTACAACTCCCAGCAGCCCCAGCCACTATGATGAGGGTGGTGGGGAATTCTGGGAGATGGAGTTCATTGGTCAGGGGGGTCTGACTCAGAGTCCTATAGGAAGCTGTTTCCCCACAATCCCCTGTGAACGAGTCAAGCGGGGAGGAGGCGATGAGCCCTCCACCATCACAAGCTTGTCCAACCAACCATGACTGAACTGCATTCTGCAGGTTCAGTCAGAGTGAAAAGGGTCCCAGCAGGGGTGCCCTGCTCTGGCCTGGACGTTTCCAGCCACCCACCTCGGCTGCTCAGACTGCAGCACTTTGAGCCAAGGAAGGTGAGATTCTGCACTGACCTTCAAAGAGGAAGCCCTGCTGGTTGCTTAATCTAACTGGCAGGCTTGCACTATAAGACGGTGGTGGTGGTGACGGTTAAACTGATACCCCACCTTAGGTAAGCACTCAAGGTGGCTAAATAGTTTCGAGGCACAACTATCTCCTGACAATACGCACATTGCTGGAATATGATCCACAGGCACAAACAAGCATGTTCTAGTTAAAACCTTTTTTTTTTTTTTTACACACATCACTTTGTCCTGTTTAACATTAAAGACATTTAGAGTGGCAGAAAAGATTTTGATTTTCCTCTTGACTCTGTTGCAAGTAAGGGAGAGTCCAGCATGATGACACTTCAGTGTTTCCAACCTCTCTTTCAGTATCTCAGCAGCGTCAATATACACCATACTCACTGCATATAAATAAATATCCATCAGCAGCAAATCCAGTGCAGGAGCCATTCAGCCATCTGCATCTGATGCAGACATTATCTCAGGCTGCTTAACTGAGCAGCTTCCCAAAGCTGAGGCCATGGATAAGCTAAGCGGTGGGGTGACTAAACTACAATGACTTCAGTTCCCAGAATATACCAAGGGGGTGCAAGCAAGGTCCATTTTGGCTTAGTGCAGTTAATTCAGCCCAGGTCCTGCCTCACTTAATTTAATTTAAATTTAATTTATTCAATGTAGGCACTGCCTAACCCTGAACTGACTCTGGGTGGTGTATAATAAACCCAAACAGAATAAAAATTAAACAATTATAAAAGAAGTAAGAAATAAAAACAAGAACCAATGGCGAATCTGGCTAACCACACCTACGCTCTCAAACCATCTGACAGGGCCCCAACCACCCCACCCCAAGGCCTGGCAGAACAGCCAGCTCTCAGGGTGAGCGCCACAGGGATATTGCGGGGGGGGGGGTGTCTCATTCCAGAGGGCAGGGGCCCAGCAGAGAAAGCCGGCTTCCTGGCTCCCAATAGGTGGCATTAACTGAAAGGACTCAGAGTGTGCCAGCCCTGTTGGATGGAGCTGGCTGGGGGGATACTGCAGGAGGTAGGCAGTCCCTCAGGTAACCAGGCCCTCTGCCATGTAGGGATTTATAGGTCATAACTGGCATCTTCAATAACTGGCAGCATACTGGCCACCAGCACAGCCTGTGAAGCACTGGAGCTGTTCCGCTGTTCTGGAGCGACCGGTCCATCTCCTTTTGGTCAGAGAAAGCCATTCTGCTTTAACATGGCTCTGCAGTGTATTTTGACTGTCAGAGGAAGCTGGCCCATTTTCCTTGCTCAGCATCCAGGACATAAGGAGCACTGTTGAACTGGATTTGTGAGGCTCATTCCCCTTTTTCCAGGAGCTGTCAGTGAGAGGGGCAATTCCAAGGGGCTGGCAACAGAGCCAGAGGGGAAAGCAGTCCCAGCCCATCACGGGTGCCACTGCCCAGTCCTTCAGCAGAGGCTGCCAGGAACAGCAGCGCCACGCAAAGGCCAGACCCTAACCCTAACCCTAACCCTAACCCTCTCCTCAGGGCCAGTCAGGCTTTTGTGGATCAGTTGGTGGGGGTGGGGGTGGGGTGGAGAGCCCTTAGGTCAGGCTCTGTGCGGCACTTCACTTTAGCAATCACAGATCAATGCTAGACCACTTGTAATTTCAGGGACTGCAAAATTTACCTCCTTTCACATTCCATTAAAACAGCCAAAAATAGAGAATGTTCCCAACTGTGTTGCTAACACTTTTGGAATATTTTCCAGTCATGAAGGGCCAGCCAAAAACGTCCCCCTTCCCCTACCAGGGATTTCATGAAGGGTCTGCAGGCTAAAGACCCCCTTTAAGCTCTGCTTCGGAAACTTCAATGCAGCGTTGCCTCCTAGACTGGGTCAGGTCTTCTCCAGATGGTGGCTCTTCCCGCCCCCACCGGGCCACAGGGAACGGAAAGCCTTGGCCCTCTTCGCTGGGCAGGCCTGGACTTGCTCGACCGACGGAAAGCGTCCAGCGGAGGCCAGAGGCGGCGGGGGGGGGGGGGCGCCGCGCCAGGGACCAGGCTTGCGGCGAACAGCTGCCGGGAACAAAGCCCGGGGGGCCCTGGGCTGGCCTGCCTCCTCCTGCCGGCTCTTTGGCTCTCCCACCCTGTGGGTGCCAGGGTGCCCGCTCGGAGCGCTGCGCGTGTTGCTGGGCGGGGGCGGGGGTGCGGGCGCGGGGCGCTTCCTGCAGTTACGAAGTGTCTGATTGAGGCAGGAGGCGCCAGCCGCTCCCTCGGGAGGGCAAGGACCCCGCACAGGGCTGGGCTAATGCAATCTGCGGCCGCCGCAATTCAATTAGCCTCGAATTAACCCAGCAGCAGCAGCAGCAGCAGCAGTAGCAGCAGCAGCAGCAGCAGCAGCAGCAGCAGCAGCAGCAAAGCAGCGGGGAGAGAGCCAGCGTGCCCAGCAACCCGCTTGGTCGGAGGGAGGAAGGGAGGGGCAAGGAGATTCCCGGGAAAGGGCCTATTTCTGCTGCAGGAGAGCCCTGACATTGGGAGCACCTTTGCCCACACCCGGAATGGGCTGGAGCAAGCGGGTGCCGCGGCGTTTCCCTACCCAGGGCAGGCAGGTACCTGCCGCCGCCAAGACAGACGAGAGAAAGGTACACCCGAGGGCCTGGCAGGTTTGGTCGGAGAGTGTCCTTCCGCCTAAGCCCTTCCCTCATTTGGGCAATAAAGGCACAGCTGACCCATGGCAGAGAAGCCCATGGAGGTCAGGCTGGATGGCCTCCCGGAACCTGTCGTCTGTAACATACTGGACGCGGCCGACTGCAGGTTCCCTGGAAGTCTGTCCGTCTCCCGGTTCCGATCTCTTCCAAACACACCAGAAGCCTGGCCTGGCTGGCTTCCGGGTGCGCTCCTGGGTACTTCAAGCTGTCCTGGCCCGAAGGAACCTTCGCCCTTGCCTGCTGGGAGCGCAGGCTCGCGTCGGGCTCTGGTGAAGGAGAACCTTGGCGAGCTCCGGGCTCCCCCCACTCCAGAGCTTCTCGACAGGCGACCTGGCCCCCTGGTCGCCGCTTGCCCTAGGCCTGCCGCCCTGAGCTCAGGTGGCCGAATCCCACCGCCCGCGCCTTTGCTGGTTCCGGAGCCAGCCGCTCTCGCCCTGCTTCTCTACCCCACAAAAAGGGAAGGGGAGGGAGGGGCCCCGGGGCCGATCGCCAGCCGGCCAATTCTGTGACCAGCTCTTTTGCTTCCTGTTTGAGGCGAGTTGCTACTGCCCAGGCGCGGAGTCCTTGAAAGTTGTACTCCGGCGAGCCGACTTTCTCTTCCAGCTGCCCGAGAACCATTTTCATTTCTTCGTTTGACTGAAAGGATCTGTCAAGGTGATCCCTCGCTCCCCGACTTTCTCTTCCAGCTGCCCGAGAACCATTTTCATTTCTTCGTTTGACTGAAAGGATCTGTCAAGGTGATCCCTCGCTCCCTTGGCCCGATACACTTCTGGCCCGGCTGCATTCCCACGATCCCCAAGGCTAGCTTGCAGTCCAAGGATTTATTGTGTGCTGGAACCCAGCTGTAGGCTCAGTAAGGTTGTGCGAACCAGACCCTCCTGCGAAGCCAGAATAGGCTTCTTTGCTTTGGCAGGGCAGGTTCCTGAACACAGCCATGGCCTTTGGTCGGCCCCGTATTCGTGTGGTGTGGGAACACCGCCCAGCCGTGTCTGTCTGGGCTTTTGCGAGGGAAGCTGCGGGGGCTGGCTAGTTTTAAACCGCTTCTTCTGGGCCCCTGATGGAAGACGTCCTGCCGTGGGGGAGAAGCGGGGGGGAGTATCCTGACCCCTCTCTTCCCCAGGTGGCCGCTCTTTCGACTGGAAGGACCAGGCAGAACGGCGATTGCCTGGAGGAAGGCTCCGCGCAAGGTTTAATGGATGCTTTTGGAGGGTTGTTCAAAGGCGCGGCAATCCCGGAGCCAAGCGGTAGGCCAGTTCTCCCCTCGGCGACCACAGGTTCCTTGAAGACAAGGGAGGCGTCGGTCTCCGCCGCTTTGGTTTCCAAAGACGTGCTTGGGAGTCCGGCGTGCTTGGGAGACGTGCCCCACCCGCCTGCTTCCGTGGGTGGGGGCCGAGGCCTCGTTTTCGGAAAGAACCTGCTCAGCCTTCATGTGTGGGGTGGGGCGGAAGTTCAGTGCAGGCAAGCTTAAATCAATGAATTTTGCGGGGGTCATTAGGGTTTCTGCTCGCGCCCGACCTTACCGAGTCAACGTTTCGCCCCGGACAGTGAAGCTCAGCCGCTCCGACCTGGAGAATCGGCGTAGTTCCTTCCGGGGGTGGGGGGATTGGATGATTTCTGCGCCCCACGCACAATAGACGAGCGTTTCCCAGTGGCGGGGTGACCGAGGCGGCTTTTCCTATCTGCAAACAAGAGAACGGAGTGTATTGTCCTAAGCAGAGCCTCCGCTGGGACTGGCTCTCTGGGCATTTGATTAGGAGATGGCAGTCTGAAAGATTTAATATCCTAAAAACTGCAAACTCTCAGGATATCTGCTAAATGGGGTTGCAGATTTTGGACCAAGAAAGCATTTGAATCCCACAGCCTGCTTCCAGAAAGAGAGCAGGCGCCAGAAAGGCGCCTGAGGATCGCCGTCACCTGGTGGGCAGCTGCTCAGGAGAAGTGGCTCGGATGACCCCCGCTTCTATGTCAAGAGAGGGAGATGAGGCTGGGAGGAGGAGTTCGCTGCCCAGAAAACTATGGGCACAGAGACCCCTTCTCCACTCTCGGGGGGAGCACAGGCTTCCTATCTTGAGCTGGCCTCCTAGCCGCTGATCCCCTCGATCGCTCAAGGGGAGAGGTTCTGCACAGGGGCCTCCTGCTCTGGCCTGCTCCTCGGACCTGTGGCATCCCTGACATCTTTTTGGGGACATCTTTTTCCACCCTGTGCGTTTGATCCTCCTGTAGGGAGGGCAGTGGGAGGCCAGGAGCGCCTGTTTGTTAGCGCCGCTGCTCCCCTTTTGAAAAAAGCAGAATGGAAGGAAAACTGCCCCCCACTGCACAAGGCAGCTGTCTAAAGAACCCCAGAGACCACTCCCCCTTCCAGTCAACAGACCCCATGAGAAAAACCGAGTCATCAATAAATATGTATATTCTTAGGAAGACAAACACATTTTTTATGAGATGAGAGTTTAGCTGGTATTTTAATTGCCTTTAGCAAAATAACCAAACAAATAAATACAAACATTCAGTTTCAGTGATAAATATTTGTACCAATATAAAACAATAAGGACGTAAACTTCAGAGGACCTTACAAGATAAAACAGGGTTCTATTGATTGATTTCAGAGTCTTGATAAAAGAGACAATCTCAGGACATAACTTTTGCAAACCCTCAAAGCAAACTGAACCTTGAAAGCAACCTAGCACCTTGAAGATGCTCCCATATGTTAACATCTTACTGATCATCAACATCTTGGAAGATGTTATTATTTGTGTATGTGTTTGGTTTTATTCTATTTTTACTGTATTTTTATATTGTTTTTATTGTATTTTAATTAATATTTATTGTTGTTTTATTGTGAACCGCCCAGAGTCACTGTTTCATGAGATGGGTGGTATCTAAATTTGAAACATAAATAAATAAAAATAAAATAAACCTTAGCACACTAAGATTGGCAAAAATAAATGTGCTTCAGAAGGCTTATATTTGGCTTGCAAATTAATACAAGCTGGAAGGTGAATTGATCTTACTTGCTGTTAACAGCAGAACAGAAAAACTCACATCCTTCAAACACAGGATAATAGAAGACCAGCAGCTCATCATATCATACACACAATCAGGTAATCAGTGAAGAAAGAAGCTCAAGCAAAATCAATATT
Source organism: Python bivittatus (assembly GCF_059951505.1). Classification (NCBI taxonomy): domain Eukaryota; kingdom Metazoa; phylum Chordata; class Lepidosauria; order Squamata; family Pythonidae; genus Python; species Python bivittatus. The sequence continues at coordinate 2,012,368 of NW_028277106.1, forward strand.
TACAAATAACTTTCAAAATTCAAATGTTCTTGTAACACGCTGAAATGTTTTTCCCCCTGACTTTCACACTCAGTCTCTCAACAGCAGGACTGTGGATATGAATTTCAGGCAAAATCTGCCATTCATGGGGGTCGCCCTTGTCGGAGGTTCATCTGCTCCCACAAGCCAGCAAAGGGCCACACGAACTGCCCTGGCCAAGAACAAGACTCGGGTCCTGTGGAATCCCACCCGCTTCAAGCCACTGGCTCGAGAAGCGACGCTCTGCAAAGGGATTGTGAAGGCCAGCCAGGAGCCTTCGTGGGGGCAGCGTCCAGCGTCCAGCCAACCTGCCACTCCCTGACGTCTGGCGCAGGAGCATAAGGTGGCAGAAAGATAAGACGCTGCGGGGGCACAGCTTTCCTCCCTGTCCTTGCCCAGGCCCTGGGCCAGCTCAACAGGGAGGGAGGGAGAGAGAGAGAGAGAGAGAGAGAGAGACCTTCAGCTAGTCAGTCTGTCTCTTTTAAAGCCAAGCGAATCCCTGCAAAGCTGCCTGCTGAGTCGCATCCTGGACCTGGGACGTCTAGACTGCTTATGGAAGAAGACACTGCCCTGGGGGGGGCAAGGGCAGTTAGTGGGCCGGGTGGCCAGCTGACTTCCCTCCTCTTGGCTTCACCAGCCGGGGCTGTCCCCTGGAAGGCCACCCCGCCCAGCACTTGGCAGTGTCCTTCTCAGCACAAGAGTGCAAGGTGGCTTGTCCCTTCCTCTGGCGCTGCGAAGCCGCTCTGAACTGGTCTCTCTCCTGCTCGCCTGGTAAAGAGAAGGCTGGGGACTGGGCTGCAGGAGAAGAAATGTTAGTCAAGATTGTGTTGCTAAAGTAGAGCCACTCTTCAGCTTAGCGTTGCCCCTCCTTCTGGCAAAGCAAATGCGGATGCTGCTTAAATCCCATTAAGGGACAATGAATAAAGGGTTAACAGGAACTGCCACCAGAACTGGTGCACACCCCAGTAATTATACTATCGCCCTCTTTACCAATTGGGAAGACTTTGGTTTGGCCCCAGCGCTGTTTCTACTGGAATGTCCAGAGATCCATTTCCCATTCCTAAAAGGAGGAAATGTCTCCTACAGGGCTGAGACCATCCAGCCCACTTCATTGCTTCGGCTGGGTCTCTGAGCCTTGGTCTCCAGTGGGATCTGCCTGACCTGCTACATAGTCCAGTGGGCTCCAGCCCTGGCACCGAGAAGGCTGGAGAATTTGGAGCAGCAGCCCCCCCCCCGCTGTGCTGTGCCCAGATGCAGGCTCAAGGTGGATAGGGAGGTTGCTGGCTCACCCATCCCACCTACAATACTCAGAGGGAATGCACTTGCTCAGCACAGAATTGCTTTCACTCACCAGACTGTCGCAAACGGCCGCGGCCCCTCACTAGGCTTGAGGGAGGAAGCACTCCGCTGCAGCAGGCGAGGGAGGTGGGCAGGGGCTGCAACACCAGAGCCTTGATGTCACAGCTGGAGTGGGGAGCTGTGGCATCAGTGGTGTTCCTGGGTGGGGGAGAACCGAGACAGACCCCCTCACCAATTGTGCGGGTCTGGGCAAGAACTGAATTCTGCTCCCCTCAGCAGCAGAAATGAGGCTCACAGCTGCCTTGATGTGACACGTCCCTGGCGAGTCAGGCTGAGTCTGAATATTCCTAGTTAGGGCTCTTCTGGTATTGTATTTGGGTTGATTAGTTGGTTCGTGTATTCTGCAAGTCTAGGAAATGGGTTAATCCAGGAAGCACAAAACCTGTTTTGGAAGCACTGCCTGTGAGCCAAAGGCCCAAGAATGAGTGGTTTGTCCACAACCCTTTCCTTCCTTGCCCTTTTCATTGTCACCAGACACCCTGATGACTGGACACTGGCCAGGATGACAAAAATGACCTTCTCTCCAAATGGCCTGAAGGAGGGTGGGGTGGAGATAGGCTGGGGGAGGAAACAGGCACCACAAGAAGGAGCAAAACCCTGCTATGTTGATCTTGGCTCTTGACTCTTGACGGCTGCCAGTGTCTCCCCTTCCCTCCTCCTTATACCAAAGAGAGTCAAAGCAGAGCAATCTTGAGTTTCTTTTTCACCCCCTCCTGTCTCCCTGGGTGGTTTTCCTAAGGACTGCTTTTTCTTCCAGGACACCTCCTTGAGAAAGGGGGACTGTTGGCAACCCTGCAGGACTTAACCTGCCAGGGAGGCAGAGGCACCCCTAAATGCCAGGCAGCTGAGGACTGGCAGGGGGGAGCCATCTTTGTCCTTGTGGGACAGGCCCTTTGCAGAGTGGTCACAATTCCAGGAGGAATTTCAGGTCACCCAAAAAAGTCAGATTCATGATGGATGGAGCTGGGGACTAAAGGGGCCCAACCATATTTGCCGTCCCCCCTCGGACTGGAGGATGTAGAAGAGAAAGTGGTTGGCTGCCCCCAGCACTCCACAGCCAGTCAAAACAGGGTGCCTTTAAACAGGAAGGTGTTTTTTCCCCTAGAACCCACGGCTTTCTCCCCTGCCGCTGTCAACAGGACTTCTGGGAGGCTTTTCTGAGGTGGAGTAGGCATTCCTGGTTATCCAGGGTGGGTCCAGCAGACAGGGAAGCCCAGAACAGCATGGCTGGTCTGCGACATGAACCCTGCCCAGAAGCGGGATGCCAACCACATCTATACACCATGCCTAACACTGGTTATTTTCCAAAAGAGGAAGGACCTGTTCAGCGTAGACCTGGGCAGAGGGTGCGAGAGACTCTGACAGGCATCCTATGACCAGAGTCCACTGAAGTTGTCAGGCTATCTAAAGCAGATGTAAATGCCAAGAAAGGCTCACCTCTTCCAACCTCCGCTAGAGTCTTGGCTTGCTCTGGAGATGTTCTTCCAAGCAGCTTGGTGGGGAGGGGGGCTCCCGTCCCTCCGCTTTCCCTCCTCTCCCTTCCTGCTCTGAAGGGAGAACCATGGCAAAGCCCAGCTTCCCGAAATGTTCTCCTGCTGGCACTCCTTCTTCTGCCTTGCTCTTGTGAGGGTGGTGGGGGTGTTGCTTAACCCCAGTTAATTGCAAACCAACAGCCGAAGAGTGCTGTGGACTTGCTTTTTTGTACTGTGATCACAGAGAGTCCCTCTCAGGAAAAGACACACCGGGCGAGCAAGCAAGCAGGCATTTTGGTCCAGATGGTTGGAGACCTCATCTTCTCACATACCTCACCTGTCTTATTAGGAACAGACAACGTTGCCAAGCAGGATTGGGTTGATAGGAAAAAAAACAACCTTGCCCTTGACCACAAACAAGGGAGGGAGGAGCAGGGGCTGCACCACGGTGGAGCGGGAGGGACACCGGACTCCCGACGGGCGGTTCCCCTACAGAGCACCATACCCGAAGCGGGAGGAGGCCCTTGGCCAAGGGGTGGGCAGGCAGAGCCCGAGGCTCCAAAGGGGCAAGCAGCGAGCAGGAGAATGCGTGGCTGCCCTGGCTGACCCTCGCCTCTCCCTCCCGGATCCTTTCCCGGGCCCAGCGCTCCTGGTGGGCCTCCTCCCCCGCGCCAGTCATGGAAGGGGCCGCCTGAACCTCCTGGTGGTGCAAGGAGGGCTGGACCTGTGTGCGCCTGCTCCAAGCGCTGCGGGGCCCCGAGACCTTGCTGGCCCACGTTTCTGCCGTCTCCGAAGTTGAAGGGGGGCGGTCGCCGGTCACCACTACTGAAAGTGGATTCTCTCCTTTCCTGCCCCTTCTTGGCGCAAACCTTCGCAGGTTCCATTAATTCACAGCGACAAAGTTTTCCTGGGCACCCCCCAGAACAGCTGCCCGGAGTTTCCTCCCGTGATAGGATCGCTCTAGAAAGACCGGGGGGGGGGGGCAATGCCGCACCAGGCAGGCTCTAGGCTGCTTTTTTGTAGCAAACCCGGAGGGTGAAAGGACCTATTATCTCTGCCAATGGGCTGCTGCTGCTGCTATACTGTTGTTGATCGCACACGCAGTCAGCCAGGTGTCTAGACTGGATCTGGCATTTTTGTCCACCTATCGAGTCCTTCCCTGGGACCTGGGATAGGCAGGTGTTGTTTGACAGTGTTAAAGCTATGTTGCAGTCGATTCTTCCAAGTCAAGCTGCCTTTTGCAATGGGCTGATGGCGATGGTGTTCAAGTGCTGCTCCAGATGTTTTGGGATTGCATCCAAGGTGCCTATTACTACTGACAGTCATTCTACTTCTGTTTGCAGGTCTTTGTAGTTGATGATTTTCTCCAGTTCTTTTTCTTCTGTTCTGCTGTCTCCAGGCATTGCAATGTCCACTACCCAGACTTTTTTGCTTTTCTTACCAACAACTGTTACGTCTGGGGTGTTGTGTGGCAGGGGCTCGTCTGTTTGAATCCTGAAGTCCCAGAGCACTTTGGCTTCCCCACCTTCCACCACTCTGTCTGTTTTGTGGTCCCGCCAGTTCTCGCTTGCAGGCAACTGTTATTTCTTGCAGATATTCCAATGGACCATTATTATTATTATTATGTTGTTGTTATACATTGTTGCTATGATACTGTTGTTGTTATTGATTGCTTATTCCATAATTATTTTACGCATTATTGTAAACGGCTTCAAGACTTATATAAATGAGAAACGGTATCAGAGACTTTAAATTGATAATGCTAATCAGAACCTCTGACCGCCGCCGCGATCCCTTCCGAGGCTTCTCCGGCTGCGGCCTCTTCCTCCGGAGCGGTCTCTCCCTCCTCGCCGCTCTCTTTTCCGCAGGTGGCCGCTCCGGGCGCCCCTTTTTGCAGCGGTGCTGCGCAACGTTTTAGGCACTTGGGCGCGTTTCTGTAGCGACTCAGAGAACTAGGTGTCTGAAATGGGTAGGTCGTCCGGCTGAAGAATTCTGAATTATCTTTTGGCTTCTCACTTCACGCCTTGCACCGCTTCGGCGCTGCTGTTCTGATCCTAATTTATATTCCAGGGCAAAAAGGCTTCGGGTGTGGAACCGGTCAGGAGCTTCACAGCCGCCTCGGACCTGTCTGGCAGACACTCGCTGTTCCTTTTGTTCGCAGGGAAAAGAGATTTCAGACTGATCGAAACGAAGGTGGGATCCGGCGCATGCAAGGAGCCGTACTGGATAGGCGTCTCGGTCCTGCTCCGGTTCACCGCCTCCGGGGTTTCGCGGCTTTCTATTTTCTCTTCCCGTCTATGAAGCGGCCGAAAGGGCAGAGAGGATCCTCCCCACCATCCCCGCTCAGCGGAGGGAAAGGGCTCCTTCGGCTTGGGGGGGGGGCGGGGGAACCAGGCTCATGAAGGGGCGCGATACCATCCCACCGGGGACGCCGATGTTGCTCCTGCGCCGCCGCTACTTAATCTACAACGGAGAGGGCGAATCTGGCTTGTCCGGGGCCGGGGAGAGAAGGGGGAGCGCTTCCTCTCACGCCCAGGCGTTACCTGCCCCTTAGGGCGGCAAGAGACCGCTGACTCGCGGCTCTGCACTGGTGCTCCATGTCGCGCGTGAGGGGCCGCCCCCGGGGCAGCAGGGAGCAAAGGCGCGGACGCCAGGACTGGCGATTCTTTGTTTGGGGATTGGGCGAGGATGAGCGGGGGGAGACCGTGTCTCCGCGCGGTCTCCCGGCCCTGCCTCGGGAGCGCCGTCTGAGCTGGGGAACCTTCTTATGGCCGGGTGGGGGGCGGCCGATCCAGAGCGTCAACAGGAAACTCCGGGGCTGCAAGCGAGGGCGGCCGGGCTTCTCTCTCCTGAGAAGGAAAGCGACCGTCGACCGTCGCGCCAGAAGAGCTGCTAATCCGGATGATGGAACCCGAGGAACGGCTGCAGATGGAAAGAGCCGGCGAGGCTAGACGGTAGCGCCTGCGGCCAAGACTCGGTCTTCCCAGCCCCACGTCCCAGAGAAGGCGCTGTCTGTACACATATCTGGGTCTTGCTGTCTGTTTGGGTCTGGAGGGGGAACTGCGGCCTTGGGGAGGCCGAGCGGGTGGGAGTCTCCCCTCATTCCAGGGGGTGCACATAGGCGGAAGGCGGAGAAGAACCGAGGTACAGGCGGTTTCTTCTGGATGTGACACGCGCGACCCGCCCACCCCCGGCAAAGGCCTGTCAATCACTGCCAACGGCCACCAATCAGAGGGCTGGAGCCAGAGAATTTTGGCAGGCGGAGATGGCGTCTTAGAGAAAAACGCCTGCAGCTTCGTGCCCCCCTGCGATCTCCGGGTATGCCCAGGCACCGAGTGGAGGCGACCAAGTGCCCGTCCTCTCGGGAGCACGCCCGTGCCTTTGTGCTGGCCCAAGTGGCCCTCCGACGGGCCCTGCTGTCCCTGGCCGCAGGGCGATGCTGTCTTCCACAAAGTTGGGGCGTCCTTGTCCTGGCGTGGCGCCCGGAAAGCGGTGCGTCTGAGCGCAGAACGGGGTAGCCGGCGGGCGCTTGGTGAGAGCTGAGGGCGTAGAATGGAAGCCCCGGAGCTGGAGCAGGAGACGGGCCCCGCACCGCCGCAGCCCCACGAGCCCATTCGCTTCGGCATCGATCAGATCTTGGGCTGCCCGCCGCAGGAGAGCGGCGGCGGCGGAGCCGCTGCCCTGAACGCACCCGGGGAACCCGACCAGGCCCTCCAAAGCAGCGGCTACGGGATGGATTATGGTCCCTCGTGCTCCCTGGGGGCGTACGGCCTCCCAGGGGCCTCGGCCGGCAACAGCGGAGTGATCCGAGTGCCCGCGCACCGGCCGATTCCCTCCGTGTCGGTCCATCCTCCGCCGGCGGGAGCCAGCCTCGCGTTCCCTTGGACGGAGCACAACAGGCGGCTGACTAAGGACCGGATGGCAGGTGAGCAGCATCAGCCGCTCGGAGCCCTTCTGGGGCTGTTCCGGCCCCTCCCCGGGAGGCCGAGGGCTTGGCCCCACCCGCTTCCGCCAGGGCCGCTGGGGCCTACCCGGGCTAGATTCGGTCCGCGCGCCCCCAGCTCATCCTAACCAGAAGCGCCTGGCCAAGTGTGGGGAGCGCAGCGCCGATAAGGCGCGTCCTGCGGGTCCCAGTGAAACTCGCCCCGAGCAGCCCGATTCCCAGTCCTGGGGGGGTGGGGGGGAGGAAGAGGGAAGCCCAGGCCCTTTGTCTTGCCTTGGCGCTCGAAGGTCGGGTACTCCACCTTTCTGCCTCGGTCCGGAGGACTTCCTAAGACGGCCGGGAACAAAGGCTCACGTTCTCTGGCCGGGGAGCAGCGCCTGTGGAAATGGCCGGGCCGGACGAAGCCTCCATTCCGAGAACCAGGAACTGTTCCCCGAAGCTGCCCCAGAAAGAAACCAGGGTTTGGGAGGGGCGCAGGAAGAGGGGACTTGAGGCTCGGGGCCCGGCAAGGGACAGGCCCCGAGGAAGGTGCTCGTGAGAGACCTTGGGAGCAGCAGGGACCGCTTTCTTGGGGGAGGGGGGAGGGCGTTTCTATCTTCCTCCAGCAAGTCTTTGCTAAGCAGACCTGCATTTGGCGGGCGGGGGGGCGCGTTGGGCTTGGCTCATCCCAACTCTCCAGCTTTGTGGCTCCGACAGAGAAGTAGGGTTCTTAGAGCCCCCCCGAGAAGAGTCCACACCCCGAAGCGCCACTCTCTAGGGAGGCAAGCGGCAGTCCCTCTGCATGTGTGGGACACGCAGCCAGGCCCCAGACCGAGCACGAGGCCGACCACCAAGACGGAAGGCAGCTACCGGCGCCTAGATCGCTCTGACCCCCCCGCCCCACCTCCCCGGTGGCAGGGATACAGCCCACCCTCCTCTCTTTCTCGGAGGCCAACGGAACATCGTGGGGCGCGTCCCGGGGAGGAGTCCGGAAGCTGAGGTCGCCTGCCATCGGTAGCGGCCCGCGGTCGCCTTCGGCGCTTCCGAATCCTCAGGATCTCCGCTCTCTCGGTCTGCCCGTAGCCGCGTTGCAGCCCTTCTCCGTGGCCAGGCGGGTCGGCCATCCGTACCAGAATCGCACTCCGCCCAAGCGCAAGAAGCCGCGCACGTCCTTCTCACGGGCGCAGATCTGCGAACTGGAGAAACGGTTCCATCGACAAAAATATCTGGCGTCCGCAGAGCGAGCTGCCCTGGCCAGAGCGCTCAAGATGACCGACGGCCAGGTCAAGACGTGGTTCCAGAATCGTCGTACGAAGTGGAGGTACCGGGGCGGTGGAGGGGGCTGCGCCGAAGGAGCCGCGGGGACGGCCTGCAGGGCGCTTGGGCTGCGCGGTCGCTCCCCTCCTCGTCTGCGGCGATTCTTGGGGCCGGGATGGCTGCTTAGCGCGATTCTCGTCCGGCGACTTTGCCGGGCGGGGCTAAATTCAGAAGGGGAGGCGCCCGACGCTCCAGCACCCTCAGAGGGTTTTGGATAAAGGGCCGATGGCGAGCGGGCGGGCGGCGGGGTGAGCTCCCTTCTGCTCATGCTCGGAGTCCCCTTCCCGTCGCCGGTTCCAGAGCAGCAGCTCCTGCGTCCCGTCAGCCGTGATTTCAGGCGCTGACGCCGCCGTGCCGGTCTCTCCAACAGGCGACAGACGGCGGAGGAGCGCGAGGCGGAGCGCCAGCAGGCCAGTCGGTTGATGTTGCACCTCCAGCCGGACGCCTTCCCGAAGAGTCTGGGGCAGCCGCTGCAGCAGGACCCTCTCTGCTTGCACAACGCCTCGCTCTTTGCCCTGCAGAACCTGCAGCCCTGGGCAGAGAACCACGAGGTCACTTCAGTCTCAGGGGCCGCTGCCCTCGTGTGAGCAGAGCCGTGTGCAGAGGACTTGGGGGCACCTTGCTGGCCCAGTTTCCGCTCATGTTGCTGGCTGCCGTAGGCAACTTGCACTCCCTCTGCTATCAGGTCACAGGGAGTAGCTTGCTGGGGAAGGAGTGGATTCATCAGGGCGTCTCCCAAGCCCCCTACGCCCAGCAGAGAGTGCCCCAGATGCCAGGCGGCAAGGACACCTTGCAGAGCGGCTGGGTTAGAGCCAGGCTTGTGTGCTCCGCAGTCCACACCCACAGGAGATGTGGGGCTTACAGGGGGATTCAAGGCTGCCTCTCCCTCCACACGGATAGTCCAGGAAGCAGGAGCCCAACACAAGGCAGACGGGGAGGGCTGGCAGTTTTGGCCCCATTCCTCTGGCCAGCGTGTCTTTCCATGACCTTCCATTTGAATGCCTCGTGCGGTGAGCCGGGAATGGGACATCTGCCTCTCCCCTTCAAAGTCCAAAGGACGCTGCCTGTCCCCTTGGTCCTCTGCCTGACAGAAATTAATGAGCCCGCCTTCTTTGGATCGGCAGCAGCCTGCAAAGAGACTGCACGGGAGCCGGCCCGAAGTACAGCAGTCACCGTTCTCACCCCCATGGCCGGCCCTGCGGAGTGAATGGAAATTACACCCCAGCTGCTCCTCCAGACCGCTGCTGCCCCTCTTGCTTGCTCCTGCTTTCCTGCCGCTCTCTGGATTTCCCCCAGGACCAGGCCTGAAGCTGGCTGGGGAGGAATACTGTATGGTGGCAGGTGGCATCGTCATGGAGGAGGAACGGAGTGACCTCCGGAGTTGCCACGGTTGGGTTTCTGCCTTAGAGGTCAGACAGCACAGTGTGGCATCCATGAGGGCGTCTTCCTTGATGTGAGCCCTGAGGCTCTTCGTGACGTCAAGGTCTGCAAAAGCACCAGCCAAGGTGCCTGCCCCAACTAGCACCCTTGCCCGCGAGGCTGCTGGTCTTCAGAGTGCTTTGCTCTCTCCTCCCAGTGTCACGCTGGGAATCAGCAGATGCTTTTGCTGTGCTGGCTGGGCAGAGGCTTGGCAGGGAGGGCATGGTGGCCACTGGTACTCCCCCTGGTTAGCTTTGCCTCTCCCGGGCCCGGGCATCGGCAGCTCTCTTCCCCTCTGCCAGAGCACCTTGACCTAGTGTAGGTTGGTGACCTGAAGGCCGAACTTGTGGGCCCAGGAGAAGGGGCCACTGATGGAGCTCCATGGCTGCTTGGACACCCCTGTGAAGCGTGGGCGGGACTTCGAGTGCTGGAGCTTGTCCCAGAGGTTGAGGCACAGCAGCTGGCTCTGGCCACTCAGCAGCTGGAGGCACCACACAGACCAGCCTGAGTTGTCTGTGGCTCTGCATGCCACTCGCGCCCAGTACGAGAGCCTGGAGGCAATAAGCAAGGTTATGCCGGAAAAGGGCATTGCTCCCAATTTGCCTGTTAGCAAAGGCCATCGGCTGCAATCAGGAGGCTGCGCACGGCAGTGGGTGGGAGGCTGTCCGGGATGGGCGGCGGCTGCAGCCTCACTTGGCAGCGATTGTGGCTCTGGGTGCGGCCTCCCGCCGGCTCGACAAGCAGCTGGAGATGGCAGAGCAGGGCGATGGCCTGCTGCCAGATGAGGGCAGAGGAGCTCCCGTCGTCTTTCTCCCTGCCTGCAGCTCCAGCTGATCACTCTTCGCAGCAGGCTGAGCACCAGGACAGAGTGCCACCTCCTTCATCTGTGCCCCCTTTGTTCCTCCCCCACTTCCTCTGATTGCCTGTGGGTACAAGGGCAAGCGTGCTGGGCTCAGGGAACCGATCCCCTCCCGTGCAGGCCCGCAGCATAGTATGGGGATAGGTCTGTGCCTCTTGAGCACTCCTGGGGCAGGTCTTTCAGGCGTTTTAGGTGCTGTGACACTTTTTGCCAGCAAAAGCTGTTGTGGATTCGGCCTGAAGAAGGAGCACAACGCTGAGGAGAAGAGCCATGTTTATTGCAATGACTGTTGGGTGCCTGCTTGCAAGAAAGAGGGACCCTGGGCAGTAGAAGATTTTTACTGAAGTTGAGGGCTGCAAGTGGGCAATCCTAGATTGGCTGGCCAGTCTGAGGAAGCTGGGCAGGTCCTGGCCAGGGTGAGTTCTGGGGCGAGTTCTGTTGTTGGGCAAAACGGGCCTTTCAGGAGGGCAGCAGAGTTGGGGAAGCCCCTCGTGAAGGAGGTGGAATGTGGAGATAATGGGGGCTGGGTGTCCCAGATGGAGGATGGAGCCTTGGGGTCCCCTAGGCTGCAATTCCCTTTTTAGGTCAGTTTGGGTCTGAAGGGAGATGGACTGGGTTTGAGCCTATGGGGGGCGGGGGCAAAGGGTGCAATCGCCATTTTGTCTGTTAGGCCTGTTTTCTCCGCTGGAAAGGCCAGAGCGGAAAACCTGGGGCACGATCCCAGGAAGGAGTTGGTCTTGGCATCTCTTCCTCGACCTCTCTTCAGGGCCGGGTCACCCTTTTGCACCAGCAGCTGAGGAAGGGCCTAGGGTTATCCCCTGCTGCTCGTGGCTCTGGCCTGCCTTGCAGTGTCTGGGTTGGACTTCTGGGCCTGGTGGGAAGACCAGTTTTCTTTCCCGAGGCAATTCTTTTTCACGGCCTGGATCCCCGACCTCCTCGCAGAGCTGCCTTCCCCCATCTCCATGACCTGAGGGTCCGGCACCTTTTCGCAGGCTCTGGAAGTGGGTCGTATTTGTGGAGGCAAGGTGGGTTGGGGCAGAGGGAAGGGGCAGGAGAGCAGGTCACACCTGTACAGATGCAACCACCATGAACACAGCGTTGCTGAGGCCCAAGGATGGTCGGCTGAGGCTAGAAGGAGCTAGAAATCTCAAGTGAGGAAATGATGGACAGATGGGTCCACTTGTGGCACTAAACCAAAACGGAGTTTCCTCATTTATAATTCAGTGGGTTTTGGGAATCCTGATGAATTCTGGGCAATGAACTCTAGAAAGCACAGACTGTAGTAATTGCTGAATTAAAATGAGCAATTACTACAAGGCTAAGCTGCTACTGAGTGGCAAAAAATGAACAGAGGATGGAGCCAACCTCTTGATCTACTGGCTCATCTGCCCGACTCCTCCTGTTTTGGCTGGAGAATGGCCACTTGAGGGGCTGGGGTGGGCTTCCCCATCAGTTTTTGGATATTCCATTGCTGAAGGCAGGCTGAGCTTTTGTATCCAAGTGGCCTATTTGTCCTAAGAAGAGGGCTGGGGAAGGAGGTATGCTCCATGGGGAGGTGAGCCCCTGAAGTTGTGGATTCGGAGAAGGGACTGGAAGCGAAGCCACTGAAAAGAGAGTGACAGAACTGGGAATCGCTAGCCTTGGGAAAGGGCGTCTGAGGGGAGAGCCGAGAGCCCCCTGCTTGAACTGATGAGACCCAGAAGAAGCCCCCCCCCTCTTTCTGACTTGTTCCAGAAGGCAGGACGCGGAATAATGGATTTCGGTTACAGGAAGGCAGGTTCTGGTTGAGTGTTATCTAGCAAACAGGAAGGGCTGTTGGACAGTGAAGCTGATGACCCGGGGTGGGGGGGCTCCCCTTGATATGAGGCGTCCAAGTAGAGGCTGGATAGCCATCTTTCAGTTTGAATTCTTGCGCTGAGGGACAGTTAGACTCTGCATTGTACAGCTAATGAATTTCTGTCACCTGTGGCCCAACTGCCAATGTTTTGGAGAGAACAGTATTACAGGAGTTGGCCAGGGGACCTTCTCCCGCAAGTCCAGGACATTCAGCACTCAGGTCCATGAATGGCTTCTGGAGGTATCCACTGTGATTGGCTTGCTGTGGTGTCAAGTGAGTGCCCGCGGCTGTGGGGTGATCTGGCACATCTGTGCATCCGTTTGATCCTCTGCTCCTACTGTAGGAGACCCCTTCACTAGACAGGGTGATTCCTTCTAGCTTTGACTGCAAAATGGGGGCCCCCGTAGTGGAGCCCCAGTAGCAGCTGTTCTTCTCTTGCTGTTTGTCTGCAATCTATGCTGTGGGGCGGGGCAGGCAGTGTCTGCCACAAAGTCTAATCCAGTGCGGAAAGGTTCATACAAAATCCTTCTCCAGGAAAAGGGCCTTTCTGAAAGGATGTTTGCTCTCCAGGAGCCTCTTTTACTCCCTTGGGGGGGGGGGGCTTTTGGAAGAAAGTGCAGATTCCTGGAGGACGACCACACAAATGAGCCCCAGCTGATCCTGTGCTTCATCTCAACCTTCCTTCCTCGAACAAGGACACACAGATTTTTATATGGCATTGCATGTGCTTTGCAGCTCACCAATTCAAGGATGTCTGAGTGTTCCCCAGCTGGTTTGTGAATGAAAACTATTCTCGTGGCAGGAAGCAGAGCATGTGCACCCCTAACACAAGGTCCTCAGACCTCATCCATTGTCCACATTGCACCCCCTTCCAAACCACATGCACATGTATGTATACAGACCTAAATAAGGACATATCTTGATGTGTCTGTTGGTGAAACGGCTTGAAGTCCACAAACATTTGCTTATAATAAATGTATTCATTTTAAGATGCCACAAAATTCTTTGTTCATTTTGTTCTAGGAAGCCGCCTGCAAATATCCATCTGGGGATTTTTGCAATTGGCAAAAGTCCATCTGCAACAAGAGCAGAAAGGTGTGTCCTCTTGAGATGGGTGGTGGGGTGGGAAGGGGGCTCAGATTGAAGTTGCAGTTCTTGGTGAGACTGGATGCAATTTGGCCCCTGTGTCACTGATGAGCCCCCCACCCCGTGCATGAACAGGCCAATGGCGTTGCTGCACCCTCTGGTGATTATAGGAGGGTGCAGGCACCTGCGTGGAAGGAGGAATCAGACCCCTCCCCACCAGCGCTGGGATTAAGAGCTGCTCTGCTTCCTGGCTGTCTGATCGAGGCGCCGTTGGCCCTTAGGGACAGGACTCAGCAGAATCCCTCACGGGATCACTGGAAGGGGAGCAATTGCCTCCTGCTCCCTGCAGTGCTTCCTCAGGGTAATGTTTGTGGAGACGCATCACAAACATTTGGGGCTGTGGTCAGCACTGGACTTCAAGCTCCTTTTGTGTCCTCTCCCCAGGAACGAGGGGCAGACCTGGAAGGAGAGACCTTGGAGACCGAGGAGGAAAGGCCTGGCTGCCAGGAGCTGCTAAGCAGACCTTGAGGGAGCAGCATACAGGTAAGGCCAGTGGGACCGTCTTCATCCCACCAGGCACACCTGATGCGTCAGTTGAAGCAGGACTCCGACTCCGCTCCGGCTGTAACGGACACAGCGGGTTCGTGCTGGATGGACCGAGGTGGCTGGCTCCTGCTCGTGGGATGCTCCCTACTGCATCCCGCCCCCCCCACTCCTGCGGAGAGCCAGTTTGGTGCGCTGCCCCCAGCCTCTTTACTCCAGAGAAAACCCTCTCTGGCCCGGCTGCCCAGGAAGGAAGTCAGCGGGAGCGCTCTTGCCTTGGCCGGCTGGCCTGGTAGGGAGGCAGGCTGGTTGGGGGCCAGTTCTTTTTCCCAGGATGAGGTAGTGGATGCTCCCCATCGCCCCCCCCATCATTAAGAATTCCGAATCCTGAACCTAGCAAGGTCACAGAAAGTGAAAAAGAAAATGGAGAAGGAACCGCCGTGGCTTTCTGAAGGAGCTGCTCCCTCAGCTCCGGAGTGCAAAATAACTCCTAAAATAACCATGACTGGTTTCTTTGATCCTGGCTTGGGTGCTGCTGGTTGGGGTTACCTTAACCTGATTTCATCCTGAAAACGCAAAATACGAAAGAGAAAGCCAAAACAGAGGCTGCCCTCCCCTCTTTTAAAAGCCCCCCCTTCAGTCTTCGGATACTTTTTAGCTAACTGTCCTCTTAACACCTTCAGTGTTTGAACCTCTTGAAATGAATCCTTAACTTGTTGTTATTGGATGTTTATTTAATTTATTTATTGAAAAGGTTCATGCAGCTGCCCGTCTTATGTAACATAACTCTGGGCTGCTCATGTGGGAATAAAAGCAACCGGCAAAAAGCAACGAAACGGACCTTATCCGGTGCCCCAAGCCCAGCAGAGATGCGGAGAAGCTCCAGCCTCGCATCACCCCAAGGCTGGCGGGAAAAGCCAGGTCCTTGCAATTTAGAGTGACCCCCCGCCCCGCCCCGCCCCGCCCCACCCCCTTAAGCCAACACTATCCCATTCCAGCTTCCAGATGTGTGTAATCGTTTACACTTTGCCCCTCAGCTGGCCTGCGAGATGAGCTAGGGAGCGGGGCGAGGTGTGGGCCAGCCCCTCTCCCCTGGTTGCTGGCCGGCCAGCCGGCCGGCCTCCAGGACAGCCAGACCTCTTCTGAAGTTCGTCCTCCCTGTTTGGGTTTTTCTTCTTTCAGAGCTGGTGCCTCTCCTCTCTTGCCCTTTCCAGGAAGGGGGTGGAGAGCTGGGCTTTGGGATTCTCCTCTGTGCGTGCCTCGCCTTCTTGGAAATAACGGAGGGTGTTAAATGGGCTTAATGAGCTTCCCTGGGGGAGCGGACTGACTCTTCCATGCCCTGGAGGGCGGGACCAGATCCATTGAGTTAAACCTACAAGGAAGGAGGTTCATTGGGAGGAACTTCCTCACTGTAGGAGTTGCCCACCGGGGGAACAGCCGCCACAAGCCATGGCAAGCTCTCCTTCACTAGAAGTCTTCAGGCAGAGGCAGGGCAGGCGTCTGTCCAGGACCATCCTGCACTAAGCAGGGGGTTGGACAAGGTCACCTCTAAGGTCAGTTTCAACTCTGAGTCTATTTGACAGTTTCCCTGTATTTTGTCAATTTCAGTCCCTTTCTCCAGCATGGAAGAAACTGGTTGCTCAACAGCTGGTCAGCCTCAGTACTCTCATTCCATAGGACCAAGGTCTCCACCCCAGCAGGATCTCCCTCCTTCCCATCTGGTGCTGTTCCTGCCCTGGTCTTTCTCTGCCTCAGTGAGAATCTATTTGTTCGGTTACTTTAAAATGGTTTATATAGTCACTGTCACCCCCATGCGTCTCAATGTCATATTCATTTTAGTTTGTAAGATGCCCCATTAGGGGTAGGATGATGACCAGACAAACCATCCTGAAACAGCTAGAAGAGTTGAAATTGTGCCACGGTGCAACGGTGGCAGGGGCACCTTGTTTGTTCTGCCAGGTTCCTGTGGGTGGATGCTTTTGTGAGGGCTAGCGATGTGCTGAAAGGGGCAGCTGGCAGCCTGAAGAGGAAGCCAGTGCCTTGGCTAGAATGACTGGCGCACCCGCAAATCAGAGGGCATCACATTTCAGGCAGGGCAGCAACTGTTGTTTAGATAGCTAATTGGATTGATTGATTTTGTCAATTAATTGGCCACCTCAATTGCCGAAGCACCTCTAAACGCTATAACAGATTAAAGGCAAATCCAACAGAAAAGCAATGGGTGGTGGGGAGGACACCGCTCCCATCAGAGAAATGACTGGTTACATGGCGTACAAACCAGTATCACAAGCAGGATGAAACCCTGCCCAGGGTCTTCAAGGCTTTCCTCAAGGGCAACAGGATTAGGGCCATAGGGGTGGCCACAGAAAAAGGGTGCCTCCAGAGTGCTGTAAGGTGGCACTGCCACTTCTTCGCCAAAGGGACCTGGAGGATCCTGACCCTGTTGGATCTTACTGGATTGGCAGAAACAATCTGAGAAAAGTGGTTCTGCCAGTATCCAGCCTCCTGGCCAGGAAGGGCTTTGAAAGTGACAACCGGCACCTGGAAGCCAGCTGGTAACCGGTGGCAGTTTGTAGAGAAGAGGTGCCTCGTGGGCAAATGGGCGGTATCTGTAACCGCTGGCGCTGCTGCATTCTGGACCAGCTGCAGCTCCTGGGTGGTCTTCCAGGGCAGCCCCACGTTCCTTGTGGTTTGAACAATATCAACCTGCTTCGGTTCTGAGCATCTGGGAGCCAAACAAAAGTTAGGTGGCTCCCAAAGAAATGCTTCTAGTTTAAAGAAATAGACCTGTGGAGCAAATCAAAATGACTGCACGATAGGGAGCCGTCGGCAGGCTACCCGAGGCCAACCTGAGGCAGGAGAACCTGGACAAAGCCAGGATTCAGACCCACGCCTTGGGCTTGGCATGGAGGCAAAACAGTTCAGGATCCAGGAATGAGCATGATTCTTGTGGGGAGGGGGGATCAGGAGCTCTGGATCCATCGTGCGTCCAGTTGGGAAGCACTCAGCTGCAGGTGGACTTTGGGGATAAGGGAGTACAAGTCCCCCCCCCCCCCCCCCGTTGCTGCACAACAAGATGTGGCGCTGCGGCAGGAGGTCTGGCCAATTGCTGTGAGGTGAGATACAGTTTGGGGTCTGGAGAAAGGGATGGACGCCGGGGGCTTCTGCACAAACAGCTTTGCCACCTCTTTTTCAGAAACTGGTGGAAGGAGAGGAGAAGGGGGGGTTGCCCAGCACTCCCAGGAAAGCCACGTGGCTCCTCTGGGCAAGCGGGCATCTGATTCATCTCATCGAGCTGCTTGTCCCAGTGCACCCCCTGCTGGCCGTGGGATGGTAGGGCCTCCCTGGCCCGAGATGGGGAGGGCAAGGGGAGGGAAGGTCTGCTCCACCCACCCCCTGTGGACTTGGTCTCGCCCTGCGGCTGCCCCGAGGGAGGGGAAGCCCCCTCTCCTGGCCTTCAGGCCGGGCAGGGTCCCCTCCCCAGGTCCAAGCCCCTCTCTCTGGAAGTGGCACCGCTGGGGCTGGCAGGGTGCTGCTGACCGGGGCTGGAGGGAGAAGAGCGCGCTGCGCCTCAACGGACCCCTTCCCTCTCCAGGCAGGAGGGCTAAGTGGAAAGGCTCCGGGCGGGCGCACCTTCACGCCCCTCGGCCCCTTCTCGCCGCCTGCCTTCCAGAGCAGCAGGACGGCCTTTCCTCGCGCTTTCCCGCATTTACACCTGGAGGCCGGAGCCGCAACCGGGCGCACCCGCCCGCCCCCTCCGGAAGACGGGGCGAGCCGGCCTGCTGTGCTGCGGCGCTGTGCCCCGGAGGCGGGGGCGCCGGGCATTCTCCCTGCCAGCCGCGCGGCCTGCGCTGCCCCCTGCTGGCACCGATGCCTGGGAGCGACTCTTCGCCCGCTCCGCGCGCCGGGTCTTGCCTGAGCCCTCGCCCGCCCGCTGGGCACAGGCAGGGGGGCAGCATCCGGGCTTGGCCGAGAGCGGCCGCGGGAAGAGCCGCCCGGGGTCGGCGGGCTGCCGCGCGTGGCTGCCCCGCTGGGCCTGGAGGGAGGGGGGCGCTGGGCGGGGGCCTCGGGGCTGCCGACGGCCGAAGGGCGACGTCCCTCCGGGGTAGCTCGCCCCGCTTGGACCCCCGCTGGGCATCGCTCCTGAAGCCGAAGAGCCGCCCCCCGGGGAAGGGTCCCCGCAGGTGGGGCAGCCAGGCTGCGAGGGGCTGAGGGCCCAGGCGGTGTTCCCGCGCGGCGCCCCAGCACCGGCCTGGTGCGAGGGGGCTTCCAGTGCCCCAGCCCCCCGGGGAAGGAGGCGGCCGGAAGGGTCTGTCTGGGGTGCTCCGCAGCAGGACCCGCTGGCCCTGAGGCCTGCGGAGTGTGAAAGGGCTCTAGACTCAGACAGACGCCAAGGAGGAGACGGAGATGCCACTCTCACAGAACTGCCGCAGGCGAGCATCACCCGCTTTATTGGAACATGCTTGATGGGCAAGTCTGCGTTGGCACCTCCCTTCCTTTCCAAATAGCTGGTGCAAAGAATTAAAGCATACAGATATAAATATGTACTGTAAAACAAGACTGTTAAAAGCAGCCATTTAGAACAATTCAGCCAGGAGGATGACACAAATAAAAAGCAAATTCCTTGGCAGCTGCTAATTTGGCTACCCTTTTCTTCTGCAAAATGTGACACTGCTTAAATACATTCTTGTACAAATAATTAAAAAGTGGAATGGTTAAACTAGGTTCCCTTCAAATGTGTTTTGGGGTCTTGTGAGAGGAACAGCTGAGCTGGCACAGCCATCTGGACTAGGGCTGCCCTGCAGGACTCCGAGAAGCCCGGGTCCCCAGCCAGCGCTTCCTTGTCAGCGTAGGACAGCCCTGCCTGTGTGCCCGAGGGGGCTCTGGCCTGGATGGCCCCCTTCCCATCACTCTGAGGCTCCCTTGGCCCCTGGAGTCTGCCCTGACTGGGCAGAGAAGCGCTGTTGCAGCGGCTCTCAGCTCGGCAAAGGGCGCCCAGCCTGAAGGCAGCAGAAGCCCTTTGACTGGGGTGAGAGGTGTGGGCCTGCCATGGGCGGGGACGGTCATGGAGGGGGAAGGTCCTCGGGAGCCGTCCAGGGAGGCTAATCCCACGCAGGTTCCATTCCAACCAAAGCGAACCAGCTCAGGGCTGAACTGTGGCATCCTTGGTGCTCTCTGCGCTGGGCTGCACCTGACTAGGTCACATCGTCAGCTCAGAGAGCTCTGTGGCTTCCGTGTTGTGGATTTATCAGAAGGAGCACAACGCTGAGGAGAAGAACCAAACCTTATTGCAACCATTGCTGGGTGCCTGCTTTCCAAGAAAAAGGGACCCAGAACAGTAGAAAGGTAGAGAGGCAGGAAATCCTCGGGGTCTGATTTGCGAGCAAGTTTTGGGGGAAGAGAGATGGGTGTTAAACAGGGGGAAAGTGTGTTTCTATTGTAAAACAGAAGTCCCACCTCTGCGACAGACAGACAGACAGACAGACAGTGAGTAAGGACTCCAGCGCTAACAAGGACGGAGCTTTGAGATAACCGGGTGCCCGCGCTTGATCAGGTGGAATGCCCGGGTCTCTCACCTTGTTAACAAAGGGTCCTCACTGGGTGGGCTGCCCCCTAGACAAACCTTTAGGTAGACAGGTAAGAGCCTTCTCTGTGTTTTTGCTGTGATAGGATTACAAGGGCTTTTCTTGGCAGCAGAAACATGATTGTTCTTGGGTCAGGTCCTATTTCACATATGCAAGTGGGGGGAGCAAGAGTGGGGGGGGTGAAGAGTTTGCAGAAAGAGAGGCAGGAGGCAAGAGTTTTCAGCTTTATTTCATTATTTTTCCATCACACCCATTCCCGCCAAGAGCTCCAGGCTGAGTTCATGAAACGGTCCTGGCAGCGGATCCACCCTTTTTGCCAGTTCTCCTGCTTCGTGGTCAGCTCCAGCCCATCCTGCAACAGAAAGAGGGCGCAGCTGAACGGGCAGAAGGGAGTCCTGCAACGTGCTTCCCAACTGGGGCAGGGAAGGGGCCAATACCCCCAACCAGCAAGGTTGGTTGTCCTTGCTCCCTTTGAACAGGGCCAGCACCTGCACCCACTACCAGGCACAACTAAAAGGAGGGTCCTGCTTTATTAGGCAGCTGCAGAAGGAGCTGCAGCAGCACAACAGAACGTCTCCGTGCAGAGGCAGGATACCACCGTAGGGGCGATGCCGGGCAGCCTGTCCCAGGCCCCTGGTTGGAGGCTATTAGCTGGGGACCTCACTGAGCCAGGAGGTGCTGGCCGGTGGAGGAGGGAAATTAACATATCCGTTCTTGATTGCACACATTTTATACCACCTCACCCCAAGAGTCAGTGGTTCACACAAATTTTGTGATTCTGAGAGGCTTCTCATGGACCAGAAGGTATCAGAGCAGCCCCTAAATGTTACGAATAAGAAGCCCGTGAGGGTTACTCACGATGAAGAGATCCTCTTTGCTGGAACTGGATTCCAGGCGAAGGTTGTACTGCAGAGGGAAGTAGGCGGCAGGCAGGTTCCAGGAGACTGGGGGAGCCCAGGATATCCTCTGCCCCACGATACTCAGGTAGCTGGGAGCATCAGGCTTCACTGCAAGGAGGGCAGGAGCCCCATCAGGTTTCATCCAGCCGGTCCCCCTTCCCTCCTCCCTCAAGAGGCCAAAGGCAAAAGGGACTCCTTGGCCAGCCTGGAAGGAGACCCCTCCTGGAAAGACCCTCCCCAAATCATCCTTCCTAAGGCAGAGGGTTGCCAGTTAAGGTAGAATATGCTCTGCAAAAGTGGAAATTCTATCGACTTTAGGTCTTTGCAAGCACCATGCAAAATAACCTGGGTTAGAGATCAGCTGCGAGCCGGGGAAAAGAGAGCAGGAGGGGATGGGGGGGGCACAGATGTAATGGTGGTTGGCTCAGGCCAGATCCCTGGCTGGGCCTTCAAAGGTCAGGGATAGGATGAGGGGAGAGGGCAGGGCTGGTGCCACACATACCAATCTCCCGCAAGAAGAATGTTTTCCTCACTTCGGTGTAGCCACCGTCTTCAGCGAGCCCCTTTAACACCAGAACAAGGGGCGTTTCCTCAGCATATGGACAGAAGGAACAGTCTTCCAACAGAATGTGCACCATTTTGTTCCCAGGGACAGCCACTTCCACTGAGGGGCACAGCGCCGCGTCTGGTTCTCTGCAGAGAGAAAGCAGAAGTGAGCACTCAGTTCCCTCAACTCCGAGGCACCTGCTGACCGCAGCGGTAATGGGCAGATGCTCCCCCTGTGCTCAGAGGCTCCCTTCTCCTTGTGGCAATGCTCAGTGTGCCGCAGAAAAAGAGGAGGGTGTGTGTTACTAACGTGCGTCTCAGGTGGACCTGAAAGGTGGCCTGGTGCAGAGATTTCCAAGAACAGTTCAAGATGCCGCTGTAAGACGGAGCCCAACAGGTAATGGCAGGTTCTCCCTCTTCTCCTGCAAGAATCGGGTGAAGGAATTCAGGGCAAGGCCAGACCCCTCTTCCTGGAGCAGCCCAAGACGCGAGATGCCCATGGGGCTTCCCCCACCTCCGGTGCCCCAAGAATCCAAATCTGGAGCAATAGGGGTGGAGGTGGTACCCGTAGAGCAGAAAGGCAGGTGCACCAGGGCCAGCCCAAAGTGCACGAGTCGCATAGGGCTCCCCCAGTCTGGGCCCCAGCTGGAAGGGACCCCCACCCCACCTGTCCTCCCCAGGGGCCTGGAGACACAGCCTACAAGCGAAGGTGGAGGTGCTCCTCTGGCCTTCTGGGAGGGGCGGATGTTTAGGATGGATTAGCAGGAAGGGGGCCAAGGAGGAGGGGCAGAAGGCCCCAAGCCTCTCTCCCCCTTCCTTGGAAGGCCAGGTCCAGGACGTCTGCAGTTGGCCGGCCGTGGGGCGGTGGGGGAAGGGGGTGGGGGGCGATGTTGGAGCTTTTAGCTGCAAGCCTGGTGCTGGAGCAGCCCCAGGGATGAGGCCCCCCTCTGTTTGGCCAAAAGGGACCCCCCTGCTCACCTTCTCGCTCATCGATGAGGTAGACCTCCGGAACCCACACGGCCACGTAGACGCTGTGGAGCAGCCGGGATTCCGCCCAGCAGGAGTAGTTCCCAGCATAAGGGATGTCCAGGTGGTGAAGCGAAAAGTGCCGGCCTGACTCCGGCTGCGTCCTGCCCTCATGCTGCCACTCCACCTTTTCTCCAGGGGCACCGGTGCAGTCCAGGGCTGCCTCTTCACCCACCTTCCGAATCAGCACTGAGGGCAAAACGGGGACTCAGTGGTGGCTGGGCCTCCCCGGCTTCCTGTGGCTGGTCTGCTTTTAACCCCTGAGGCTGTTTCGGATGTGAGCATTCGGGACTGGCCAGACTTTTTTTCTAGGCTCCACCTCTCCCCCAAATTTCTGGGTGGGGAGGTGTTGTGATGAAAGTCTACAGAGTATGTCGTGCAAAATAAGTATAGGGGTGGCCCCTGCTGCTGCTCCTGCAGTGGAGCACGCTTGCTGGTGCCATCACGAGGCCCAGGGGCACCCCTCGTGCAGAAGGTGTTCGCACTGCCCTGTCCTCACTTCGGTCTGCTCAGTGCAGCATCTCAGAAGGGCTGCCGCAATCCAGGAGGGGCTTGGCAGCCCCTGTCCTTCCAGAAATGCCTCCCCCCAGTTTTGTGCTTCCCGGAGGGGTCCCCAAGCTTGGCCACCCCTTCCCTGCCAGCTGTCCCCTTGTGGCAGTGCTACCAGAGAGAAGGTGGGGAGGGCTGGGCTCTGCCCTCTCTGCCTTTCTCCTGACCTCATGTGCCACCAAGGGGAGGCTGGGCGTTTCTAACCCTCCCCAAGACTCCTGTGCCTATGGGCCCAATCTTTAGTGGCCCTATCAGAGCTGCAACACTCATTTAATTCTGGCAAAAATGCAAAATTTACTCTGAGGGTAGGCGGCTCAACTCTCCTGCATCTTTTTGTCTAAAGATGATGATCTCTTCTCTGTCGGAAAGTAAAATTTCCACCATTTCTGGGGTAGGTAATATTTGGTTTTTTCATTCACGTCTAAGAGGAAGACCTCTAGAGAGTGTGTTTTGGTCAGAGACACCCGAAGAGGACCAAAGAGATCTGTGTTTTCCTCCTGGCCCTGCCACTAAATCACGACAGCCACGGCCAGCAGGGCTGCCCCCCCCACACGAAAGAGCTTGCAAACAAGGCACTTACACGGAGAGGGGAAAGCAGCCGTGCCCTCCATCACCACGACCACGGCCAGCAGGGCTGCCCACTTTCCCAGCAGCATCTGTGCGAGGCGAGCCCACCAGCAGAGGCCACAGGAGACCTGCAGGAGCTGAGCGGCTTGTTTGGCCTGACTGGGGAGGAAGGCGAGACATTCTGCGGTGAAGTTGCAGCTAGGAAGCCCCCCTTGTCCTAGCCCAACCCCCTTTCTGTTTCACACCCAGTGGCTGAGCAGTCCCCGGAGACTAGTCAAGGGGGAGAAGACTGGGTCCTGAGGCCAAAGGATGTAACTCAAGTTTCAGTCAACGGAAAGTAAAGGCACAGGCAAAGGTCCCACCCTGCCAGGGAACATCATCTGGTGGTCATCTGGTCATTGGACCTCCTCTTTCCCAGCTGAGCAGTCACCTCTCAAAGTTGCCGAAATGACCCCAGGCCAGGGCTGGTCAGCATGACCTGGAACCCGCTGCGGCCAGCCGTGAGATGCTAAGGGTTACCCTGCAATTCTACCCAACCTCTTCTGAGAGGCCCTAGCAGAGTTACCTTTTCAGCGAGCAGCTGTTTGGATGGCAGCCTCCTGGTTCCAGAGTCCACGCTGGGTCACAAGCTAGAAAATGCAAAGACCAATCAAAGCTGTGCAAGAGGACTGGGAGAAACTGGCCGGAGCCGCCTGCTGGAAGGAACTGGTGGGGAGAAAAGGTGCCTTGGGATTCCAGGGGCGTCCACTGAGCTCCCGGGCACCCATTTCTCCCCCATCCCCAGAAGAGCAAAGCAGAACTCTGGCTCCCGTGGTCCTAGAGCAAAGGGGACGATCCCAACCCTGGGGCCACTGGGTCTTCCTGCTGCTTGCTCTTTTCCCAGGCTGCCTTTTCATTTCGTAATTTTAAAATTCGGCCAAGCTACACATAATGCCTAAAAGTAAAACCACTATACACAGAACAAGAAGTGGTAAAATGGGCAACAATGCAGATAACTCCAGCAGCAACAATGAGAAAAACAATGCAGCTCGCATTTTGAAAACCTAATCAATTTCTCAGTGAAGATTTGCATTCTGTCTGCAAGCTGTTTCCCAAGAATTTGGGTCCATGCCCTTCACCCTTTAGCTCTGCCATTCTGTTGCCAGTTCTTTCAGAAGAGAAGAGACCTCGCACAACCTTTGTCAGAGGAAGTTGTGCTGGTCTGTGGTGGCCCCAAATCAGGAGGAGTCTGGGAGCACCTTGTCCAACGAACCAGTTTTATGAAAAGGCTGAATCTTTCCGGATCTGCAGCTTGGTTCATCAGATGCAGAGTGGCTAGACAGGCATAGGATTTTTTGGGGGTGGTGGTGGTATATATTTATTGGTAAGTATAACAACCAGAAGATATGATAAAGTACAACCAAAACTATAACAGTGCTAGTAAAATCAGAAAAGGATATATGAGATAATGAATAAGTGAGTAACATTTGAAGAAATTAAGAGTATAACCATCAAATGTTAATAGTCAGTCCTTTAATGTATTATTTAATTTAGTTGTATAGACCATCTATTGCTCCATCTTCTCAATCTTAGTACAGTATGTTATTCTGACACAGTGATATTTATATAATATGCTTAAATTCTTCATATTCTATTATGCAAATGCCTTAGAGCATTACATATAAATAAGTAAAAAGAAAAGAAAAAAATGGATATTCTGTAAGTATTAATTACAATTTTAAATAACGATGTTCCAAGCATGATAATTATTTAACTTTTCTTCAGAATTAAATATTGTGTAATGAATATATAATAAAATGAAAAAATGAGAAAAGAGCATACATCAAGGTATTTGTTTCACAATAACAGTTTCAATCTTAAGGTACATTACTTATTATTAAAACCTCCATTGTGTTGTTGCATCGTGTATGCTGCCGGGCCAACCCGTCTTCCCCTCCCTTCACCCCCGACTCGCCCCGCTTTGAATCCTACACCAGTCCAGCCACTCCCTGTGGCCCTCCAGAGCTGAGGCCCTTCAGTAAAATGGGTTGGTTGGAAAAAGTGGTACCAAGTTCCTTTTGACTTCTAGCAGTCTGTTTGGTTAAAGGCTCCGGGCTAAAAACCGGGAGACCCCGAGTTCTGGTCCCACCTCAGGCATGAAGCCGGCTGGGTGGCCTTGGGCCGGCCCCTCTCCTCAGCCCAGGGAGGAGGCGCCCGGGCAAACCCCTTCTGGAAACCTGGGCAAGGAAAGCGCAGGGATCAGCTGCCAGGAGCCAACATGACTTGAAGGCAGCACGAAGACAGGGAAAAAGCCCGAAACCCACGAGGACTCCCTGCTGTCAACCGAGGCCCCCAGCAGAGGGGGCCGTGGGCCCTCCAGAGCGCCTGCTGCCGCCCTTAAGGCTCTTCCTCCTCCAGAGCACATTCAAGCGCCCGGCTTGACTTACCTTCTCCGCGGGTCCCTGTGAGAGGAAGGGTGGAGGAGGACTGGCCTCATATACCCTTTCTGGATGAAGAGAGTGGGTGGGGAAAGGAAACCTCTCACCCAGGAGGAGGGGGCAGGCAGGGCAGGAAGAAGCTGCGGTGGGTCATCCCCCACCCCCAGGACTGCCCTTTTGCAGAGGTGGTGCTGGGGATGCCTGGCGGAGACCCTCCCTACGGCCTCCGCAGACCCCCCCACCCGGCTGACAATTGGGCCTGGGGCTGATGCCCAAAGGGGGCTTCCGATGGCAGAAGCACCGGGTATTGGCAGGAATAAAACGGGTGTCCTTCCCCGTCTGTCACGTTTCCAGCAACCGGCACCCTGGGGAATGGAACTTCTTGTTCAGGACCCGTCGCGGCCACAGTAAAAGTCAGGTGGTGGACTGACTGAGGTTGGGGGAAGGTCCGCATGGGAGGGGCTGCTGGGCATCCTCATGAACCCCTGGTGGGCTCGGAATGGATTCTGGGCCAGGTTCTCGGGGTTATTCGATCCCAGAGCTTCACTAGAACCGTAGAATGGAAGGGCTGGAGATGACCTTCGATCATCTAGTCCAGCCTCCTGCCAGGTGAGAAATTCTTGACTGCGGTTCAGCATTCCCAGCGGATGGCTGTCCAGCTGTGGCTTAAGTACCTCCAATGAAGAAGAATCCTCTGTCTCCCAAGGCAGTCTTTTCCGTAGTCGAAGGACCTGACTCTTAGGAGAGTTTTGCCAATATCCAGCCTGGACAAGTCTGTTCCTTGTCATTTAGCCCCATTCTTTCTTGTCCTGCTGTCTGGAACGTCTCTGAACAATTCTGGCCCGCCTTTTGCCTAACACCCTTCAGACATTTGAAGATGGCTACCACGTCCCCAGCAGATGACCCTTCTCCAGGCTAAGCGCGCCTGCTGCCTCCAGCGATTCCTTGTGGGTTGTTCTTTCCAGGCTCCCGATCCACGTGGCTCCTCTTCTTTGGATCCACTCCAGTCTGTCCATGTCCTTCCTAAATGCAATGCCCAGAATCCGGACACAGTATTCTAGGCGCGGTCTGACCAATGCAGACTAGAAAGGAGCTGTGATCTCTGATCAGCTTGATACTGGACCTCTGCTGGTGCAGCTGGGGTTGCATCGGCTTGGCTTTGCAGCTGCATCACACTGTTGGCTCATGCTCAGCTTGTGGTCCAGCAAGACACCCCGATCCTTTTGTGACATTTGCTGACGCCAGCATCATCCCCAAAGCTCTCCTGTGAATCTGGGTCCACAATCAAGGGCGTAGGCATCCAGCCAAGTTCATGCCTTCGGGCATTGGTCCCTATGGAGAAACCGAA
This sequence comes from Python bivittatus, assembly GCF_059951505.1. Taxonomy (NCBI): domain Eukaryota; kingdom Metazoa; phylum Chordata; class Lepidosauria; order Squamata; family Pythonidae; genus Python; species Python bivittatus. The sequence continues at coordinate 2,039,137 of NW_028277106.1, forward strand.
CCAAATGTGCCACAAGCGGGCTCTCCTTTGACCCTTTTGAGCACAAGGAGCCATCCTAGCCGAATCCTTTGACTTAGCTCACACGAGATATTAACGGGATGCCACAGGTCCCAACTGGCCCAAATACACCAGATTTCTCCCTTCCTATGGTAGATGTGTATAATCTGGTCTTACTTATGAGCTTTGATCTCAATTCTACAGGGAGAAGCTCATGGCTCAGGGCTGTGGGTCAGACCCTCACGGCTGATCACGCTGCACCAGCCACTGACCTCCAGCCAGCAAAATGAGTGTATGTCAAGGTCCACTAACGTTAGAGCTACTTTGCCTCCCGGGGAAGGGCCCCCACCAAGGCCTTCTCGCCCCGGACACTGCAGCCAAGGCCCAGACGTCCCAGGTGGCTCCTCCAGAGGCCAAGAGAAACGGGGAAGATGGTCACTCCATGGGCAGAGGCCGCTGACCCAGTCACCCAGCCGCCTTGAAATTGGGACCGAATGAAAGAGAGAAACAGAAGCTGTGGGAACAGTGCAGGGGTGAATTCACCCCAGGAAGCAGATGGAAAAGGGTGAAATTCAGCTATGAAATTCTGACGAGCTGGGCGGAGTAGGCCAACTCTGCTCTGTGTTTGCTCTTACCTTTCATTCCTTTCACTGAGCTTTGAGATGCCTTCACAATTCTTTGATTTTAGATGCCCATGAAATGGGGAAGATAATTAACCTGTCTGTGCTCATTTCTTCCTTGGGGCAGCAGAAGGTGGATCCTTTGTGGTCTCCCCAGACCTGGACCAGCAGATCACAAACTAAAATATCAGTTTGTTGCAAGAAAGGGGTGTGGGTAAGGAATTATAAATATTGGGGGGGGGAGAGGAGTTCCCAGGTACGGCTCCACCAAGAGACCTCCTGCTTTACTGCTGAGCCCCCCCCACCCGCCCCAAGTCCACTCTGCTATGAAGGAAAGAATGGCAAAATGCCCACGGGAGGGAGCAGCCGCCTACCCCCCGTTCCTCGGACAAAGGACGTGACAGTGGCGGCACCCTGCGGGTCAGAGGCACTTGTCTTACTCTGGATGCCATGAAAGTCTGGCGGAGGTGGCACGGGGTCTGCAGGAGGAAGGCTTGTAAGTGGCCCTCCAAACCCTGGGGTGGGAGGTGTCACGTGGCTGGAGCTCCGCCACCTGTTTGAATTTTCTCTCCAAACCTCACCTTCCCTCCTCAGCTAGGTAATCTCCGTGCACTTAAGCAGGCTATAAACATGGATGGCCTAGATCTGCCTCATATGTAATGCAATGACATGGGGAAATAGGTTGGCACCCTTTTTCCTGAGGCTGCAGTATGCATCACGGAGGCAGCAGGGTAAGTAATGCAGTAGAGCAAGCTGTGACGCGGACCCCAAAGACTGATGAAGGAATTAGCTGGGAAGCCGTTCTCCAGAACAGAACGGTGTCAGTTATGGCTTTAGCAGTCCAGGGGGTGATGGGTGCTGTCGTTGCACCTGTATTCCAGCCACAGAGGGGAAATCACCGGAGCTGGCCACCAGCCGCAGGACCCGTGCAATCAGCTGACCCACAAGGGAGCTGCCAAGAAAATCCACACTGATGATTGGTCCTGGCTAACCCCCAGGATACCAGATGTTGGAGGCTGGTGGGGAAGAGGAGGAATATTTTTTTGGGAGGGGATTCTTACTCAGTCTGGCTTGTGGGGGTGTGATTTTTTTTCTAGAAATAGAAAACAATACTATTACTAGAATAAGTCAGAGTTTCCATGATAAGGCTGGTGCAGGCAATCGTTCATGCTACCTCTGAAAGCGATGAGACACCAACGCCAGGAAAGGAGGAATTTCAACAGGAAGTTGTTCATTTTGCAAATAGCAATAGGGTAAGGTTGTTCTTATATATGAATACAAACTGGGGATTCCAGAACCCCAGAATCAGCAAACATGAGCCAAGATAGGCACAAGAGAAAGATCCAGAAGCCATAGCAGTGGCGGAGGAGTGGCACCAACAACCGGTCAGGAGCACAGGCTGAACAAGGATTAGAAACAAGCCGCTCATTGTTCGATCTGCTGCCTTGCACATTTTCCAGAGAAAGAAGCAAGCTAGAAATAGAAATGTGTGGTCAAGATCGAGGCTTTTCTTTTCCCAAATTAACCATTAGCATTTGTTCCTAATAAGGGAAGTAGGCATGTGACATCTGTAATCAACCTGATAAAAGGCTTGTTTGTATGTAAATGTTGTCTTTTCCTCTAAGAGGACATCCTATAGCTACAGATCGATAGCACTTCAAAGCACTTGTGGATTAATTCATATCAAGAGAGAAAGTTTTTCCTACATTTATATAATACATTTACATATTATTACATATATTACATTAATCTATGCATTACATTGTTACATACATTATTGCATACATGTATTGTGCACATTTTACTATATTAGAATTCTTTATTACTATTATTATTAATTTAAATATATTAGCTGCCCAACTCCGGTGGACTACAACTACATTGACTGATGATTAAGTGCCATAAAGCTGGTGTCAGCTCTTAGCAACCACAGAGATAGATTTTCTCCAACCAGCTGTTAAAAGTGAGTATAAAGAGATTGAAGTTAGCAGGAATTATATCCCTTGTTATTAGCCTTGGGTAAACAGCCTAGTCATTGCACAAAAGGAAAACGGATCATTGTGCTTGTATTTGGATCCCAAAGATCTCAATAAACTAAAAAGAGGCAACGTTTGGCCTTACTGATGGCACAGGGTATGCCAAGTCATCTTGCAGGGAAAACACGCATTTGTGAATGGGAAGTAGGACTACTGGCGTGGACAGCTTGATACACCAGCAGCAGAGCTGCCTGTATTTAACTTACCGGGGGGAGATTTTATCTGAACCATCTGAGCCTCTTGACTGTCCTCTGGATCACAGAACTAATCCATCCAGAGTTCTCTCTAGAGGCATAAATGGGCAGGCTCAAACTCTCCCACCTGGGATGCGTTACGTGTAGACCTAGCCCTCTGGAGAAAATGGTAATGCTGGGAAAGGTGGAAGGAAAGAGAAGACGGGGATGGATTCAGTCACGGCAAAGATGGGCGCCCTGTTGGGAGACTTGAAGGTTGGAGACAGTTCATCCTGGAGGAAGTCGACCTATGTGGTTGCCGACTTGATGGCACATTTGTTTATTTTATTTATTTATATATCAAATTTGTCACTGCCCATCTTGCTGAACGACTCTGGGTGGTTTACAAAACAGTTAAAATCAATTAAAATTCCAAAATTACAATAATAAACAGAAAATAAATAGATCCAAGAATAATTGCAGTCACTCAGGGAGTGTCATCGAGGCACTGGCCACCCCCGGGATTGGGTAAGGTTGTTATCACCCCACGCAAGATGGCAGAGCCAGGTCTTTAATAAATCAATCAGTTGAGAGGGGCATGGTAATGTCATACATTCTCTGAACAGCACCTAAGGTGTGCAAACTGCACTTCCCCCTATTCTAATGACATAAACTTCACTGCTTTTATCCACGCCCTTCCCCTGCCCCCAATTTTGCCAAGGGATGCCTCCTTCATGCCAGCTCTGGCGGTGGTTTTTCTGTCTGCTGAAGAAGAACTTTGGGCTCAGGTCCTACATCTAACCTGACGTGCCAGCCATAGCTAGAGGGGCACATGGGAGACTTGGTGTGCTTGATGTGCTGAATGTAGCAGCCCCTCAAACAACATATTTATCTCTTTTGGCCTACTGACTCAGGCTTGCTTTGTTTCACACGCTTTTGCCAGAGTGTTTGTGCCACACAGCATCTACACCTGGCCTGTTTCTTGGGGCATGAGCTTTTCTACACAGATTGCAGGTCGATGCACCGCCTCTCGCTTCTGCTGGGAGCTTGCAAGCTGTTGACTCAGCCAGAACCTCCGCAGGCTTCAGCGGCCTGGAAGGCTGCCCACTGGGTGTCTGCCCCAAGTGAGCTGACTTGCAAGGGGTTTATCTTGCTTCCAGAGGCGCCCACAATTTGCATTTGAGATTAGGCTTCTCCTGCCCTGGCTATCTCTACTGTTTTACCCAGAATCACATCAGGCTCTCTCCACAGTCTCCCTTTCAGCATGGCTAAATGCACACCGCACGCAACCTTGTTCTTTATAAGTGACTCACAGAGTTCTCTGAATGAACATGTTTGGGAAAGTCTGTTTATAACATGCAAAGTACTTTCCTTTGCTTCTCTGAATTCTAGTAAAGAACATCTTTCTCTCAAAAGTAATGTTTCTTCTAGGAACAAAATACTGTATGCAGCAAACTTTTCCATTATTATTTGCAGTTTTTGCTTATCCGCTCCTGTGAGAAATGAAGCATGTGGCAAATCTCCCATGCCTCTTTGCTATCAAGATGCAAGCCATAGCACGCCGAAGCATTGCTTCTTTCTGCTTGGACCCGCTGGCAGCCGGAGCCGTTTACTCCAGTCCTCTGCAGAGTTTGAAGGGAAGCCATTTGGAGCCCGTTCCCTTCCGACACCGTGGAGAATTTGCTGGCCCAGCGGCGTCCCTGGAGATCCACCCTGAACCCGGGATCCATGGAAGGAAGACAGGTAGGTACAGGCAGAAAATAACAGCGAGGGCCACCTCAGAAAGCAACACCATCAATATAGATCCAGTTGCACGCATTAAGGGCAGCTATCAAATAGGCATTTGCTGACTAACAACTCTCCCTAAGAAGTAATACCCGTATGCCACCCTTTTCACGAGTACTGTGGTCCAGTAGGGTCCCTCCAATCCTATCCAAGGGCCTTTGATTTTTCCTCTGCAAATGTGCCTGTTGGAAGTCAGCTAGCTGGGTTTGGCCCATCATTTCGCCCTGACATGATCCTCTTGACTTCTAATACTACTCTAAGGGCCACTGTGAAGAATATGTGAGGCAACTGACAGATAAAGTCGATTGGATTTGCTCCAGATTGGACTTGATGCAGGTCCTGTGGAGGTTACTGGTTCAGTTATCTGGGGTGGGTGGGTTGATCCTTTGGGATCAAAGGGTTCTTGTGGGTGTTAGCTTGGCCACCTCTGTGCTAGACCACCCAGAAAGGGACATGACGCTGGGTTTGGGTGGTGGTTAACTCCTCTTTGAGGAGCAGGGTGGTTCCACCGTCTCTCAAGGAGGTGGTGGTTTGTCCTCTCCTCAAGAGGCCTTTGCTGGATCCAATTGTTCTGGACAATTTTTGTTCAGTTCCCAACCTTCCCTGCTTAGAGAAGGTAATCGTGTTGCAAATACAGAGGACTCTGGAAGAATCAGGTTATCTAGACCCCTTTTAGTTGGGGGTCAGGCTGGTGTGTGGGACTGAGACTGTATTGATTGTGCTCTTGGATGACCTCTGGTAGGAGTGGGATGGGGGTGGTGTGTCCTTGCTCTTCTTGACCTCTCAGCAGCTTTCAACACCATTGATCATGGTATCCTTCTGGACCGGCTCTGGGAGTTGGGGGTGGGCAGCACTGTATTGTGCTGGTTCTCCTTCCTCCAGGGTCTGTTCCAGTTCATGTTGATCGGGGGAGAGGTCCAGCCTGTGGCCCCTGCACTGTGGGATGTCTCAGGACTCAGTGCTTTCTTCTCTCCTGTTTAACAACTACATGAAGCTGCTGGGTGAGGTCATCCAGAGGCATCATCAGCAGGCCGATTGACTCCCAGCTTTACATTTGCAGCCCAGGCCGCCTGAGTGATGCTGTGGAGGTTCTTGGAGGCTCTCAGGGCCTTGGCCTGCTGGCCTTTTGGAAGGGCTTGAAGACGCGGCTCTGTGCTCGAGCCTGTGGGACGGAGCCTGTCTCCAGGTTACGTTGAATGTCTGATTGTGGCTATGGGTTTCATGTTTTTTGCATGTTTTTTATCACTTTTTAATATTGTTAGCTGCCCAGAATCATGTATGTGAGATGGGCAGCCAGATAAATCTATAAAATAAATAAATATACAATAAACTCTTGCACACTCTTTGACCTGAGGATTTCTGTCCACGGGATCCTATCCAGTACATTTCTAAGTGTGCTGAAATTGGCTATTTTGAAATCTACTGAGTGCATATGACTAAAGTCTAATTTCCCTTTTGGTAGTATTGTGACACCCAAGACAATGTGGTCACTTCCTTGAGACGTTCCTACAGACTTTAACCACTTCAATCTCTCTGCCTTGGCCCCTTTGTGTCTTTTGAAACCTTCTGCAAAGAAAACAGTTGGCAAGACAGACATGGAATAAGAAGGCAGGCCACTGGCTAAAGAACAGAAAACAACAGTGGGAGTAAATGGACATTTCTCACAGCAGAAGGATGTAACTAGTGGGGTCCCCCAGGGCTCTGTCCCAGGACTGGTGCTTTTTCATGTGTTTATAAATGGTCTGGAATTGGGCGTGACCAGTACAATAGCCAAGTTCGCTCATGACACTAAATTGTTCAGAGTAGTAAAAACAATACAGGACTGCAAAGAGCTCCTGAGGGTCCTCTGCAGATTAGGGGAGCAGGCTTCAAAATGGCAGATGTCATTCAATGTGTGCAATGTACAGTGATGCCCATTGGTGCCAAAAATCCTAGCTACTTGTACAAATTAATGGGATCAAAGCTAGCGGTGACCAATGAGGAAAGAGATCTTGGAGTAATGGGAAACAGTTCAATGAAGGTGTGCGTCCACTGTAAAAAAGGCTGATGGCATGTTAGGGACAATAAGAAACAGTAGTGGACATAGAGATGCCAATATCATAATACCCTGCTATAAATCAATGGTGCAACTGCATCTGGAGCATTGGGTGCAGTTCTGGTTGCTGCACCTCAAAAGGAACATAGTGGAGCTAGAGAAGGTTCAGAAGAAGGCAACTAAGATGATCCAGGGGCTGGAGCAGCTTCCCTATGAGGAAAGGTGGAGGTTGGGGGCTTTTTAGTCTTGAAGGGAGGTATAAAAAGTTATGCATGGCGTGGATAAAGTGGACATGGAGAAGCTATTTTTCCCTTCTCAAAATCTAGAACCAGAGGTCACCCAGTGAAACTGAATTCTGGAAGAATTAGGACAGATTTTCTTTTTTATACAACACATAATCAGACTTTGGAATTTGCTACCACGAGATATGATACTGGCTTCAGAAAAAGGTTGGACCAATTCATGGAAGTCCTGAGGATCCATGGCTTTAGCCTTGATGGCGGTGGGACAGTCTCTGACAGCCATCTGCTGGGAGACCAGTGGCTTCCTTGTGCAGCTGATTGGCCACTGGGAGAGCAGGCTGCCGGACTGACCCAGAAGAGCACTGCGTATGCTCTTATGTTCTTAAGTCCACTGAGGAATGTTTGGGATGTCTGGCTGAGGTCCCCTATTATTACTATGTTCCTCCTTCCCTGAAATTATGTAATCCAGTCTGGATTTTTGGCCTGGATCAGCAGTCTATTGTACACCTCCTGGTCATCATGCTGTTTCACCTCCCTTACTCTCTGATCCAAATGCTTTTGACTGCAGGCAAGCCTTTCCTTCACGTAAAATTAGTTGCTCCTATCTCGTCTGTCCCATTCCTTTCAATCTACACATTCCACTGATGAGTTTCAGCAATGTGCATAAGTGGAAGCAGGAAAAGCCGGAGCTGGATAAAATTGGACTCAGGGAGGGAGGGAGACTTCCAGAAACTGTACACTGAATCCTCAGAGTTTATGAGAGCTGGTTCTTTGAGCTTCTTCCCACCACCAAAGGACTGAGAAGGATAAGGTCCCACGGAAATGACTGGAAAATGAGGCAGCCGATGAGAATCAGCACTGCAGAAGCCCTTAGAGGGAAGCCAAGGAGAGGGCTGTGAATGCCTAAGTGAGCAAAGCTATGGGGATGCTGTAGAAATGATGCCATGAAAGGACCTGAAGAGCTGGCCAGTTTAGTTCCTGGACTCTGACTCTACCCAATAGAGACCTGTTCTGGGCTTACAGAGTGGGGACCAGGGGGTCTCTGAAGTTTAATTCAGGCTGGATGACAGAGCTTGGGATTCAGAACTCTGGAGGGCATCAGGTCACCCTGCTCTGGAGTATGGTGAAGTGAGAGGTGCTGAGAGAATGTGTTGGGATGGGGAATGGAAAGCTCCTTCTACCAGAGGCATGCGTTCTTCCAAGAGCAAACCTGGGCCCCTGAGCTAAAGGATGTTCCTGCTGTGCCAGTTGGATTCCTGGGGCAGGGGCTTTCAAATTTGTTTAGGCCATGGAGCCTGTTAGTTAAAAAAAAGATTCCAGAACCCCCAACCAAGAGGCATAGAAAATGGGCTGTATTTGAGGGAAACTTTTTTTGCCTGTGGTCTGCCTGAACCCCACCAGGTCCTTTGGGACACGGTTTGAAGATCCTTGCCTTGGGTCATCTCCACTGAACTTTATCCATAGCCTCGCTGAGTGCAGGATAGAAGACCCCCTTTTCTAACAGTCCTTGATTCTAGGGAAGGGGCAATTGTTACAAGAGGTGGCAGAGCAAACTGCAATGGGATCTATGCTGTGGATGAAAAAGCTGGGGGGAAAGTCATTTAGTTCTGGGAAGCATTTTCATTCTCCTGACCAAAACTTTCAGTGTGATCTTGAGTTGGGGAAGGACATCAGGGAGGCTTTAAGAAAACAGATTTTGTGCTGGATGACCTCAGTTCTTCTCACCCAGATGGAGCCAGCCCAGAGGTAAAAGAAGCCTTAGGGAAATGGAGGGAAAACTGCCCTTTGTCCAAAGGAGCGTCCAGGACCTCACGCCAAATGCAACTCTGGTTGCACCTACTGGGAACAGGCTGACCCTCAACTGATATTTCAGTAGGAAATACCGAAGGGGTCCTACCCGGCCGCCCTCAACACAGAGACAGGACAACAAGTCTTTCCCTGATGCCAGCAAAAAGGATTTTAAAGCTCACCTGAAGGAGATGAAAACAGAGAACAAGGGAGAACACAGAACTGGCTTTGAGGAGGAATACATGGATAATTATATGAAAATCAACAGTAAAGCCAGCTAGACAGATCACTGGACCAATAGATTATAAAAGCGTTGTACGAGTGCTGAAGGACAGTTGAGAGAGTGCTGAGAAGTGGAACGAACTGCGTGTGCCTGCCCTGCCGAAAGCGTATGGCTGACAGCTGGAGACGGCTCACGGCCTGGTCATCTGGGGACTGCCCGTCTCCCACAGGGCCCGCCTGCCTGGCCGATTCAGTCCTGCAGGGCTGGCGCGCTCTGGGTTCCTCCAATTAAGCAGTGCCATCTCTCAGGACCCTGGAAGCGGGCCTTCTCTGTAGCAGTGCCTGCCCTCTGGAACGAGGCTCTGCCAAGATCTGGGTGGCTCCCACCCCACCACCACTTCGAAGGGCCCTGAAATCTGGCTCTTCACCCGGGCCTCTGGCTAGGAGGGGCATAGCCCCTTTCAAGGAGCAGCCGTGCTTTGTTGCTTCTTGGCTGTGCCATTCTTTTATTGTTGTGTTGCTTATAGTTTACGTGTTGAAGTTTCTCAGCCATCCAGGTGGAATCGTCTGGAGGTTGAGTCGTGGCAACCGGACTTCTTTTCTTTTGGCTTGATACGTTTTGCTGCTCGTCCGAGCAGCTTCTTCAGTCTAGAAAGTTGGTTGGGGGGACCCCATAAATGTCTTCCAGGGTGGCTGCGTCTCTCACTAACATGATGGGCTCGTTGAGGGACAACAGATGTGATTGGCAGAGTCTTTGGGATGTGGATGTCTTGCTCCTAATCGCTCACTTTATAGTTTATGTTTTCTTGTGAACCACCCAGAGTTGTTAGGAGCTGGGTGGTGTACAAACTGAATAAATGAATAAATTACAAATGAATAGTTTCAGGAAATAAAGCCTGAAGAGCCAAAACCAATAGTAATGTCATGAAAAGTATTCTACAGCTTATTCAAAAATTAAAAATAAATATTTGGTCCAGATACTGTGGCATCCAATTCTGAGTCCTTAAGGAACTCAAATAGGACAGTGTGGAGCTAACAGAAATGTGTACTGTCTATGCATGTAGGTGATCCAATTAGCATACTTTATTCATATTTTTGAATGGCTTTTCACAACATCCTTCAATCCAAATTCCTCAGCAAAAAGCAGGAAGCAGTGAGGAGGAATAAATTACAGTATCAGATGCCTAAAGAATGCATTTCTTGGCAGGTGCCGGCGGGGGTTTATCAAGAAGAAATCATGCCGAAATGAACTGATCTCTCTTTTCATTGAGTGACCAGTCTAGTTGACCATGGCAATATCCTGGACATGGTATTCCTCGACTTCAGCAAAGGATTAGACGCCCAGGAGAAGAGGACAGAATGTGGGGTGACCGCGCTGCCGCGAGGCGGAGCCACCTTCTGGAAGTCCATCAATGGCTCTGTGTGACACCAGAGGTGTGGGTCAAGTAACAACTGAGAGACTTTCGGCGCGTGCCTCCATGACCTGCCGCAGCGCCCCCTCTCTGGGCTGCCGCCCCTGAAGATGGGGCCGTGGGTGAGAGAGCCCTGGAAACCCAGCTTGGGTTCAGAGTGGGTGGCGGGTCCTGCTTTTTAGTGGCCGTCCTGGAAGAATTCGGGTTGGTTGGTTTGTCCGTTTGATGACTGGCTTTATTGTATGTTGTCCAGAGTCACGGTAGAGTTGAGCGGCCTTATAAACTGCTAAAAGCAGAACAAAACAAGGGGCAGAAGACAGGACTTGCCGACTCTGCGGCGACCAAAGGAGGGGAGCTAGCAAAGGGTTCACTGAGCAAAGGCGCAGGAGCCTGGCGGGGGCCGGCAGGGGGGTCCAGGGGGAGGCCTTTGCGGTCAGTGCTGTTCGCTCATCAGAGGAGCCCGGAGGCCGAGGGAGCTGCCCGCGTGACATCTGCCACGCTTGCTCCCCTCCCCGAAGACGCAGACTGCGAGCGTGGGCCGACTGCCCTCCAGGAAGGGAAAGCAAGGGGGCCAGAGGCAACGCTCTCCACCCCCCAACATCACAGAAGGCAGTGAATCTCGGGGTTGGTACCAGGAGTGCTCGCGGGGGGGAGAGGAGAGCGCCAGGGGGCAGGGCTGCGGAGAAGAGCTCCAGGCCTTCAGGCGGCGATTATGGACGCCTGGATGAAGAGCCTCGGGTGAAGCGGGGGGGGACCTCGGGCCAGCGGTCGGTCGGCGGGGCTGCCTCCCAGGGCCACGTGGTGGCCGGCCCTCCGGATTCATAAACGTGGCTGACAAATATTCTGTCTTACAATCCGCAGGGGAACAAACAACATAACCTTGAAGAAACTGCAAGGAACTACGGAGTGTTAGGCAGGAAAATGAGGAGCTGGAACCACTTGTATTTTCTGTATTGAAGGACACGGCCCACAAAAAGACAGAAAACTGCACTGAACAGCTCTCCAGGCCGACGATGCCCACGGGAGCTGCTTGGACTCTTCAGTTCGGAGGTGGAAGATTTCTGCCATGAGGTGGGGTGGGAAACGGAAAAACGCGTTTGGAAGGGCCTCAGGCGCCCAACCTAGATTTGCGTCAGAGAAGCCATGAAAGAACGGAAGCTCCTCCGTGGGAAGAAATGCGACTTGATACAGGACGTGGAAAAAAGGACACACGATTGCTGAGGACAGTTAATCCCCCTTGCCCTCTTAAAGGGGGTCCTCCAGTAGCCAAGAGGAGGGGCAACCTCATGCCACACCGAGCTTGCCTGCGGAAGTCGGCTGCCGTGAGACGAAGCAAGAGACACCAACCTGGCTGGCCGTATCAAGACGAAGCGAGAGACACCAACCTCGCTGGCCGTGGCCAGGACTCCTCGGATGCCAGTCCCTGGGCTTTGGAGCCCTTTCCTGGCCGCTCCCTCGGTTCAGACAGGCTCCTCTGCGTGGGATGGTTCTGAGCCTCCAGGGGCTTCCCTGCCCGCCCACGTACTCCTACCGCCCTTGGCTTGCTTCTGCCAAAGGGGAAACCGTGGCAGGGATGGGGAACTCCACCCGACCCTGTCCTGTCGTCCTCAGCTCACGTGCCCGCATCCCCACAGCGGTGCGTTTCCCAAAGCTTTGAGGGCGTGGTCCTGGAAGCCTGTGGCTGGTGGGGGCAGCAGCAGTGGCAGGAAGCCCCTGGGCCCTCAGGGCTCAGCGTCCTGCCCTCCCTCTCCCCACAGGAGTGGGGTAGCCTAGGGTTCCTTCTCACGGAACAGGCCTCTCTGCCACCATGCCCATCCGGGTTGCAGACCGCACTTTCCCAGCTCAGCTCATTGTACGGACACCACAGGGGTCCGGGCAGGGTGCCAGGGACCCTCCGGCTGCCCCGCAGAAAAGCTGTTTCTCTTCTTCCAAATGAACCACGGAAGAACAACTGCAGAGAGGCCAGGGCAGGCAGGGGTCCTGGGGCTTCACTGCAGCCTGCCTTCCTAGTTACGCCTCTAAGCACAAATCTACATCTAGCCCTGCACTGCTACTGGCATCCGGGTCTGGAGGAGGCAAACCCTCTCTCTGGGGACTCTTGCCAGCAGGTGGGCAGGACTCAGGAGGGGCATTCCAGACATAGGAAGCAGGTTCGGAGTCAGGCTGCAGGGCCCCACATATCCCCTGCCGTCTGCCAGGCACTGGGCAGAGAGGAACTGCGGGCCACACGGAAGGAGCGCGAGCGCAGAGGAGCGCCTGCTTTTTGGGGGAGGACTGCAGCCACCTGACCCGACAGCTCTCATGCCACAGCAGGCCTGAGGGCAGCCCTGACCTGTTGCATAAATGCTCCTCCACGGCCGCCTGGAGGCCGAGAGGGAGCCAGCCCCCCTGGGCTGCCAGGGACCGGGGCAGGGGACGTCTTCTCAGCCCAGCCAGGGGTTCAGCTGGCTTGGGGGTTTCCCACATGACCCATCGCTTGATCTTTCAAAACAGATGCCGCTGCGTGGCTTGGCTCCCCCGCTGCCTTCCTTGAAATGCTTACGAGCATTACTTTGACGCCTATCTGTGGTTTCTTGCCCACCTCCTTGAGGAAGTCGTGCCACCCCGGCCCCACGGAACGATGCCTGGAGATAAATGCTCTAGATAAGCGGTTCAGTGGGGCTGCCTTGGCTGTTTCCTCAGCCGAGCGCCCCTCCAGCTGCACACGACCACGCTGGCGTCGGGCCTAGGAAGCTGCCAATGGCCGGAGCCCAGCACTCCCAGGAGCCCCGGTGGAGGGGAGGTGGAGATCCTGGCCACCCCACGCACTGGCTGAGGGCAGCCTCCACCAACTGCAGGCAGCACCACCGGGGACCTGCAAGGACGTGCTTCAGCTTCTCCGAGGGGCTGAGACCACTTTGACGGCCTGCCCTCTGCTTCTGCCCAAGGCCTTGGGGCGTAAGAGGCCAGCCCCCAGAGGGCTGGGGCTGTTTTCTGGCGGCACCTGCCCCACGGGGCCTCCTGGGCATGAAGGCCTAGAGGGGCACAGACTGCCCAGGTCTGGCCTCCAGCCTGCCTGGCGAAGGAAGCCCCGGCCTCTGGTGAGAGGAGCCTCCGGCGAGCTCTGCCCCAGCTTCCCAACAGGCCAGTCCTGGTCAGAGGAGCCGCCTGGCCAGGCTGGCCCCTGGGGGAGCTGAGTAAGGGCAGCTGCGGCCGCTCTTCCTGTCCCCTCCCCTTCGGCTGCCTCACTGAGGACAGGCGCAGCAGGAGAAAGCCAGCGCAAGGGGGGCCCAGCCAGACTCGCAGGGCCTGGGCATTCCATTCACACCCAGCCCCCCCCCCCGCAAACTGCGCAGGAAGCCCTCCTCCCCTTCAAACTGGAGGTATGGCGTTGGTCCTGGGCAGGGCAGGGCAGGGCAGGGCAGGGCAGGGCAGGGCAGGGCAGGGCAGGGCCACTTAGGGCACCAGGGCCAGCAGCCCTATTCCCACCCACCCTGTGCCCCTTCCTCTTTCTCTCCAGCGCTTCAGCCCTGACGGCCAGAGGGCCATCGGCCCCCTTCCGCTTTCAAATCTGCATCAGACACATTTGGATGTTTAAAAGAATTTAATCCCTGCAGATAGGATCGTCCGGGGCAGCAGGGGGAGAGCAAGCCCAGGCCCTATGGAGCCTGCTAGGGTCTGCCCCACAAGTGGACGCATGCCCACTGTTCCCAAGGGCGCAGGAAATGCTTTTTAGGCACATACAGAAAAGGCAAGGGCCGCGCCCAGGCTTCTCCCCCACCCCTCCACAATTAACAAAGACACTGAAGACAGCTCAGCGGGGACCTCCAGTTGAAGCTGAAAGCGAATGGGCGGGACAACAAAAGCCCCCTCCCAGCACACTGCTTCTGAGAAAAAGGGAGAGGGCCCCTTTGGAGAATTGGGGGGGCTGGCAGCTTCTTCCCCTACTGAGCAGAAGAGTGCTATGGGGGTCTCCGGGGCCTGCCACAACCCCCCAGTGGAGAGGTGAAAGCAGCCCTGCTGCTCGCCGAGGCTGCCAACCTCAGACACCAAGGAGAGCTGAGGGAGACCCAGCTGCCCGAGGAACGGGGTGGGGGCAGAAAGGTTATTCAGACCCAGTGGAGAACCTCCTGGCACCACTAGACAGCAGACCCACAGCCAGCCGTCTCTGCCCAGACGGGAGCAGGAGCAGTGGCCAGAGGGATAGGGCTGCAAGACAGCCAGATGCCCAGGCCGCCTCTTACCCTCTACCGTCCAAGCATGCCCAGCTAAGGCATGATCCCCAAAGCGGCCAATTTGGGGCCCCGCCGCTCAGGGTGGCAACGCCCCTGCTCTGCCCTCTTCCCAAAGCCTGGCAGGCATTTGGACAGCCTGAGTTGTGTGCTGGGGGAAACCCGGGCAACTCTTGGCAGGCCCAAGGCCTTCGCTCTCCTGGAGGGGCAACGCGGCTCCGCCGAGCCCATCTTCCTCTCTCTCTCCACAGTCACTGCAGCACACAGGAATCCTCCCCGTCCTCAGCAGCACTGGGGGCCTGGGGGCTCTCCCCTTGACTTGAGAGGGGGGCAGGTAACTCCGCATCTCCTGCCAGCTTCCCACGCAGCTCCATCAGCAAGTCCCGGCTCTCGCTGGGGGGCAAATTGGTCAGGAAGTACTGGGGGGCTAGTTCAGCCACGCTAGAGTCAAGGAACAGTTGGACCAAGCTGAGCGCTGGCGCATGGCACGGAATCCGCTTTGCCCCTCGGCCACCCAAAGACACCGTGTTCCACACCTCTGGGAGGGAGGGAGCGAGCACAGAAATGCATGACTTTGCCCCCGCCCCCCAGGTCCCCAGTGGAAGCTTACAAGTCTGGCTGGATCTCAGAGACAATCCTCAGGCAGTTGTCCTGGGAGATGGTGAACTCGTGGTACAGCACCCAGGAGGGGGGCCGTGGGGGTGGGTGGCGCAGCCGGTAGCAGCAGCCGGGGGGCAGCTGGGCCAAGTGCTTGTGCGTCAGCAGCAGGTAGTTGCCTGAGCCATCGATGTCCCGGGCGACCTGCACAAGGGGAAAAGGGTGGGCTCCTCAGACGGGGGAATACTCAGGGGCACCTTCGAGTGTGCCCAAGAGCCAGGCTGCAGCTTGAGGAAAGCAAAGGAAGGGCCGCAGTGGCCCCAGGCAAGGGAGGGGCCGTTCCACCATTTCTCCCCAGCCGGCTCTGGAGCACCGATGCAGTAAGCCTGGAAAGGGGGAGGGTCATCTCCATTACTTCAGTAGGAGAGTCAAACCCCTCAGTTGGGTGAGGTCAAGACCTTGTGGCAAGGGACCTCTGGAAGCTAGAAGAGCAAACCCCCCGCCCAGTTGGGATACTTTGAAATGCTTCCTCTTTGACTGGGCTGAGTCGCTTCCTCCCTCTTGATGGCAGAGCTCCACTCCCACCTGCCCCGCTGGAGAGGAATCTGCCACAGGGCTTCCATCGGCCCTTCCTGGGACCACAGCTCTGGCCCCGCCTTGGGTCTCCTCAAAGGCTCTTGCTCTGCCTGGCGAGCAGCTAGGCCTGGCCCTCCCCTCTGCAGGGACCCTGCTCCTGCTTCAGGACACCCACGTCTCCTGAGCGGCGGCAACAAGGCGTGCCAATCTTCCTTGCCTGTAAACTGGGGCGTGCCAGGAGCTCTACCTTGAGAAAGAAGCCCGTGAGGAGGGCTCGTTTCAGCTGCAGGATGTTGCTGTCGGTGCCAAAGGCCGGTGGGGAGACCGGAAGCTCAATTCGCTGCATCACGTCCAAGAGCTCTGTCCGCACGGCTCCGGCCAGCTGCAGGGCTGCCTCGCTTATTGCGTGCTTCCGGCACCAGCTTTCTGGGTCGCTCTCTAAGAAAAGAGATGGAAGAGGTGCATCGGGGGGGGGGGGGTTGGCCGCTGACCCTCCACCCCCCCCCAGAGCCACCCTCCCCTCTGCCTGGCACTCACGCTGGTGGAATGCGTTGAAGACGTTGATGAGGGTGAAATGGTCCCCTGCGGGATGGAGCAGGGCTCGCCGCCGGGCCACCACAGCATCCTCCCAGCGCGTAGCCGGGGTCTGGAAACACGGCCAGGCTGCAGGAAGGAAGGGCAGCAGAGGTCAGGAGATTGGATGGGGCC
Source organism: Python bivittatus (assembly GCF_059951505.1). NCBI lineage: Eukaryota > Metazoa > Chordata > Lepidosauria > Squamata > Pythonidae > Python > Python bivittatus. The sequence continues at coordinate 2,055,539 of NW_028277106.1, forward strand.
TCTCCCACAGCTGTGCAAGGAGCACCCATCTTCCCTCTGAGGAAGGGGCTGAGGGTCTTGCCTCAGGTGGTCCAACTGGCCCTTGAGGCACCGAGCCCCGTACCCGTCAGCATGGCGGCCAGAGTCAGCATCTCCTCCACGCAATCAAATTCGCACGAGGCCAGGAGGGCCTTGGCCAGCTGGGGGTCCAGAGGGAACTCCGACATAATGATGCCCACCTCGGAAAGGTTCCCATCATCATCCAGGGCCGCCAGGTAGTCCAGGTCCTCCAGGGCCTGCATCAGAGACTCGGGGGCTGGCAGGGGAGGAGAGATGTGCATGAAATGGCTGTTGGAGCCTGGCAGGGACAACTCTTTGGGCTGCCCCTCCAAAAGCCAAACTGACGCTGCACCAAACCCTGGCTGCACCTGGCCTGTCGAGAAAATCACACTGGCCCACATCTGCGATGTCCAGCCTCTTCAGCAGCAAGATGGGGCGGCGAAGGTCGGCCTCCATGAGGTGGGTGGGAGACACGGCTGGCAGCCTCTGCTCGTAGCAGGCCTCTGAATAGAGGCGCAGGCAGGTTCCTGTGGGGCAGGGCACAGTCTCTCGAGGAGGGAACAGGAGGAAGCAGCCGCTTGGCCAGGGGCCCTGCAGGAGCAGCCGGCACCCCAACCCCAGGGGCTCACCTGGAGGGACACCAGCAGCCCTGAGCCGCCGGGCCTCTGCCTGCCTCTTGCTTATGGGGCGCAACTCCTGCGATGCAGCCCGGATCTGTGGGTTGTACACCTGTCCAGAGAGAGCACCCAGAGGTGGCTGTTAAAGAGGGGCTGGGCAGGAGGGAGGGAAGACCTTGTGGGAAGGGGGCTTTTCTTTCTCGTCCACAGCTGGGGGGCCAAAGTGGCTGGGAGCAACGGCAGGCTGGTGCCTTTGGCTGCTGGAGGAAACAAAGAAACTGGGAGGCGGACCCACGGCTGCATTTGCCTTCGTTTCTTACCCGCCCACAGAGGAAGGTCCCAGGGATACTGTGTCCACCTCGACTGCCTGGAGCGTTCCTAGGGCTGGATTAAAGCCCCTGGGAGCTTCCCGCAGGCAGAATGGGAGGGCATTAATGTGCTAGGATGGAGATGGTGGGGGGTGTGCCTGCATGGGATGGGCCACAGGATCCCATGTGCTGCCCCTCCACCTTACACCCTGAGGCTGCCAGGTCTTCCAGAGATGTCTCAGTTCTATTGAGTGGGCTCGGGAGGCCCTTCCAGTGCTAGCGGACAACAGCTCCCATTAGTCCCAGCCAGGCTTGGCCAGCGCTCAGAGACACTGGGAGGCCCGCCAGGCCTTCTCCTTTGAGTCAGAGGGCAAGAGTGCTGTCCCAGAGAGCACGCAACAGCAGCAGATTCCTTGGCTGCTACTGACCCCACGCCTCCCCCCCCCGCTCACGTGACTCACGTTGCGCAGCTCCATCCCCGTGTCGATGATGTGCCTGACGCTGCCCACAGAGAAGGCTGCATCGGCCAGCCAGTGGGTGACAATGACTCGGCGTGCCCGGTCACCCAGGCTGTTCTCATACAACTTCTGAATGTCCCTCCCCACGGCCGGGTGCAGGGGCAGCACCAGCAGGGGTCCCAGGCTGGGCTCCAAGGTCACAGCCTCTGTCTGGAGGGCTTCGCAACACTCACTGATCTCCTGGAAGAAGACGTGCAGGACACGGGACTAAAGGATGCTCCTTTCCGCTGTGAACAGAACCAGCGCCCCCACCCCAGGAAAGCCCCAGGCAGGATGCTCGAAGACAGCCGAAGCTGCTTCTTCAACTGGCCGCAGTCATGCGTCGCCCAGCCTGTCTGCCTCTCCAAGGGCCCATCCGCCATCTTCCTCTAAGGCTGGCCACACTGTCCTCTCTCGCAAAGAAACTAAGCTCAGGAGCCCAAATTCCTCCCAAGCGCCCTCACAGGTCGGCAGTGTGCCCGGAGCTTCCTGCGATACTGCTTTAGAGGGGAGCTTCTGCACCATGTCAGGCTTTACCCAAAATCCCACCTGCTCGCTGGCCACGAAGATCATCACGTCGCCAACCTCCTTTTGCCGATGAAGCTCCAGCACAGCCTGGCAGGTGGCAGGGATGTGCCCCCCTGGGCGGGGCTCCCTGTAGGTCAGGCGTGGGGCCGGGCCGAGCCCCGGGACCCGCACCACGGGGGCATCCTGGCAGAAATGACGCAGCGGCTCCTCCAGGAGGGGCTCGGTCACCACCACCAGGCGCAGCTCCGGGCGCTGGTGCTGCACGTCCTTTAGCAGCCCCAGCAGCAGCTCCGTGGGCACGGTACGCTCCTGAGCCTCGTCCAGCACCACCACCCCGTACTGCCGCAGCAGCGGGTCCGACGTCATCTCTTGCAACAGGACTTCGTCCAGGCAGAACCTGCAGCGCACAAGTCCCCTGTCCTGCACGTGCAGCAAGAGCCGAAGGCTGCAGCCGGCCCGTGTGCAGGGAGACCCTTCCGTGCCTCTGGGGGACTCTCGGCCCAGAAACATGGGAGGGCGGGCGGGGGGCGTCCCCTGCACACACCCTCCTGATTCCTACAGGAAAGGAGCACACACATGCCTCCCCACCAGCAAGGGGCCGGAGGAGCCACCCACCGCAACGTGCAGAAGGGGAGGGGCCAGAAGCCGGGGAAGAGGGGGGTTCCTCGGCCAGGCTCTGGTGCCGCCGCCGCCGCCTCTGCGCTCGGGTTCCTGCAGCCCCTTCTGGACAACTGGGTGCCTTTGTCAAAGCAAACGTCTTCTCTGAAAGAACGACTGAACGCGAGGGCTGGAAGTGTTTGCGCTTCATCTTAGTGTTCTCTCTTAGGGCTTTTTTGTGAGTTAGCGCGAGGCTTTTTGCTGGCTGGCAACTGCCTGGACAAGTCCCTGCGGTTTTCCTGGTCGCATTTTCAGGGGTGTTTGCCCCGGCCTCCTCCTCCCTGGGGCCGACAGGAAGGGACTGCCTCAAAGTCACCCTGCTGGCTTAATGCCTAAGGCAGGACTGGAACTCCCGGTCTCCCGGTTTTTTAACTGCTACTAGTTCCCGGTCATGAATTAATATTCTCGCGTTTATTTTTAATGACAGTAATAATTTTCCTTTAATCTGAGGCTGGTTTGTCTGAGAAACATGGCTGCCAGTCACCTCTTTACAAATACCCAGTTCAGTCTGGGCCCCCTACGTAATCTCCAAGTCTTGGACCTGCCGTTACTTCGCTGCCCCCAGTCAGGAGGGCAAATGCTCCGGCTGACAGACACCAACGATGAGGGAGGCGAGGCAGGGCAGGGCAGGGCAGGGCAGGGGACCGTTTACCGGAGTTCCGGGGAGCTCCTCATCCTGCTTGGGAGCGCTGCACTAAGAGCACTATGGGGCATCGCACGGGCAGCCGGTCTGAAGGAGCAGACGAGCCCAGCAGCTTTGCCAGCCTGGCCTCCAGCCAGAGTTCCCCCTTTACCCAAAATGGAGGGCTTTTTCAGCGCAAGCAACATTGGTCGAGATACACTAGGCCCCAACCCAGACAGCCAAAGAGAATTGAGAGGAAACGGGCTCCCCAGAATGCAAATGCCCTAGACGAGCGGATCCCACTTACCTGAGCAGGGTCTCTGGGACGCAGCAGTCCTCATAGGGCACACAATAGCCAACCTCATGGCCCACGTTGAGGTCCATCTCATCTGCCACGCGCAATGCCAGACTGAGGGCTGCCAAACTATGTGGCTGGGTGCAGACCACCCGGCCATGGGCAAACTGCACTGAGAGGGCTTGTTCTGCACACCACTGGGGCACCTGGGAAGAATGGGCAGAATGGCAGGGCACAGCACCGTTCCCCTCGCAATGCGCCAGCCCAGCAGAGCGGCGGTTCCCTGCCGCCCCAGCAACAGGCAGAACCGGTCAGCTCAGGGCTGGAGAGAGAAAAGCTGCCCGCTTCAGTACGGCAAATGGACACGCCAGGAAGACGGAGCTGGGGAGGGATCTTGAGGTTGGCTCCGCAGATCCTTAGCCAGAATCCCAACACCCTCCTGCCCGCCACCAGGCCAGGCCTCAGCCCAGGATGGCCTACTCGGCTGACGCCAACTGCCATCACTGTAGACCCAGACCCTTTTTACTTGCCAGTTTCTGCACCCAAAGCAGAGGAATTATCACCGAGCGGTGACCAGTAGGGAAGCCCCCGGTTCTCGGCCGCACCCCCCCACCCCCAGGCTGCCTGAGGGAGGGTGAGGAAAGCAAGGAGAAGACGACCAGTTCAGCGCTGCAAATGTCACCCCCAATTCCTTGCCACCAGACACAGGAAATAAACGAGGTCAGGTATGCTAAACGGTCCCCGCTCTGCTAAGGGGCTTGCTAATGGGCAGAGTCCATCCGCCGAAAGACCGAACTGCCCGCCGCCCCAGCCCTTGAAGAAAGGCAGCTGAAAAGCTGCGCCGACCGGCTCCAACGCTGCCCGCCCAGGCCTCCAGGCGCCTCAAGCGTCTCCTTCCAGGCAGCGACCCTGCACCTCCTTGGGTCCCGCGCGAGGGGCCCAAAGGCCACCGAGCGGTCCCAGCGCGCCGAACTGCGGGGCGTCGCGGCCCTGCGCGCAGCTCCAGACCCGCAAGCCTGGGAAGTCCGCAGCGAAGGGCCGAGCAGGGCCCCAAGCCTCGCCAGCCCGGCCATCCTGCAAGCCGCGGGGCACGGACACCCCTCGCCGGGGGCCAGGGCCTGACCGGCGCGGCGGCTCGGAGGCGCAGCGACCCCGCTTCCACTCGGTCCCCCACCTGCCTCGCCCGCCAGGGAAGGGAAGGGAAGGGAAAGGCCCCGCCCGGGCAAAGTCCCGCCGCCGCGGCTCGCTCGCCGAGGCCAGAGGAGCCGCGCCCTGCCGCGCCGAGGGTCGCCCCGCCGGCCCGGCCCGGCCTCACCGCCCGCAGCAGCCCCCCAGCGGCCTAGCTGACCTGCGTGCTCTTGCCGGCGCCCGGCTCGCCCGAGACCAGGACGGGGCCGGCGCCGGCGCCGCCCTCCAGCTGCTCCAGGAAGGCGAACCGGGCGGCCCAGATGGGGAGGCGGCGCCGCCGGCTCAGCAGCTCATAGTAGCGGGAGGAGAAGGGCAGCCCGTCGAAAGGGTTCACCTCCAGGTCGCCGCCGCCCGCCGCCTCGTCCCGCGGGAGCGGCAGGGCGCTCAGTTCCGCCGCCGCCGCCATGGTGGGGCGGGCGAGGCCTGGCACCGGGAATCCTGCGCGGGGGGCGGCTGCTGGAGGGCCGGCCGGCCCCGTCCCCCGCCCCTGCCCCTGCCCCTCGCCCGCTCACAGCAGGTCCCCGACGCGCTGGCCCGGCCGGGCCGCCTCCACCTGCGGCGCTCGCGCGGCCTCGCGTCGCCTCTCGGGGAGGCTGCGGAGGCGGAGGGGCCTACGGCGCTGCGCCACGCCCCTTCTGCGCGCCACGCACACCTGGCGGGGGCAGGTCTCCGAAGCCCCGCCCCCGGAGTTCCTCTCGCGCCGCGCCTCGGGAGGCAGAGAGCCCGGAGCTGCCCGGCCTGCGCGGAACGAGGTGGCGGGCTAGCGAAAGGCGAGCCCGAAGAAATATGCCTGGTTTTGCGGCCCCGTCGCTTCTGCGGAGCAGCGTCCCGGGCAGGCGCGAAGAAGGACGGATGCGCTTGAACGCGGCGCCTCCCGTGGCCTCTCTCGCTACGAGGAGGCGCATGAAAGGGAGGCGAACGTCGGATGCTCCAGACTTACCTTTGGCAGCTCTGGAGGGAGGGGAGGAAACGCAGGTGGGTTGGCTGGTTTGCAGTGGGCAAGCAGGGCAGCTCCAGGTTCTGATGGGCAACCTTTTCCTGGTGAAGTGCCCACTTCAGTTTGGATCACGGCTTTCACTTCATAAAGCTGAGAGAGACCGAATGGTTCTTCTCCTTCCTAAAAGGGGCCCGCCCGCAGGATGCAAGCGCCTCAGGAGCCGCGGCTGAACTCAGCGGGCAGAAGCAGGCCCCGGCTGCCCACCCTGGAGACAACTCTGGCCTTCCGAACCCAGAACACTCTCCAGGGCTGCCTCAGTCGGCAGGTTGGTCTCTCAGGAGGGGAGGAAAGGGCAGAAGAAACTTGTGCCTCCTCTGCAGCCAGTGTAAGGCCCTGGCCTCCCGTCCAGAACCAGAAGCCCCCAGGCTGAGGAGGGAGACCCTGGCTGACTAGCTCCCAGGCTCCCAGAGGGGCCGGGCCTGGATTAAAGGGGCAAATTTGAGGTGACCCCCACCAGTCCCCCCCTTGGGCGGCCATGGATTACCCACTGCAGGCACCTATGGGGCAGCTAGGAAGGGGGCAGCCCACCCTCCAATTCCAGCAGAAGCAAAGAGGGCTGGCTTCAGATGACATTTCCTCCGGAATTTGGTTGACCAAGAACACCAGGGGAGTATCAAGCAACTCAGCTGAAAACTGGTTGAGAAAAGAGAGTCCTAAAGTTCAGCTTTAGTGATGTGGACCTGGGTGGAAAGGGCAAGAGTCATGATGGTGAGGTTGTTCAGTCTTCAGATCAGACATGGGCCCTCTGCTGCTTCCAAGATGATGTGGTGTAGGAGCCAGGGAGCAGAGCAATGGTCCCTTCCCATCGCACAAGGACACCCCCGGCTGCTGCGGCCTGTGGCATTCACCTGCCTTCTGCACTTTGTAAGGGGCCTAGGTGTAGCCATCCAACCCCCAGCTCCACTGCAAGGTTTGTCTGGGGGAGGTCTCCCTTGGCCACCTGAACGAGGGAGAGATTGCCTGAGGTCACCGCGCCAACACTGTTGTCACGTCCCACAACAAAGAAGAGGACAGTGTTTGGCAGAACGATGCTATCCGTAGGTGGAGCTGGTTGAACAATCGTACCCAGAGGACATCTATCCGTCGTTCCAGAGCGAGCTGGAAGGAAAGTTGGAATGGGAAACTACAGGGCTCTGAGCTGCTCAATGCATTTTTCAATGTTTTTGTTGAGGTACCAGCAAATATGATTACCAACTGAGGGGTATCAAGATTCAGGAGGTCGGCAGTGGGCCAAAGCCAGCAAGGTGAATGTTAAAAGAGATAAAGGTAAAGCCCGACATTTGAGTAGGACGAATCCAAGGCGTGAGCGTAGGCTGGTGGCAGGAACCGCACCGGGCAGCAGCATGTGTGTGTTGGCGGATCACAGGTTGAACAGCTTGATGCAGCTGCAAAAGAGAAGCAAAAAAAGGCCAGTCCTTTGCTGCACAACCCAAGTCAAGTGGCGAGATCAAGATAGGTTGCTGTTCCTCTTTGTTCTTCGTTGGTCAGGCCACAGCTGGAATGTTGTGGCCACTTCTGGGCACTGCATCTTGGGAAGGATGGTAGCAAACCGGACTGCGTCTGGGAGGGAGCCTGTGGGGGCAACCTGCTCACTTTCTTCCCAGGCTGCACTTGGTGCCCCTCTTCCTCCTCCACGCCTGGGACCCTTTTCAAACCGGTGAGAGTTGGCTTTTTGGCTGGTGGGGGGCCGGGTGGCTATGGGGATAAGCCACACCAGTTTTTCCTGACCCGGATTCTCCACAGTCAGTCTGAATTTCTCTCAGGATCTGCACTTAGGGTGTCTGGCAGTGGCTCAGCTCACTTGAGGGCATGATTTCCTGGGATGGGGATTCCATGGTGGTCCTGCTCGTTAGCCAACCCACAGGTGGCTCCCTCGAGCCTTGGGGAAGCTCCAGCAGCTCAAGAAAGCGTGGGGAGGGTGGGGAGCTGCACAGAGGACCAGACCAAGGATAATGGCAGGACTGGTTGGGGTAGGTGGGCAGCAGAATTGCGGAGAGGGTACCTTCTCCTCCTGGTCTCCTCTTCTGGCTTGTCACCCAGGACATGACAGGCATCCCAGTGGTTTGGGGCACCCCTTTCAAAGGGAGCAGCCCCATGGCCCATGCCTGAGAACAAGGCTGTTCTGAGAATCTCGGACCTTAGGGGCTGCTCCACCACACTTGCTTGGAGTTTCACCATTCCTGCCCAGTTAGTTCAGATTCAGCCTTGTGAGGAAACAAGGGGCCTGAATGACACCCAAGGCCTTCCACAGGGACAGCCAGCCTGGAAGCAGCATTTCCCACTTTAGCGGTGGATTTTCTCCACCTCTGAAGGTCCCGTGTGAAGCCCAGAAACCGCGGCTACCCCCCTCCCCACTCACATCCCTTTTAGAGCCATTTAGTGAATCCTTCATCATCTTCACTGGACAATTCCCTCACAAGGTCCCCCCGCTGCCATTACAGCAGCTTTCCTTTCCTCCAAAAAGCTGCTGGGTCGAAGCATTAGATCCCCGGGGAGAGGACTCATTGTCCGCATCATGGCCGTTCTTCTGGAGGGGCTGGCCATAACCTCCATTTTCTGAGATCCCTACACCTGCCCCATGGACCCAGCCTTCCTCCAATGGGGAGGGCATTTCTCTGCCCACAGACTGCTATTGGGAGGAGGGGCTCATTCCCCATTTTTCCTAGTCCTCTGTTAACTTCCTGCACGGGTGAAAGATCTCCGCAACCCATTTCCTGGGGGCGCTGCTCCCTTGCCACTCAATTGGGTGTGCCAGACTTCAGCTCCGGCGGCGGGGGGGCATCCACCAACCTCCCTTCTCTGGGCCACAGATTCAGAATTAGAGGTTTCTTGCTGAGAAAACGGCCATCTCTTCTCTTTGACCCTCAGAGGGAACTTTGAAGTTCTTCTTTAAGCTGGCAGAAGTAAAAGCAAAAAAGATTTAAGAGGGAATTGGTGAGCTGGTTTTCTTTTATTTTAAATACCGGGGGGATCTGGGAGCAGAGGTGTTGCATGCTCGTGGAAGCTGAATGCAGCCCCTACAACCCAGCCACCCTCTACTTTTCTGCAAAGCCTAAACGCCCACCTTCTCCACCCTGAGGACATTCAGGGGAGAACCTTTCAAAGACCGCTCCTTGCCTTTGGAGACCTTGGGAAGGTTCTTATTTCAGAACGGACTTGGAAACTGAACTTCTGGCATCTGCAGAGGAGTGGTTTTCTCACACAGGATTACCTTTGTACAAATAAAAAATAAAACACCTCCCTGGTTGAAGGGTGGAGAATGGCGTCCCTATTGCTGTAACAGTTCTGTCCTTCCTTTTTTTCGGCTGCAAAATGAATATTTGCATTTTAATGTTTAAAATTAGAAAGTGGTTTTTACTTTGTTTACTAAAACTTGGTTTTATTTTTCTTGTGAAAGCTTGTTCTGTTTCCCAAGGGGGGACGGATAGAAGAGATGTTGGTCCCTTTAGTCACAGGCCACAACACTATATGGCCAGGAAGTGGCACTGTGATATGGAAATTTCATTTTTATTTTTTGTTGCTGGAAAAGCTGCCCAGCTGTTTTTCTGGCACCCACTGGGGTTAGGGGGAAACACTAGGTGAGGTGATTCTGGAAGACAGGGTGTGATGGGGGAATTACTGAGTCACTAATCTCAAGCAGGGTACAGCGTGGGTCCAAGGGGTATAGATCCAAGAGGCTTACTGGGGAGTGTTGCTGAATTATTGTTGGTGGCTTCCAGTTTAGCCTGCACCCAGCACACTCCCCATCAGTCCCTGTGGCCAGCTCAGAGCAAGCATACATGCCATTCAGTTCGGCTAGCAAAACCATAGCTTGGCTTTAATCCGTCACATGCCAGAAACAGTTAACTGGCAAAAGCAAGACAAGAAGCAGGCAAAACAAGGGAGAAACGAGGGTATGAACAAGATCCACCTCTGTATCAGAAGGCACAGAACTTCCCAGAGCTGCTGGAAACGACCTGTGGGCAAAGCAGGAGGATTCTCCAAGAGTCCCTTATTCATCCCACTCGTGCATCAAGTTCTGACGGGAAGGGCGCCTTCCCTTTCTGCGAAACAACACAGAGAAGGTGCTGAGGTGTTCTGCCCTCTCCCTAGCCCCCACTGTGTTCCCTGCATGATAGAGCAAGAGCTTCCTTGGCTTTTTAAATCCAAACACTTCTCCAGTCTCCTCGTTTTTGCATTTACCGCCAGCCTCGCCTCATTCCAAGCGGTAGCCTTCTTGACTCCACCCACAGAGGCTCAAGCTACCAGCTGCTATTCTTTCTTACAAACTGGCATTGACTGTTGTCCGCCAATCTGCACCTGCTTCCTGGTGTCTCTTTCTGCTTCTCGTGGTGAGCGAGGACAGCTTTTCCTCCCAATCTTGCCATGGACTTGTGATGAGATGGGTCCACTTTGCGCAGGGTGCTTGACGTCTTAGTCCATCAAACGGTTCTTATATGTTGGACAGAATTAGGTCAATAGCCGAACCCTTTATTTTCTCTCCATGCACCCCAGCGGTGTCAAAAGAGGCCAGATGGCAGAAGGCACATAGCGACGTAAGTCCTCCTCCCATTGTATGTGCGTGTGTGGCTGATATCATTTTAAAAAAGGTCTTAGAGGGGGTCCAGTCTAAGCTGGAAGCAGCACTTGGATCATGGTTGGATGATTTGTTCTCAACAGCCTTAGTTTCTTTCTTTTACACTGTTATTATTACCTTGTGTTATTGTCTCCCATTGTACTATACTATTTTTGCATTTTATTCCTTTTACTGTAAGGAGGGAATGAAAGCTACTCAAAAGACCTTTTGGATTGGAGCAGCACATAAGCCCCAGAAAATAAGTAAATTGTATTATTCTTACCTTTCTAAGTAAGTAATGTGCAAAATATAGAAAAAAAGAGTTATAAGTAGCAAGACAAAGGAATTAGGCAAGAGATTAAAAATCCCCAGGGCATTAACTATGTATTTCGACTCTTGCAAGTAATCGCTGCTTCTGCCCTGTCTATATACCACTTCCTACACTGGTCTCTGCTTATCGAAACCTTTTTCGAAGGATTTCATCAATTCCACCTAATTGTAATTTTCCTCAGCCTTCCCTTTCTCTCAGCTCATTCACTTTTCCTTCACATATTTGTTTTACAATTCAACCCTTGTTCATTCTCTTGATGTGATCATCTCAACGTATTTCTTCCATTCTAGTAGTTCTTCTGTTCAATCCATTTTTATTCAGCACCAATTCATTCTTGACTCTATCGCTTTGTATTTTATCACACATACTTTTTAAATACTCCATTTCCACTGCATTCAATTTTTGCATGAACCAAACCCAACTCACTCCTGTATAAAAGAGGGCAGAAACTCTTACACTGTCGCTATTGTTGCTTCTTCTGGCAAACATTCATTTCTCACATGAGACCACATTCTACCCACCATCTTTCTTTCAACAATTGCATGCGTAAATACTTCTCCATCCATTTTCCATCTTTAGGAAATTGTCTTTTTTTTTTTTTAATCTGCGCTCAGTTGTTACCGACTCTGCAGTGACTGCTTGGATGAGTCCTTGCAGTTTTCAAGGCAAGGTGTTTCGGAAGTGGTTTGCCAGAGCCTCCTTCCTAGAGCAGAGCCCAGCTGGTGAGCGCAGGAGGTGGGGTTTCCGTTGCTTCGTGCCCTTTTCGGGCGAGCACGGTTTCGCGCTTACCGGCAACTGCTCCCGACTCCTTTTGCAAGGCGCCGCCAGCATTTTTCCTCCCACCGGAGTGAGAGTCCCCATTTATCTACTCACGTGAGTTTTCGAACTGTTGGGTTGACAGGAACTGGGGAGGAAACAGGAGCTCACCCTGTTAATGTGAAGGCTGGACTCGAACCACTGAAGTGTCGACCATTTCTGGCCGGCAACTTTCAGCGTCATTAAGCCACTGCGCCATCGCGTCCCAGGAAATTGGCATACACAAATTCATTTACTGGTTTTTCACCATTTTTGCAAAATGAAATAATTTACTCCCTTTTGTCAAATTCAACTACTTGGTTTTTGATGTATTAATTTGTAGATCTCTATTTGAAGTCCTAACACACAAGGACCCATATGTCATAGGCATCCCTGTAAGATGGTGGGGTGGCACACAACTGGAACATCCCTGAAACGTCATAGCATATTCCAAAGGACAGGCTCCTCAGAAAGAGAGGGCTGTGCCTAGAGAAGGTGAAGACCTGCACATAAGTTCATAAACTGGAACAGAAAAATCCTGTTGAGAGGGTTTGGGTATAAAAAAGGGGAGAAACAAAAGCAGTAGGGGGTTTATTATAGGTTGCCTGGAGGAACAACATGGACAAGTTCTTTCTGTGTCAAGAGGACTGACTTTTCAGAGGCCTAATGAACGTCCGCCAAGAATCAGAAGTCCAGGAACTCCTGTTTCTGTTTGCTGATTTCATTGGTGAGAAGGCGGAAGAACGAAAAAGATGATCTGCCCCGCTGGACATAATCCTTAGTCGAAGTGAAGGTGACTGAAACCTTGGGCAAATGTTGGCTTCATGTTCATGAAATCAAGGGGAGAGGAACAGTGTCAGGTCTACGATGTTCAAACCCCAGTACAGACATATCTCTTGAAATCCAAAGTAGATTCAGAAAAGATTTCATTTATTGCAGGATACATGCAGCTCTAAGCAAAGCATTGCTAAAACTAAAGCCTGCGTAATTTTCCCTCTACTTTTACCCCCGTAGTCCCCCCACTCATTCTAGGCGCCACTTTTGGGTTCTCACAGAGGTGTGACCTTGTGCATTTCTCACTTTGATAACATGTCTTCTTCCTGGCCTTCAATCTTCCTCCGGCTCTGTCTTCTTTCACTCCCCCCCCACCAATGAGAATGGCAGAATCCAAGCTGAGAAAACATTCCCTATAATTAAAGTATACAAATGGCATTTACTATGCTAATAAAACAGTCCTCTAGCTGATATATATTCTGATTGCTGCAGATTCTGACACAGAGTTTGGGGTTCAGAAAAGTGGAGGTTGACAAACTCAGGCAGAAGGCAGGTCCAAACTAATGGCTTGAAATCCATGGAGAAAAGTGCCTTGAAAGGATGGGAAATCCTTCTAAAGGAGATAAGGCAACTGCCAACAATTCCTACTGGTAGAAATGAGAAATATCTAAAGAGACCAGGATGAATACACACTGAGCTTTCTAAAATGCAAAAAAAGGAGATGTACTGTATAGGAAATGAAAGGAGGAGGTCCTTCCAAAGGAGAATTCAGGTGGTCACCAAAAAGGAAAAGCCAGCCTCCTGGTTATGAGGAGAAAGGGCTGAATTGGTGCTGGGTGCTGGTGGGAGGGCAGAATTTTTTAACTCCTCTTATGTGTGTCTTCACCCAGGACAGAATTGGAGCCCAGGCTGGTCCTCCTTATGGCACTGGGAGCAGGAGGGAACCATGGGTCAGGATGGACCAGGGAACAAGGAGAGAACTTAGCTAGTTTAAATGAAATCAAATCTCTGCGCCCAGGGTACTGTAGGAATTAGTGCAGGTTAACTGCAAACTGTCATCATTGTGAACGTGATGCAAAAGGTATAGCTGCGTTCTCATTATAACGTGTCCCTCTTTATTCTATTTGCTAGTTGTATCCTCCTGTTATATATTCCCTCTGAATGATACTATGCTGTGTGTGTCTCCTCCCCCTCCTCCTCACTGGCCAAAAATAAGAGCAAAGAGAAAGAACCAGAGAGCTGGAAAATATATTAAGAGTTGATAAACAGAAACAAATGAAAGGAAACCTCTATCATGGTTGCCTGGCCGAAACTAATAAATCTTTATTTCCTTGAGAAAGGAACCAACACAACAAAAGGAGAAAAGGAACAAGGCCAGAACTAAATGTACAAAGTTGTGAGAATCAGCACATGGTCTGTTATAGTAGAGAGCATGGCAGCCTGGCATTGGAAAGGTTGAAATTCTCCCACAAAGAATCTTGATATCTCCCAACCCCCTTTTGCTCCTGTGGCTGGCGGAGGAGAAAGTTATTCTATTTTTTTCTCTGCTCTTCTTCTCGGTATGCGTATTGTGCACATGTGAAAGGATGTCTCTGCCTGCTTGTTTGCAGAATATGGTTGCAATTTACAAACAAGCCACAGCTGTTTGCATCATCGTACTCCTAGACTGTTTGGTGGAACCATCTGTCTGTGTCCCATATTGCCTTTAAGATCCTGCATATGGTGTAATAAATTCTGGGAGAACTGGTGGGGTCCCAGAACGCTGAGCAAGTATTGTTTCTATTGCCAAAAAACGGGAAGAAGAACCCAGCAAATGACAGACCTGTAATCTTGATACACACACACACACACACAGAGATACATACACACATACATATATACACATACATACATACGTACATACAGTGGGGCAAAAAAGTATTTAGTCAGCCACCAATTGTGCAAGTTCTCCCACTTAAAAAGATGAGAGAGGCCTGTAATTTTCATCATAGGTATACCTCAACTATGAGAGACAAAATGAGAAAAAAAATCCAGAAAATCACATTGTCTGATTTTTAAAGAATTTATTTGCAAATAATGGTGGAAAATAAGTATTTGGTCACCTACAAACAAGATGTCTGGCTCTCACAGACCTGTAACTACTTCTTTAAGAGGCTCCTCTGTCCTCCATTCATTACCTGTGGTAATGGCACCTGTTTGACCTTGTTATCAGTATAAAAGACACCTGTCCACAACCTCAAACAGTCACACTCCAAACTCCACTATGGCCAAGACCAAAGAGCTGTCAACCAGAAACAAAATTGTAGACCTGCACCAGGCTGGGAAGACTGAATCTGCAATAGGCAAGCAGCTTGGTGTGAGGAAATCGACTGTGGGAGCAATAATTAGAAAATGGAAGACATACAAGACCACTGATAATCTCCCTCGATCTGGGGCTCCACGCAAGATCTCACCCCGTGGGGTCAAAATGATCACAAGAATGGTGAGCAAAAATCCCAGAACCACACGGGGGGACCTAGTGAATGACCTGCAGAGAGCTGGGACCAAAATAACAAAGGCTACCATCAGTAACACACTACGCCGCCAGGACTCAAATCCTGTGGTGCCAGACGTGTCCCTCTGCTTAAGCCAGTACATGTCCGGGCCCGTCTGAAGTTTGCTAGAGAGCATTTGGATGATCCAGAAGAGGATTGGGAGAATGTCATATGGTCAGATGAAACCAAAGTAGAACGTTTTGGTCTAAATTCGTCGTGTTTGGAGGAGAGAGAATGCTGAGTTGCATCCAAAGAACACCATACCTACTGTGAAGCATGGGGGTGGAAACATCGTGCTTTGGGGCTGTTTTTCTGCAAAGGGACCAGGACGACTGATCCGTGTAAAGGAAAAATGAATGGGGCCATGTATCGTGAGATTTTGAGTGAACACCTCCTTCCATCAGCAAGGGCATTGAAGATGAAACGTGGCTGGGTCTTTCAGCATGACAATGATCCCAAGCACACCGCCCAGGCAACGAAGGAGTGGCTTCGTAAGAAGCATTTCAAGGTCCTGGAGTGGCCTAGCTAGTCTCCAGATCTCAACCCCATGGAAAACCTTTGGAGGGAGTTGAAAGTCCGTGTTGCCCAGCGACAGCCCCAAAACATCACTGCTCTAGAGGAGATCTGCATGGAGGAATGGGCCAAAATACCAGCAACAGTGTGTGAAAACCTTGTGAAGACTTACAGAACACGTTTGACCTCTGTCATTGCCAACAAAGGATATATAACAAAGTATTGAGATGAACTTTTGATATTGACCAAATACTTATTTTCCACCATGATTTGCAAATAAATTCTTTAAAAATCAGACAATGTGATTTTCTGGATTTCCCCCCCCCATTTTGTCTCTCATAGTTGAGGTATACCTATGATGAAAATTACAGGCCTCTCTCATCTTTTTAAGTGGGAGAACTTGCACAATTGGTGGCTGACTAAATACTTTTTTGCCCCACTGTATGGGGCAAGTTCTTTGGACAGAACCACAGTGCACTTGTGAGCTCTTGGACAGGAACACAATGAACAATAATAGCCAAAGAGGGGAAGCTAAAAAAAGCCCTTCCAGAAATGGCCTTGCTTGGGAGGTGTGCCCAGAACACTGTTTGGGTTCCCCCATGGTGCTGAACTGCAAACAACTCAACCCTATTTTAGCTTCGTGCACTGTGTGACCCCAGTCAGTCCAGCTGAGTATGGTTCAAGGTGCCCCACAACCCTCAAAGTCTAGGTTAAGCAATCTATAGGTAAAGTTGCTATGCAAACACAGCTGTTAAGTTAGGGACTGGTAACTAGCAGCTAGGCAATCAAACTTAACTACTGCTCTCAGTAGCCTCAACCCACTTGGCTGCTGGCAAGCAACGCAGAAAGCCCTTTCAACCCCGAGGGCTCTAAGCACAGCCATGGCAGGCAGCTGGTCTGGAAAGCAACTACAAACTTCCAACTCTGTACCTGGGCATACACAACTCAGAGCCACAAACCAGCCAACCACAGTGAAGCCCAGTAAACTAGGCAGCCTAGATAAGACCACCTAAACAATAAGGCAGATGCTCATCCCATGGAAATAGTAACCATCAGCAGAAGACGGGTAACAAAATGCAAGAGCAGCTAACAATAGTATACAAAAATCCCTCTCTGCACTTGGTAACAATCGAACACCTTCCAGAAGCAACCCTCAGAATTTCCAAGCCAGTTTTGTGATTCCTAAAAATTCAGAGAGTTGGTGTAGACGCCTGGAAGATCCTCAGACTGTAGAACGCTTCTCAGGAACCTTTTCCGTAAAGAAGCCCACGAAGAACACAGTGGGAGCCCTAGAACCGTCCTGCCTACCTATCATCGATGTAAGGTTAGCAGTTTGGGCTAGAATCTTTCCTCTGATACAATAATGCAGGTAGTGCAGAAAACCAAGCAGGGGAATGCTTGTGGCGGTCAGAAGCCTCCAAACATTTTACAGGGATTGCGACCTTTCCAGATCTCTCTCATACCAAAAGAACAGCACCTGACCAAGTAGATGAGCACTAAGAGTCATGTTTATTTTGATATTTAAAGTCCCCCGCCCCCCCCACTGGTGCAGGCTCCTGGGCCTAACAATGCTAGGTCCAGGCGTGGTGATGGAAAATAGAGGCGGGCCGAGAGCCTCCCCTTGGCTGGAGATACAGCCTCCTTGTCTGCAGAGACAGCCCATGGACGGCACACGCAATACTTGTCGAGAATTGCCACCACGGTCACCCCAGGAGAGCAGCGATCCCACAAAGACCCATTGTTAACTGAGCCACAAGTTCAAGATACAACGTGCACTGGTCAGCAGCCCCCCTCAGCGTGGGCCATTCCGTACTTCTCCTTGTATCTCCTGCGAAGACAGAGACAGAAAGACTTTCAGCACAAGGTGCCACTCTCTGTCACCCCTAGAGGGGCTGCTTCCCATTCCACGTGCAACCCTCTGCCCACAGAAAAAGGGGGTCCACCACCTCCTGGCATAGTCCCAGAGCGCTTGCTTTCGTTCCTGGAGAGAGAGGTGCCTCACTTCCGCAGACCTGGCAAAGACCTTCCCCGTTGCCTGAGGGAAACAGAGGCCTCTTTAGGAACCCGCCCATGCATGCTTCCCACAGAAAAACACACGCAGCCTTCTGGGCCTGACTTCAAGTACCGGGGCTATTTGGGAGGTGGAAGGACACTGAGTGCCATAGAAGGATGGAGCCGCAGCCGAAAAATCTTCAGTCTCTGCCTCGGGTGCGAAGGGAACTCGCCCCTCCAAAAGATTGGCAATTGTGGCGTCCACGCAGTTAGTTTGAGCTGAGGAAGGAAAAAATGAGCAGCCCTGTTTAGTGAAGACAAGCAGTGACTCAAGGTCCCTCTCATAACCACACAATCCCGCATAGCAAAGGCCTCCCTCCCCACAAACGCTTGAGCTACGCTGATGCCCTACACGTTCTTTGCTTTGTACTCTGTCCTAGGATGAAGCACATGTACTTAAGGAACTCAGTCGAACACGTGCCCGCGCACAGAGAAAACGCTTCTCAATATTCCTGAAATACCTCAAATGAAAAACGGCAGAAACAAACACGCTATTTTATCGCTGGAAATACTTCCTCTCCCCCAAATGCACCTTTGCCACCTGCTTGCTGTGTTCCGCCTACAACCGTTGCCCCATCATAGATATGTGTACATCCTGGAAAGACACGCTCTGCCCTCTTTAGAGCTTGACAAAGTGCCACAAAATTTGCCTGAAGCCCTCTGTGTTGCAAAAGGCTGCTTACTATTCCTGGGTTTCCCACTGCCGTCCCGTGCCTTTCTCTTATGCAGACCCCAGGAACAATCTCAGCCGAAGGGCACGAGGACACGTGCAGACCCTCCTGCTGCTGCTGCTTCTTCCCTTTCCAGGGATCCCTCACCTAAGTCCTTGCGGATGGCTGCCATAGGCACGTGGGGCAGGACTTCTTGGACACGCTGAGCCATGCCTATCAAGCGTACATCCTCTGTAGAGCCCGCGCTGCGGGAGGCTTGAGGCCGGCCCCCAGCGGGCTGGCTTAGAGCTGCAAAGAAAGGAAGGAGTGAGGCTGATTCCTGCAGCCCCCCTGCCCCTGCAGCATGGACTCCTTTCCCAGCCGCTGCTGAGCTTGGTACCATCCTTGGCAGATCCTGTCTGGCTGCCTCTTCCAACAAGGTGAGATTAAAGGTTCGTTGAGAACTTCCGGCTGCTGCTGCTGCAACACACAAACTGTCAGGGCAGCTTGGAGCTGCTCACCCAAAAGCAGAGAGGCAGCGAGCAGCTATTAACAAGGCCGGATGATCCACCTGGAGCGGATGCAGAGACTCACGTGGGGGAGGACGGGAAGCTGGAGGGTTGTGGCGGAGACGCTTCAGATGCTCTGCCTTGTCGGCGGCTGTGAGACACGTAGACACCACGCCGAGCTCCAAAGCTAGAAGCTGCAAAGAGCAAAGACACAATTGAGACGTTCTGAACCGCCTGCCAGCCGGGTGTCCATCCCCACCACCCCAGGCTGCTGCTCCTACCTCTTGAACCCGCAGGGCAAACTCTTCCCGGGTCTCCTCGGCTCGTCTGCACACAGATGGAAGCCACCTAGAGAAGAGAGGAGCCCCCAGAGTTTCAGCACCACACCACCAACTCCTTGCTGTCCTTCGGGCTGAGGGACATCTGAGACTGGATCCAAAGGGGCCCTCTAGCCCACACCCCACCAAAAATCAGAGAGTTTTAGTACCTTACTTGATAAACAGTGATGGGAACAAAGAAAGTCCAAAGCAGCTCGGTAACCCAGGAAGCACCAGCCACGCTCTTTGAGGGAGGGAAGGAAAAAAGGAAGCCGTTAAAAGCCAAGGATCAGGGTAAGCGAGGTGGCGCAAAGCCTCCTCCCGGGAGCAGCACTCACCACGGCCACGAAGGGCCTCCAGACCCGCAACGCCAACGGCTGGACCGTGTCTGCGATAGAGAAGGGCCAGGAGCTGCAGACGGAAGGGGCAGGTTAGCCGGGGCGGAGGGGGTCGGGTGCCGCCGCCGGGGGCCCCCCACCCCTCCGCCCCCGGGCCCACCTGAAGCGCAGGAGCCCCACCCGACCGTTGGTGGTGGCCTCCTCGGGGAAGAGCAGCAGCGGCGGGTTGCTGCCCTGCGAGCAGTAGCCCTTGAGCGACTCCAGCAGCTCCGCGCGGCTCTCGGCGCCCGCGACCTCCAGGAACCCGCGGGACCAGCAGATGAAGCCGACGGCTCCGTTCAGCACGGGCTGCGGGGGAGACGGGCGGTCAGGGCGGCGGGGGGCGAGCAGGGAGGGGGGCCACCCACCACGGACTCGCCGCACTCACCGCGCTGCAGGAGGCCAGCAGGCTGAGGACGTTGTGGTCGAAGGGCGTGACGTGGTTGGCGACGAAGACGCGGGCGCGGAGGCTGCGCGGGCGGCTCTGCCACACGAAGAGGCCCAGCACCGAGCACATGGCGCGCACCAGGAACCTGCGGGCGGGAGGGAGGCAGGCGGGCAGGCGGGGAGGCGCAAGGCGGCCCCCTCCTCTCCTCTCCTCTCCCCCTCCCCTCCCCCCAGAGGGGTGTGCGGCTCACCTGCGCGGGGCGCCGTCCGGGAGCGCGCAGCTGACCAGGAAGACGTGCAGCCCCACGAAGAGGCGCACCAGAAGCAGGCACAGCCCCACCGGCGCGTACAGCAGCAGCGCGAGCAGCAGTGGCAGCGGCCCGTCGCTCGGCAGCCTGCGGGGAAAGGCGCATGGAGTTCGGCGGGAGATTCCCGGGCGGCGGGCGGGCCCCTGCCTCCCCCTGCGGGGACTCGCCCCGCCCTCACCGGTGGGAGTCGAAGAGGCGCTCGGGGCCGGCGGCGGCGGCGGGAGGGTGCGGCTCCATGCCTGCGCGGAGGGCGCCTCGCCTCGCCTCCCTTCACGGGCGGGCCGCGGGCACGGCGGCCATCTTAGGCACCTGGCAGGCGGGCGGAGGAAGCGCGTCCGTGCGGCCCCGCCTCTTCCGGCACCGCGGGGCAGGCCGGCCCGGCCCGCGCTGCTTCTCCCGGCCTGCCCCGCGGCCCGGCCCGGCCCAGCCCAGCGAGGAATGGCGGCGAGGCTGGCGGCGGCGGCGGCGCGGGTGGCCCTGCGGGCGGCCCCCGGGCAGCGAGGGGGCGCGCTCGCGGCGGCGGCGGGGGGGCCTGACGGCGGCGGCGGCGGCCCGCACGGGGAGCGGCGCTCCGCTGCCCCGTCCCTGCGGTGGGCGGCCGCCGGCGGGGCGGTGGCGGGGGCGGCGCTGGCGCTGCTGCTGAGCGGCGCGGCCGGCGAGGGTCGCGGCGGGGAGCGCCCCCCCGCGCGGCTGCGGGCCCTGCGCGCGGCCGTGCCGACCCCGCCGCCGCCGCGCTCCCCGCGCAGCACCTACAACTTCATCGCGGACGTGGTGGAGCAGACGGCGCCGGCCCTGGTCTACATCGAGATCCTGGGCAGGTGGGGCGGCGGCCCGCCCGGGGGGGCGCGGGCGCGGGCGCGGGGCCGCGGCGCGCCTGAGCCACGCCTCTGCTCCGCCGCAGGCACCCCTTCTCGGGGCGGGAGGTGCCCATCTCGAACGGGTCCGGCTTCGTGGTCTCGGCCGACGGGCTGGTGGTGACCAACGCCCACGTGGTGGCCAACCGGCGGCGCGTGCGGGTGCGCCTGGCCAGCGGGGAGCTGTACGACGCGGTGGTGCGGCAGGTGGACCAGGTGGCCGACATCGCCACGCTCAAGATCGAGCCCAAGGTGACCGCGGGCGGGCGCGGCGGAGGGGCGCCGTCTCTGGCGGGTGCGGGGACGGGTTGGGGTCGGGGGCGCCGCCGCCGCCGCTGCTTTCCGGCGCTGAGGCCTCCCCCCGCGCGCAGCACCCGCTGCCGACGCTGCGCCTGGGTCGCTCTTCCGAGGTGCGGCAGGGGGAGTTCGTCGTGGCCATGGGCAGCCCGTTCGCCCTGCAGAACACCATCACCTCGGGCATCGTCAGCTCGGCCCAGCGCGGAGGCCGGGAGCTGGGCTTGGCGTCCTCGGACATGGAGTACATCCAGACGGACGCCGCCATCGACGTAAGCCCCCGGGAGGCGGTCGGGGGAATAAGCGGGGGCTACCCGGGGCGTCGTATGCGAGGCGGGCCTGAGCCGGTGCTGCTTTGGCCGACCCCATCTTCTCCTCTGCAGTTTGGGAACTCCGGGGGCCCCCTCGTCAACCTCGTAAGTTTTCTGCCTGGAGGTGGCTTGGGGAGATCCGGGAGCTGGTTCCTCCGCGCCCAGGGAGCTGGAGTGCCCAGGTGGAAAGATCCTGCGCTCTGCGCCACCCCCCTCATCTGGGCAGGCCCAGAAGGGCTGATGCATGGGTGCTTCGTTGAGGGCTCTTGGCTCTTTTGCCTTGGTGGGCGCCCCTGACTGACTCCTGCACCAGAGGGCTTCCCTTCCCTCCCGACACCCCCCCTTCATCTCTTAGGATGGGGAAGTGATCGGCGTCAACACGATGAAGGTCACGCCTGGGATCTCTTTTGCCATTCCCTCCGACCGGCTCCGAGCCTTCCTGGAGCAGGAGGAGAAGCAGAGGGGTGAGCGCAGCTGGGAAGAAGAGGCTGGACCGGGGTTGCTTCTCGAGGTCGATTGGGGAGGTGGGGGACCGGTGTTCCGGCTTAGCTTCCCTCCCTCCTTGCAGGCATCCCAAAGGCTGCTGCAGAGCTCCCCTGCTCCTCTTCCCTGGCTCTTCTCGGCTCTTCTGCCCCTGAAGCAGCGCTTCAGGTGCTTGAGTCGTGGCTCGGGCGGGGGAGCAGGCCAGTGCCCCTGTAGAGAGCATCGCCTTTCCTGTTGCAGAGTCCTGGTTTGGTCGCTCCGAGGGCAAGCGCCGCTACATTGGCGTGATGATGCTGACCTTGACTCCCAGGTAGGACCTGTGGTTTGAGTCGATCCAGTTTCAGACGGTGGGGCGGGCCTTCTGTTGGCAAAGCTGGCTGTTCCAGGCTTGTTTTCGGCCAAGGGCCTCGGTGCAGTACCCGAGCAACTTGGCTTCCCTTGGCTTCCTCCCGATGGTGGAGATGGGCATCCTCGACTTCTGCCTCTTCTTTGGCCATAGCTGCGGGGGGGGGGGGGGGCGGCGGCGGTGGCGGTGGCAGCACAGTGGGGACATCTGGGCCGTCCACAGCGGAAGAGGCGATGCTGCTCTGGGGGGCCGGGGGGGGTTGTTCTCCTTTCTCTTTTGCTTGGGGGAGCCAGGTGAGGAGGCCTGCTCAGGAGGCCAGGCCCAGCTCTTGAGGGAGGGGGCTGGTGCGTGCCTGTTCAGGCCTAGGAGCCAAGGTGGCTGTTGGCCACAGAGAGGAAGGGGCTGTGGGACGGGCCCTCTGGTGCAGCGGGGCTGCTGCTGATCCCCTCTGTACCGGGCAGGCCCTATGATCTCTCCCTCCCTCTGCTTCCTCTCCAGCATCCTGTCAGAGCTGAAAGGGAGGAATCCGTCTTTCCCTGATGTCCCACACGGTGTCCTCATCCACAAGGTCATTGTGGGCTCCCCTGCTCATCAGTAGGTGCTGGGCTTTTGGGGGGAAGGGTCGCTGGGCCTCTTTGTACCCCAGGCCGGGGCCAGCGGAAAGACTCTTCTGCCGGGCTGTTCTCTTCTCTGGCAGGGCGGGCCTGAAAGCTGGCGATGTGGTAACAGAGATCAATGGGAAGGCCTCCCGGCGGGCAGAAGACATCTACGAGGCCGTGCGGACCCAGACCCGCCTCACTTTGCTGGTCCACCGTGGCTATGAGGTGCTGCTGTTGACCATCACCCCGGAAGTCACAGAGTAGGGGAGTCGAGGCAGGACTCGGCCCCCCCAACCCCCCCCGGATTCCAAAAGCTGTTTCCCCTGAGCAGAGGGTGGGCTGGGCCTCTGTTCCCTATGACCTTGGCAGGGGATTGACGGTGCCACGTGGCTGTGGGCTGGAAGTGGCCGGAGCCCGGCTGGCACGGCAGAGCTTCTCGTCCCTCTGCTGGGGTCACCTCGTTCAAGGATCGCACAGTGCCCTTCCCAAAGAGGGGCAGGGGACGCACGGGGCACTTTGTCCCCAAAAGCTTTTGGTGGAGAGCCTGCATCTTGCCTTTGTAACGAACACTTGTCGAAGATGGCCTTGCCCGTGAAGGCAGCATCTTCTGAAAGTGCTCCCGCTGGACCTGGCCGTAGCTGGTCTTTCCTGGACCGCAACCTTGCCCGGCCTGTCCCTTGGGGTGTTCTTAAGCCCTCTAATCTGGGCGTTTGGGACTCTACTTGGGCGCCAGCCTTGAGAAGGCGGTGTGACTGGTTTGCCACAGGGGAATTCCTTCTTGCCCTGGTGCGGGTGGGAGGCTGCCCTGCTTGAGAGAGAAGCCCCCAGCCAGCTGGGTTGGCTTCCCCTTCTCTCCTTGGAATTGGGTGGGGGGGCTCTGCGTGTTCTGAAGCAGGGGGCTGCCTGAACCAAGAGTGGGGGCTGTGCAGCAGGAAGGGTGCTGGACTTGTGCCAGCCTGTGGAATTGTATCCCATCTGCAGAGGCATTAGCTGTCTCGGCTGGGGATGTTGGGGGTTGGAGTCCAACATTTCTGGCAGCTGTGAACTCTGGAAAGAGTGATGTAAGGGCTGGGGGCGTGTGGCCAAAGTCAATTACATTTTCGAAGCCAGAGTTTCTGTTTTATCTCTGGTTGCCGTTCTGTTTCCCGGGGGGAGGTAACGGTTGTGGGGCATCCGGGTGGCTCTCCCTTTGGCTGGTGCTGCATCCTCCCTGTCTGTGGTTCCCTGCAGGAAGCCAGAGAGATTGAATCCTGGGCTTTTGGGGGGTGGGCAGTGGGGGAGGTACCGTGCCTCGCCTCCTAGTAGCCCAAACAGAATTTTCCTCCCAAATCATGCAACAGAGCATTTCTTTTTGGCTGAGCCAGGCGGGGGGCTGGAGGGCTGCCACAGAAGGGGCAGCTAAGCCCTGGTGGGGGTGGGGGGCTTACGTACAGGGTGGTTGTGTGCTGTCCTCCGGCAGCGTCCACCCCTTTTCTTAGGTTCCTGTGGGTCGTTCAGTAATTCAGGGGAACTGGTACATTGTGTCAGTCAGCTTTTCTCCCCTGTAATTGCCCTGCAGAGAGCCCTGTGGCAGCCTGTAAGCCCCGCGGTTTCCCATGGGGCTGCCCCATCATGTTGCACCGACCTGGGGCAGGATGGAGGAAATGCCTGTGGGCGCTTGCGTTGGACCCTCTCCCAGACACCAAGTCAGTACACACGTTGGGACCCAAACAATTAACTTTATATATGAGACCTGCCCCAGTGCAGGCAGTGCTGAAGGGCAGTTGGGCAGGCGGCTGAGGAGATGCCCTCCTTTGCCTTCTGCCTCCCAGCTGGGCACAGGAGCAGGTCCTCTTTGTGGTCAGCACCGAGAAGAAAGCCAGGAGAGTTGTGTTGGCTGCAGTCTGGTCCTGGTTGCTCTGTGAGATGACAATGTGCCAGCGGTGGGTGGCACCTTTCAGCTGCCCAGGAAACGTTCCTACCTCGGGCAAGACAATTGCTGGGAGACGGGCCATCAGACCCCCTTGCCTGCTGCTGTACCACTGGCACGATCTAGGTCTGCCTGCTGCCCAGGAGGAGGCAGCCGCCGCCTACGCAATCTGGTTGTTGCTCTGTCCTGGATACTGTTCGGAGACCCCGTTGGCCTCATTGCTCAGGGCATCACCTGTAGCAAGGCATTTGGGAAGGTGTGAACTGCTGTGGTGTGAGAGACCTTGAAGACCCCATCCCTGGCCACCTGCTCTGCACATCCCCCTTTGCTCCCTCTGCATCCCCCCTCAGGTTCTGCAGTACCTATGTGGCAGCGATGTACCCAGATTCGGTGCCCATCGTACTTGCAGTTGCATTTCATGGCATTGTTGGTGAAATCGCTCTCCGCGACTTCGTATCTGGGGTTGATCACCACCTGGGGGGCAGAAGGTGAGATGGGGGCCTCGTATCCAAGGTGACAGAAGGTGAGGGCCACAGGGTGGGGGTTGAGGTAGGGCTTCCCCCCTCATCTATGGACCATTTCTCCGAGCCAGCTCTGGGATGGAAGGCCTGGTTTCTAGATGTACCTCCACCCTGCGCCCAGCTTTGTGGCTGAGGCCTTGCGTGCCGGAGGCCGCGTCTGCATTTTACCCCCAATGCCCAGATTCCTGGCGCTGGTGACTGAAGCCACCCACGGCTGCTCCCGCCCATCCCTGCAGCCCTCACCTGCAGGATGTAGTTCCCAGCCTTGACGTCTGTGATATCGATCCACTGGCAGTCAATGTCGTGCCGGTAGAGGTCCCAGCAGCCCACTGTGATGCCCTGCTCTCCGAAGTTGGCACATTCGTAGCGCTTGCCCACCTCTGCCCAAAGGGGGGGGGGGGAAAAGAAGGAAGGCTGGGCTGGGGCTGGGCTGGGCCTTGTGGGGAGGCCCTGCCTGCAGATGCGGGTGTGGCCTGGCCCCTGGCCCTGTTGGGCTACCCTGCCCTGCCCACCCAAGTCACCTACCTTCCTCACATTCTGTGTCCTCCAGGCAGAAGCTGGCTTTGTGTCCTTCGGCCACCCTGGTCCCATTGGGTGTCAGGAGGTCGTAGTGGGTGAAGATGTCCATGCTGTGGTAGTGTCTGAAACGGGAGGGCGGAGCGTGAGCAGCCCCTGCGTTGGCGGGGAGGGGCAGGGTGGGTCCCCACCGCCTTCTCTTGGCCTAGCCTGCCAAGCTGACTGGGCCACTGCTGTTGCTCCTTGCCCTTACCCATGGCACTCATGCCAGACCCAGGAGTGGCGGCCCGCCTTGGGACGAAAGTCAGCCCGGCCGTTGTTGTGGATCTGGGAGGAGAAGCGCAGGAGACGGCGGTGCCCATAAGGCCAGTTGGCGTTGCGGGCGCTGCTGGACAGGCAGTTCTCCTCCGCAGCACAGTAGAGCATGTGCAAAGGGCGGTCCTCTATGTACGCTGTCTCTTGCACCAGCGCCGCGTGGAGCAGCAGATCTGAGGCAGCTGCGAGGGTGGAAGGAGCCAGGTGGTGCCTGGGGGAGCCGAGGGAGGGCCCCTCCAGGAGGTCACCAGCGCTTGGTTAGCAGGTTGGGGTGGGAGGGTTTGGCCAGAGGGCCCCTGAACCCCAGTCCCTCCCATTCCTTGAATGAAGCGGGTCAAAGCTCCCTGAAGGATAGAGGCAGAGCCCCTTACCAGCCCCCTGCCAGGAGAGGGCTGTGGGGAGAGCTTGTGCTTGAGAAGATGGCCCCCTTATGGGCCCCCGGGCCCCAGTCCTCTTACTCTCTGAGCAGATGACGCCTGCAGCGAAGCGGGTCCCTGTCTTCTGGCAGGAAACCCTGCTGTCATGCCGGCAATGGCTCAACGTCATCTCGTGCCCGGCACACTTCACCCCGCTCAACGCCATGCTGGTCACGTTGCTGCCGTCCCAGTACCAGGTTTCCTTGGGGACAGTGCAGGAGGAAGGGGAGTGGGGCGCTGGGCCACTAGCTGGCCTGCCCAGGTGCGGGAGCTGTGTTCGCTGGCTGGTGTGGCTGGCCCTCCAGCGCCCCCCCAGGACAGAGCAGCCATGGTGGAGCAGGCCTGACCCCAGCCTCTGTTTTCCAGGACGGTCCAGCCCCCACGGGAGCCTGCCCTCCTATCCCACCTGGGGTGGCCTCCCCCTCCCTGCCTCGTCCCTCTGGGTGCTCCTCCCGCTGCCCTGCCTGGGCTTGTGGCGGGGAGTTCCTCAGGTTCCCTTCATGTGATGGGAACGATTACCCTTCATCCTGCCTTCTCCTTCAGGCCAGTTGTTGGTGCCCACCCATGGTGTAGCCCAGGCCCGCTGGCAACATCCCACCAGGTCTCTAGGGTCTGCAGCCTGCCCTGGAAACTCAGACACCCCCCCCAGTTGCCCCTCCAAGTTGGCTTGGCTCTGGGCCATGCGGCCTTGTGGTAACATCCTGTGGGCATCAACAGTGGGCCCCTGCCTCTCCCTGGGCTGGGCCCATCCTCCCCCAGCGAGTAGATGGCCAGGCAGGGTAGCTGGTCATGTGGCCCTCCCAGCAGGCGAGCTTCACCTCAGCAGCAAAGCGGCAGCGGCGACAGCAACGTACCTGCAAGCCATGGTTGGCATACCCCAGGCCCAGCTGGCGGCAGGCTACCGTGGCTTCAAGGGTCCCCCAGCCTTCTCCGCAAATCAGCCCCCACTGGCGGGCGTGGTTGCCCCTGGCCCCCACGGCCACTTCAACCCGTCCCTCAAAACGGCTCCGGCCCCCGCTCAGGCGGATCTGTGGGGAAAGGTGGGAGGGAGGCGACAGTGCCTGAGCTGGGGATGTGGCAGTCGCCCGGGCAGATGGCGCGCCACCTCCTGGCTGCCATCCCTTCAGTCTGCCAGGAGCGGGAAGGCTCTCCTGCGATCAGATTGGCCCCCTCCTCTCTGGCCTTCCCAGGTTGGCCCTCAGGTGCCCCTTTGCAGCCTCCTCTCTCTAGTCTGCCGGAGACTTCCAGGGGAGGGAGAGGGGGAGGAAAGGCAGCCCCCCCCCCGATGCATATCAAGCCTCCTCCCTGAGCCTGGATCTGGACCCTGCTTCCCAGAGAGCAAGAGGGGTGGAGCAGGTTTGGGTGGCAAGGATGGCACAGGGGCACCGGAGTTGGACCCTGGCCCAAATGTAAAAGGGGGGAGCAATGGAGGGGTTACTGCAGAGCTGGGGGTGAGGAGAGTTCCTGGGATGCCATTGGGGAGAGACTACTCTTAGACACGTGGCAGTCACGCTTTGGTGGGGAAGAGGGCCACTCTCAAGGAAGAAGCCCTCGAGCTGGCTGGTGCCCAGCAACGTGCAGGACTGCTGCAGGTTGCCGATGGTGCCCCCTAAAAGTGGGTGTGGGTGCCCTGAGAGCTTTTGCTCCCAGCTGGGTGGGGGGTGGGCTGCTCAGGCAAGCTCGCCTATAAGAGGCCTTCTCCATCCCTCCCAAGAAGCCTGGCTGGGGGGCACTCAGGAGCCAAGGGCGCCTTGCCCCATCTGGTGGGCTGTGGGGAGAGGGGTCCCTGGCTCTGGGGCTGCCCCCAAGAGTCTTGGCTGGGCTGAGCAGGCAATTGGAGAGGGAAGGCCAATGTGCTCGCCCTGCCCTGCCCTGCCCTGCCCTGCCCTGCCCTGCCCTGCCCTGGCCCTGCTTCCTGCTGTCCAGCCAACCGTGGTCTCGTAGGCCATGTAAGGGGCGTTGCAGCGGACCCCTGCGTCTTCTGAGTGCTTGCAGTCCTGCTGGGTGATGTTCTTGGAGGGGCAGCTCCAGAGCGACTTCTCTGAGCCCCGGCACTGCACCTCGGTCAGGTGGATCTGGCCCATTCCTGCCAGGAGAGGGGAATCAGCCAAGACCCCCCCCCACCTACCACGTCCCAGGTCCTCGGGGGGGGGCTGCTTGGAAGGCCTTTGGAGGCACAAGGGGAAACCCTGCCAGCAGCCCCCCCCCCACTGGTAGGGTGACACCCCCAGCCCACCAGAGGAGCCATGCCTCAAGCCCTGAGCTGGGGGCACAAGAGGATCTGGCTGATGCCCCTCCTCACCTTGGCCCAGGCGTGCTCCTGTCAGGGCTTCCTTGGCACTGCCAAAGCCCAGCTCACGGCAGACAACGCTGGCTGACAGCAGGTTCCAGCGATCGTCGCAGACGGTGCCCCACTCGCCGTTCTTCAGCACCTCGACCCGGCCCTCGCCAACCTTGGCCCCCCCTTTCAGCCGGACCCGCTGCTGTGGGGGAGCACAGGGAGGCTCAGCTCCAGGGGGCTCCTGTGCCAGCCTGCCTTCTCCAGAGGCACCCCTGTGGCTTCCCATGTGCCAGCAGCCCACCTCCACCCTCCCCTTTGCTCACCTGTCCCTGCTGCTGCTGCTGCCCCCGCCTCTTTTTCTGGGCATTCCCTGCAGCAAAAAGGGGGCCTGGCACACAGCTCACCACAGCTGGCATGCCGCCCTTGCAGACACTAGTGATATTGCTCTTGTAGAACTCGAAGGAGCAGGTGGAAATATGGACCTCGTTCCCAGCACAAGCAACCGAATGCAGGTGGTAGTTATGCTGCTGGCGTTGCAGGTACAACCTGCCAGGAGAAAGAGCAGGTCTCTGGGGAGCTGCGTGGGAGCCTCGTGGGCCACAGACAGGTCCCCTGGGCTCCTCCGCCCCCACCCCTCAGCTGCGCCAGGGGCACCGAGAACGCTGGGTGAGGGCTGGAGGGCTGCGGGTGGTCTCCCTTAGCAGGCGCTGGGCCCTTTAGCAGCTGGGAAGATGCCTGGTTGAACCCAGGGACTGCTCAGTTGCCTCTTGGCACCCTACAGACCTCCCTGCAATTTCCTTGGAGTAAGGCTTGGCAAGCCCAGGAAAATCAAAAGCCAAAGTAATGGTAGTTGCTTTCCTGCAAGTGCTCTGTGGCATCGCCATCAGCAGCTGGGAGTTGTCCAGGCCAAGGGTCAGTTTGGCCATGCGCAGAGCAGCCCTGCTGGACTGGAGCAGGCCGGTGTGAGAGGCAAGCGAAGGCCAAGGCACAACCCCGCTTGTGGGCCCTGGGCTGCCCCCAACGCCCAGGAAAAGCTTTTGCAGGATCTGGCGTGCGATGCTGCAGCATTGCCTCCAAATGGGCCGCTCAGCTGCTCGAGAGCTTTGAAGGGTCGAAGTAGAGCAAACGGCTGCTTTTCTTTGGTCCCTCGCAACAGGTCGTCACAAATGGCTGCCGCCAGGGAAGCAGGTGCCTCGTGCAACCCGCGTGGCTCGTGGCAAAAAATGTGGTCATTGCTTCCTGGCACAGTGCGTGATTTGCATGCAGAAAATCCACAGCTCAGCCCAGCTTCTGCAGAGAAGCCCTTTTTCGGTAGAAGTGCTGCCACGGTAGGCGAACCGAGGAGGTGAGCTTGAGAACTGGTTCACTGTTCAAGCCATCTGCGTGGTAGCCACCAGCAGCCCTCAGAGCAGCCCACCGAATGTGGCACAGTAGGCCGGTCTCTTGAAAATGCCCCGAATCTCCACCTATGCAGCTCTCCCGATATCCTGGAGCTCTCCGGTTCCTGGAAAGCCACAGATGCTTTGGCCCGCTGCCTTGCTTTGCAAGGGGGCAGAGGCAGAGGACGGAACACCACCGTCATCTGTGTGTGGCTGGCGGAAGGCCACCTTGCTTGGATCCGGGCCTTCTCTTCGCACCCCACCCGGCTGGCAAAGAAGCACCTTTCTTCCAAATGCAGTTGCTACCCGAGGAGGGCCCTTGTCTCACCAGTGAGTCACCGCTCAAGCTCCTCTGGGCGAGACAGAACACACTGCCCGCTCTGTCTGGAAGCGGCTTCCAGACGCCCGTCTTGGGGCCTCCTGACTTCTGAGCACTCCCCTCTGGCTCTGCGCAGAGGGAAAGGCCTCCCACGTGCGCTTCACCACAAAAGTTCTGGAATCAGGACATTATTTCGGACTGACATGTTTAATTGAAGGCAGAAGCTTCTCTTAACGGCTCACAGAAGCTTCTGCCTTTCAATAAAATTGGCTAGTTGGAAAAGGCGCTACCAGATTCCTCCAGATTTTTGGTACTGTAGACCAACATGGCTCTCTTGCTGCAAGGGTTCTTGGTGCCCCAGCCAGGAAGTCCCTTCGCACAGCCGGCTTTTCAGAAGTGCCAATGCTGCACTTGTGCCCAGTGACTCTCTGGATGGATCCTGGCTGGGCACCTTATAGCAGAAAAGACTGTGGTGCCCATCAGGGACAGCTGGCAAGCCCACCAGCCCCACTTAAAGTTGTCACTTCTGAGGCTCATTAGGTGAATTAATCTTCATCCCACACTTAATTGCAAAGCTCTACACTTAGCGCCCCCTCCGGAGCTGGTTGACCTCATGGGGGTAGGACCAAATGGCAGCCATCACCTGTCAGGTGCCTTCTGGTTCCAGGAACAGGAGGCTCCTCTCGGTGTTTGCTCCCAGGGAACTGATGATCCAGGGTGGTCGTGGGGGTGCTGAAGTGAGGGCTGGAGAGTCAATTGCACGGGAGGCTTCAACTAGAACTTTTGCGCCAAGCAGCAGGCTGGGCTGGACGGCACCAAGGGCCTGCCCCTGTTCTGTGACCCTGGGACCGTTCCCAGTTCAGGTCTCGTGGGCCAAAGAGGGCGATCTTGGTGCTCCTAAGGAAGCCCCGAAGGAACAGAGTGCCCAGGACATGCCCTTGTGAAGGTCCCAGCAAGGGGCCCTTTGCTCTCCAGAAGCATGCCGCTCCGCGAGAGCAGAGGGGCAGAAAGCACAGCCAGGAGGTGAGCGGAGCCCCCATGGTGTGTGATGGACCTCACGCCCACCAATCCAGAAGGCTGCTGGGGGCCCAGTCTGCTGGAAGAGGGCCCCAAGTGATGCCGTGGGGGCGAGGCTTGCGCCCTTCCAGGCTGCATCTGCCATCCCCACGCAGCATGTCTCAGCCACATCTGGGAAGGGCTCAGAGGCTGTGGGGCCAAGGCAGCCCAGCTGCGTGGCCCATATGCTGGCTGGGGGGGCCTGGCTTCCTTGTTTGAGCTGCCTGGAAAAGGGGAGGCAGGAGCCCCTTCATGGGTGGGAGCGCTGCCCTTGTCTCAGGAACCCTGGCCGCCTCTTCCTCCCTCCAGATCTGGCCTTCCCTCCAGGCAGTTTCCAGGGAAGACCCCCCCCCTTCACACTCAGCTGGACCCGAAGGGAAGAGAGACCTTCAGGAGGACAGCCCCACTGAAACACGCCTGGGTTCCCCCCAGGCGCTCCCACTGCCCGTGCTTCCAGGAGCTGGTCAGTTTTATTAAATGGAAGCTCGGGGGAGGGGGTGGGTGGTGTTGGTGACCACCCCTGCTTTTGTCCCTGACTGGCAGCCCCACAGCAATGGGCTAGATTTGTCAACTCCTGAGCAAGCCCTTGTTTCCCCAGGAGCTTAGAGTGAGGTCCGTGACACCCCCTTCCCTTTTTCTTCCTGCAAGGCAGTTTGCTGTGCAACAGGTGAGCAGCCCAGGGTCGCCAGCACGGAAAGGTCACCACCAGGACAGAAAACAGGGAAGGGGGACACGGTGTCCTTTGGAGGTTCCCATGCTCCCCCCCTGCTGAGCAAGTGGCGCCCTCTCCCTATGCTCACTTGTAAAAGTTGCGGTTGGCCTTCCTCTCGGCAGGGAAGCCCAGCATTCCGCAGACCACGCGGCTTTCCCGGCCGCTCCAGTTCTCGTCGCAGATCTGGGCCCAGCTGTTCTTGTGGCGGACTTCCACGATGCCCTCTGTGATGGGCAGTGGGCGTTTGGCCTGGGACACCACTGGGCGCAGCCGCAGCTCCTCCACCTGGTTCTGCTCTGCCTGGAGAAGGGAGAAGGCGTCACCCAGGCCAGCATCCCCAACCCCAGCCAGGCCAGCTCCGGGCTCCACCTAGGAAGGGCCCGTCTGGTCTCTCCTGGCCAGAGCGGCTGATGGGAGTCTTCCGCTCCTCCGCCAGAGGAGACCATGAGCTCCGTGGGGCTGCAGAGGGAGGCAAGCCAGGGGAGCCTCCGGGGAGGAATTGCCCCCTCCCCAATATGCAAGCATTCCTTCAGTGTACTTAGCTTCGTGGCCCTCGGCTCAAGAAACACTTTCTCTCTCCCACCCCCCACCCCCAATTATTAAGGAGCATCTACAGTTAGGGAGTGGAGAATAAATATCTGCCAACAGATATAAGGAAAAAGGCTGTGGAAGCAGCCTGGAACAGAGTGAAATGAATTACACTGCCAATGTCACAGAAGTATCTGCACAAGGGGAAGGATCAAAACGGATGCTAGATGGAATGAGGATCTGGAAGAGATTATAGACGGAGGAAATGCACGCAAGAGAGTGATTCCTGCAAGAAGGAAAGAAGGTAAGTCTGACATTAATACCTGGAAAGATGTTAGAGCAAATAATGAAGCAGGCCATTTGGAGGTGTTGGATGGAATGGAGGAGCCAAGGCAGAGCAACCCTGCCATCTTGTCTGGGCAGGCTGAAGAGTGGGCTGAGAGGAAGGAGAGGTCCTCTCAGGGAGAAGCATTAAGTATTACATTTAGGGTGGAGAAATATAGGGCACACACATTGGGTGGGGGTTGATGATTTGGGAACACTACATCTGAGAAGGACTGGGAGGAGGTTGCTGACAACAAGCTGAACATAAGCGAGCAGTGAGGGACAGCCGTCAGAAGAGCTAACACGGTCCCGGGCTGCGTCAGAAGCAGCATGCAAAAACACGCAAAGTCCTTATTGCTCTGTACGCAGCACTGCTGAGCTCACACCAAAAGTCCTGTGTATGATTCTGGGCACCTCATTTCCAACCGGTGTTTGATGGGTCAGTACAGGTTCAGTGATGATACAGACGGTCCTATGAGGTCTGACTGAAGGAATGTGGAATATGTAGTTTGAGGAAAGAAAAACCCTCAGGAGAGACATGATAGTTCTGCTTAGGTGCATAAAGGGGAGATGGCAAAGAACTATTTTTCATGGCCATAGAAACTAAAATCAGAAATAACAGTATAAGTCGCACTACCTAGATTTCATTTAAATATAAAGAAGAACGTCAAAATGATAAAATCTGTACAACTAGGGACAATCTACCTATGGAGATTGTGGCTTCTCCATTTCTGAGATTCTTAAGAAGAGGCAGTCCATGGATAGTTTAAATCAGGTTTCTCCACAGTGGACCATATCGACCCCCAAGGGTTGATGGGACTATCCATTGTTGTTGTTGTTATTATTTGTAGTACTATTAAAGTAGCATTTATTAAATTATTTACATATAATAAATGTTTGGGAGTTGCTGAACAATCTGAAGCTTCATGAAGGGGTTGATGAGCTGGAGAGTTTGGGGACTCCTGGTTTAAATGGTTTTTCTGCACAGTGCAGAAGGTTGGATTAGAGAAGATAACTGCGGGGACACATGACAGCTGTCACCAAGTGTCTGAAGGGCTGCCATGTAGAAGACAGGAGATAATTGTTTGGAGGTTTTCCAGAAGAGAGGACAAAAAACAAGGGGTTTAATTACAAGAAAGTAGATTTTGGGTGGACATAAGGATGAATTTCCTAAGACTACAAGCTGTTCAACTACAGAACAGATTTCCTTAGGAGCTGGTGGGCCCTCTTTGACTGTGGCTGTTTAAGCAAAGGCTGGATGGAGATGCTGTAGTAACGCTGTAGCGCTTGGGCAGGGGGTTGGACTAGCTAATGTCCGAGGCCCTTTCCAGCCCTTACACTCCATGTTCCAAGGATCTTGCTCCTAGCAGGACCATAGCACTATGCCAGTCTCAGCCAGAACAAAGATCTCCAATGACATTTTGGAGCCAAGCACACGTTTCAAGATACTTACCTCTTCCATTGGAATGTATGTTGTATTATCCAAAACAGGCCAACTTCTCAGTTCCTAGGCCTGAGAACCACCTATCCAGAGCAACTCCATCATCTGCACTTAACTTTCATTTGTTGCCCCACATTTGGCCATCATTGCCTCCAAACAACTGTCAAACATCTCTTCATGAACACAGCGAGCTAAATGCAGTAGTTGTGTTATCTGCCTGGTGAAAGGGAAGGGCGTGTGGGATGGTTGATGCTGACGAAGGCCTTTTACTAGCCTCCACTGGCCAGATGTTGAGGTGTCAGGGGTTGTATCTAGGACATAGGTCTTGTCCTAGATACAACCCCTGACACCTCAACATCTGGCCAGTGGAAATGACAAGTGGCTATTTTGGCAAAGAAACTAAGAATCGACCCAGACAAGACAGAGACATTGTGGCTGCCTTGAAGCAGGCTAAAAATCTCTATCTTCTGAAAGACAAAAAGGCACAGTTGAGACAATGTGGGAACTGGGCTGATCAAAACCCATAACGTTAAACTGCAGTTAGTGTAATAAGCTGCTATGTCTGGACTTGCACAACACAATAAGCCAGAAGCAAAGACACCCCATTTTAATTTGCATGTTGGGTAGCCTCATGCATGCTAAGCAGAGAAGCTTGGGGGGTGTGGGTGCCTCGGTGTGCTTCTGACCGCTCCAGGGCCACTCTATCTGGGCACAGGGAGGGCCCGTCTCTCAGCCCCCTACAGACTGAGCCAGCAGCCCAGAGGAGGTCTTGCTGGGCGGGGGGTGTCTTTCAAGAGGTCTTGAAAGCTTCAGCCAGGGTGGCTCCCAGGCTCAGTTTAACAACGGTCCTTTTGTGTTCCACGCTTTTGGAGATCACACGGCCTGAAGGACCACCTCGGCCAGCCTGCACTCCAGGATCAGCACCCGTGAGAACAGGTTGAATAGGGACAGGGAGGGTTTGTTAGCCTCCTGGCCACGGCTTCCTTTGCAGGCCTCTAACGGGGTTGCCATATCCCTGAAATGGTTGGAGGTGTAACTGCAGATAGGGTGTTACTGCTCTGTGTTGGTCTGATGTTCATTACGCTGTTCTTAGGAATCTCGCTCTAGGCGCCATCCCCTCTTCAAGGCCCTTCTGTCCCAGCTCACCTCAATCACATTGGAGTCGATGAAGCCGGCGATGCGCTCATCCTTGCAGACGACGCCTGCGTCTTCGTCGTGGGAGCAGTCGCTGTTGCCCCAGCCCCGTGACTGGCACTCCGCGATGCTCTTCTCGTGGCCACCACAGTTCACGTTGTCCAGCCAGATGCGCCCTGTGGAGTGACCACCAGGAACTCAGGCCTGGGACGTGCCAGGAGGATGTCTGGGAGTCAGAAGCACCAGGGGCCGATGGGTCAGGCCTTTGGGGGCCCCGTTGCATAGGGGAGGCACTTTGCACATGCTTAAAGACATGCTTATTACTTCAGGTAAGGCCTTCAGTATGCTTCGGGGTTGAGCCCTGGAGTTTGAGGGAAGGGCTGTCCGGTCAAAACACAACTTGCCCAGCCCCAGTGCCTAGGATCAGGCAGATCTGCCCTCAATGGCCCACCCTCTGTCCCATGGTTTCCCTTGCCCTAGCTCAGGGATGCTTACCGACACCTTTGCCATATTTCGCACTGTGAGTCCAGCCCGTGGCAGCCACAAACCCCAGATGCCGGCAGAGGATGTGGGCGTTGGCCAGCGTGAAGTCATCATCACAGATGGTGCCCCACTCTTGGTTGTAGAGAACCTCGATGCGCCCCTCGTTGTGCTTACGGGGGTAGCCGGCCAGTCGGAAGTGCAGGGTGGGCGACACCGGGCTCTGCCTGGTGGGAGGCCGTGTGGGCGGCTGGGCCAGGCTCACCCACAGCCAGGGGCCACACAGGAAGCCCAGGAGCGGCCGCTGAACAGCACGCATCTTCCTCGTGCCAGGGCCTGTGTGGGGCGGGAAGTGAGCAAGGACCGCCTGCCCGGGTCCTTCTCGGCCTTGCCCTCCATGCGGCGGCGGCAGCAGCAGCAGCAGCAGCAGCAGCAGCAGCAGCAGCAGCAGCAGCAGCAGCAGCAGCCTGCCAGTGCTCAGAGCTGAGAGCCCTCAGAAAGCACACCCCACCCCCTGACGGTGCAGGAGGACCTCTTTCGGGTTCATCTGGCAAAACCGGCAGGCGGCCTCCTCCTCCTCCTCGCCTTCCCTGACACACACACATGCACATGCACACCCCCCCCAGCACTGCTCTTGCCTCCTCTTTGGCCCCCTTCCCTCTCCCCCTCC
This sequence comes from Python bivittatus, assembly GCF_059951505.1. NCBI lineage: Eukaryota > Metazoa > Chordata > Lepidosauria > Squamata > Pythonidae > Python > Python bivittatus. Next base: position 2,092,277 of record NW_028277106.1, read on the forward strand.
CGCCTTACCCGCCCCTCCCTCAGCTTAGCCCTGCAGTGACACAAAGGCAGCCCCAGGTTGCAGGAGGGACATTCCTCATCCCTGGCTGCAGAAGATACGTTGGGCACACAGCGTGGTGGGGCTGTTCACACCTGTGCATTCCAAGAGCTTCCTTGGAGCCCTTTGCATTCAGGAGGGCAACAGCTTCCCCAAGGAGCAGGGGACTGGTGAGGAGGGAATAAGGCCATTTCTGTTATGGTGGAGCAAGTGAGTGGGCCCAACTGTCAAGCCTAGTTAATGTGCGCAGCCAGGCCCTTCTGGTGTCTGAGATGGCAGACGTGCTGGATGAGAAATGATTATCCATTTGCTGCCGAGGCATCTCGGTATTTTCTCCTGCCACCCCTGCGCAGCGGAGGGAGGAAGTTGTGTTTCCATGAGTGATGGAGAGAGATGCTCCTGTGTGCAAAACAGTGGGGTGGGGGCACCTAAGACACCAGGCCGGCAGTCTTTGGAGGTGCATCTCCTGGTCCAGCTTTCTGGTGCCAGTCCCTGGGCAGCCCAGGGTTGGTCCTTCAGCAAATGGGGCCAGGACAGGCTGAGAAAGTTGGAGCGCCCGCTGTGGAATTTCCTGGCCTACTCAAGGGTGGGAGGGGGGGTTAGATCTGTGTGGGAAGGGAAGGGAGGGGAGATGACGTGCAGTTTCTCACGGCAGCTTTCAGTCTGAGTGACTGAGTCTTTCTGGAAACAATTCCACCACCCTCCGAGCACTGCCTGTTGGAAAACTTCACATCGAGGGTGGGCCCAGCTAGTCTCCCCCGCAATCCGAAACAGCTTTGCTCCAGCTGCTAGGGCTGTTCTCTAATAGCAAGCTGGCCGTGCGGCAGCCACGGGGGGAGCTCAGGGACCTAGGCTCCCCCGGGCTTGGATTGTGACCGGAGCTCCTTGGCCAGGGGTCCTCCCTTCCGAGATCTGGGAGGAAGAAGGCAGGACAGAGCCACCCTTCTGGGTGAGGTCCCACCTCGGTGATTTATTTCCAGTTCAGCCTGGTACATGTGGGGTGCCATGGCCTCAGGATGCACCTGTTTGGGCACTGTCCTGGGGCAAGTACCCCCTGGGCCAGTCCCCTGGGGGTGGCAGATTCCAGTCCTGCCTGTGTCACAAAGGTCTCCAATGGGCAACCCAGAAGAGGGGCAGAAAGTCTGCAAAACCTCCTCCCTGTGGCTGACCCACTTTCACTCTTGCCTGAACTGCTCTGCTGGCTGGCGGGCCACTATGGGCCTTCTGGGCCTCCGTTTTGCCCTGTGGCCCTGCAAGGGGCAGCAGCTATGCCAGTCTTGTTTCTGGACCCGAGATTGCAGAAGATGGGAGTTGCCTGGCAAGGTGGAGCCAGCCCCCAAGGGTACCCCCAGGCAGCAGAGCAGGCACGTGGCTGCCTCACTGCAGCAGCAAATCCCATCCCCGCTGACGGCCCTTTCAGGATCCCAAGGCGGCTGCCCCCGCCCCTTCGGTGTCCTCTTCAGAAATGTGGGGGTCTGGGCCTTGACTCCATTTGGCTGTGGGATGGCCCGACTGCCTTGCTTTTGTGGGGAGTGTCCAGTGCAGCCCCCTCCCCGCTTCAAGCACTTTTCCTCTGCTGGTGGGAGACATGCGCAACTGAGGGAGGGGGAAGGAGCAAGACCGAGGGGCTGCTCAGCTACCCAGCCACCATTTCCTGCCTTTTCCCCTTGGCTCATCTGCCCCCCCATCTTCCTCCTTTTACTTTTAGGGACTCACGGGGCCAAAGGACGGAGCGGTTTGCCTGGAAGGCGAAAACGACTGCATCGTGTTAAGGAAAGTTCCTGAAAGTGATGATTCTCTTTGCGACTTTGAAATATCCCTTCCTCCTTTCCTTGACTAATATCTCATCGCTCAGTAAAGCCTTCCCTTTCTGGGGGAGGCTGGAAGAAGTATGGAGGCTTACAGGACGCTAAACGTCCTCCGGCTTTCGATGCAAGAGAAGGGCGGGCGGGGCGGGGCGGGGCGGGGCGGGCAGACGGCAGGCATTCCGATGGAGAGGCCAGTGCTAGAGGAGACCCGGCACCCAGGGATGCTGGCTAGTGACCAGGCCTGAGGGAAGTGGCCCGACCACAACCCTGGAAACGCCACTGCCCAGAAGCAGGCACCCGACTCAGCTGCCCTGAAAAGAGGCTTTGAAGCAGAATGCAGTTTACGCTTCACGTTGTGATGGCTGGATCCCGCTGGCTGAAGCAGGAAGCTGCTCTTTTCATCTTCAGCACCAGCAGGATGACAGACGACCGCCCTAAGGCCCCTTCCTTGCTCGGAATTTGAGTGCCTTGCCTGAGCCTCTGGCTCTGGGAATTTCTCGGCCTCGCCCCTGGCATCGGACCCTGCTCTGCCAGAGCTTCGACGCCTGGAAGACTCCGGGTGCTGCACTGGACACGGCCCCGCAGGCGAGGTCCACTGACCTCTCGTGGGCATGGCCGGAGGAGTGTCCTGGGCAGGTGGGGTGATTCGGCCAGTCCCCTCCCCTCTGCTGCTGCCGCCCTTTCACCCCGCCCCCTTTACCCTCTCAGCTAGTGCTGGTTTCTAGGCCCCCCCAGCCCGCCACCTTCCCTTCAGCTCCAGGGCGCTCTGGCAATTTACTGAGGAAAGTGGGGGGGGGGGAATCAGCGGCGCAAGGCGCAGAAGCAGCGCTTGTCTGCGTGGCACCACCTGGAAATGAATGGAACCGAACTGGCCTCTGGCACGGTATCCCTCTGCCAGCTGCAGTCACTTTCTCTGGGCTCCGCTGCTGGGCGCCTGCTCCCTTTCTGTTCTCCACCAGGCCTGGCTAGCAGTGCGTCCACCACAGAGGTGCTCCCCTCCTCTTTCAGACTCTGCCTGCTCGGGTGTCTCCCTTGGTGAGTCTGATTCTCCCTGCCCAGAATTTACCCCTCCCTCACTCCCTGTATTAAGAAAGCCTCTGGACGTATCTCTAGGAATGAGAGGGACCTGCCCATCAGTTCTGTTAGATCCACTTGTGAAATGCCCAGACAGCATGTCCGAAGGATGGCAGACAAACCAAGGTGGAGTTCTGAAATTGTGGAGTTGCCCAGTCATGCCAGACCCCCGCCATTCATGCTACAGCTCTTAAGTGGTGCCACCTACACAGTTTCGAGTCCTGGGGGAAACTGGGCATGGAGCTGTGGCTTTGCTGGCCTCTTGTTCTGACAGGAGGAGGTGGCCGGCACTCCAGAGCACAATGAGGAAATGGCCTAGTGCCAGGCTGGGATTTAGAGAAGGCTGGCATCCTGTGATTACTGCTGCCCATTTACAAGTTGAGTGGGAAAGAACTTCTGTCTCATGGAAGAGCCAGCAGGGGTGGCAACGACCCTGAACATTGTGACATACCTGCAAAACGGAGCACAATTTGAATACCCGAAAAACCTCTCTATGGGGCAGTGGCGGCGGTCTTCTGTAAACTCAGGGGTCTGATTCTTTCCAGCTGAGTTTCTATCATCAGGGTGGCTTCAGGATGCAACCGTCCCTGGCAGGCTCAAAGTTGCAATCCCTAGAAGCCTAAAATGGCTTCACAGATCCTCCTTTGGCCATTATCCAGACCCCCAATGCAGCCTCAGCGCCGTCACCAACCGTCCTCTCCTTTTTAGAATGAGAGTTTTAAGACGAGGTTGGGCAGCCACCTATGGGGGTGCTTCAGCTTGGGTCCTGAACTGGGCAGGGGGCTGGACTGACGGGCTTCCAACTCTGAATTTCTATGATACCACCCAACTGAAACTCACACATGAGAATTTGCCCTGGAAGCCCACTCTCTCAATCCCAAGAAGGAATGTTATGGTTAAAAGGAAACTGAAACTGAAAAGAGAAGGTCAAATTTGTTCAACTTTAAGATTATTTTAAAATTCTGATAGAAAGTATGCACCCAATTTAAAAATGTGCAAACAGGATAGTAGAGGTTGTACAGTAGTGGAAAAGCAGAATAGAGGGAACTTTGGGGGAGGGATCATGAATGCTGGCAAGGCAAGGGGAGCTTGTAAGGGCCAGGCAAAAGCACCACCCCCCAAATCAACCAGGAAATTCAGGAGGGGCTTCACAGATGGGCAGTATCTGTCGGGGATTTTGCAGTTAAATCCTGGGCACTTACATTGGACTATGATTGTAGGTCTGCAAATGCATGAGAAGTGAGAAAGTTGGTGGGAGGGAGAGGACAGCGCTCAGAGAGGGAAAGGGTTGTGAAAATGTTTCAGAAGAACTAACAAGGGGGGCAAATGGGGCCACTGAGGAAACTGGGTCTAAGGAACACCTGTATGGAAAACTGGTGAGAAAGGATGGGTCTCTAGGGCCTCCTGAAGGAGTGGAGGTTTGTGGGAGATACCAGAACAAAAGAGTGTCCGTGGCATATGTCAGAAATAAAAGGAAAGCCCAGGAGGGTGTTGGTCCACTGGGAGCAGAACAGGCTGAATGGGTGCTGGGCAGGACGGTACTTCTTAACTCCTGGGTTGCCAGATGGAGCCCAGGATGGTGGTCCTCATGCTGCTGGGCGTCAGGATGGTCTTGGGTAGGATAAGAGAGAACTTGGTGACTTTAAACAAATTCAAGTCCCCAGGGCCCAATGAATTACATCCTGGGGTATTGAAGGAACCAGCGGAGGTGATCACAGAACCTCTCTGCGTAGTCACTAAGAAATCTTGGGAAACTGGCAAGGTCCCAGAAGACAGAAGGGGAGCAAATGTCATCCCCACCTTCAAATAGGGGAAGAAGAAAGGAAACTATAGACACGGTAGCTTGATTTCTCTACTGGTAGAAGATTCCAAAAGATCTACGTAGGCTTAAGCAGTACACTGAAATGAATACGCTGGAATTTAACAGGGAGAAATATAAAATTCTAGACACAAAAAATGAAGGTCACAAATATTGGACTGGGGAGACCTGACTTGGCAAAAGTACATATGAAGGGATCCAGTGTCCCCAAGCAGGGCTTAATCCAGCAATGCGGCGCAGTTGCTAAAAAGGCAAATGCCGTCTTAAGGCGCATTAACAGGACAGTGCAGAGTCTAGATCATGGGAAGTGATTGTTCCCCTCTGCCCCGGTCAGACCCCATTTGGAGTCCTTTTCCCAGTTCTGGGCACCACAGTTCAATAAAGACAGGGACACAGCGGGATGGGTTGAGAGGAGGGCTACCAAGATGGTGACGGTCTAACGAGGAAATGGGCATGTTGCGCTCACTGTACAGAAAAGACGTCAGAGCAGAGGCATGATAGCCATCTTCAGAATCCTAAAGTTGTACAGAGGAGGGAGTGGACTGATGCTCGGTTGTCCCAAAGGACAGGAGTGGGATTGGTGGGTTAAAACTACAAGGAGGTTCAGGCTAAATACTAGAACGTCCTGATGGCAGGAGCCATCATCTAGTGGACCAGGCTGTGGTCAATTCACCTTCGCTGGAGGTCTCCAACAGAGATGCTCTAGTGCATCTGGCACCGAGCAGACAGTTGACCTAGGAGACCTCTGCAACCTCTCTTCCGGCTCTTATGATTGATTCCATGGAAATTAATGGACCAGATGGCAAGACTCACCCACAAGCTATAAAGAAATCTTATTTCCTAACACAAAGTCAGCCTCTTTACAAAAGAACAGGAAATTCAGCAGAGCACCACATAGGTATTCATGAGTTTTCTCAACCCTCTCCTGTCCCTTGTGTGTCAGAGAAAAGCACCTTGAAGAAAGATTAGAGGTTCAAGAAGGAGAAATCCAAAAGGCCTGCAAAGCAAGAAGGGACCAAAATCCCCTTGCCCAGGTCCCACAATGGCCAAGCCTGCTCTTCTGGAGGGGACTGGCTCCACTAAGGGAGAGCCGACATGGTCCCTGTCTGCCTAGACTAACCCCACCCCACCTGGATTTCTGCTCTTGTTCAGTGGCTTTCAGTTCTTCCCCACCAGCTCCCACCTGACACACACAGATGGGGCAGATCCACAGTGCTATCATCGTCATCAGTCATCACTGTGCTGCAGTTTGGCGGGGGGCGTGGGGGCAGGGCTGGCCTGTGGAAAAGGCTTAAGAGCAGGGAAACTTCATCCGCCACAAGGAGACCAAGGCCAGCCCTGGGGCCCCTAGGAGGGGAACTAGACCCCCACGGCCAGGATAATCGTGTCGATGCTGGGGGCACCGCACTTCCAGAGGCCCCCAGAAGAACCAAAGGGTGGGGAGGGAGGCTGGAGCAGCTTCCCCAGCAGGACTCCCGCATCCGGGGCTTTCTCGCCTGAGCACTGCGCCCAGCGGGCTCGGGAAACGGGGCGGCCGCAGTTCTCCTCCCGCTCTCGCGGCTGCAGTAAGAGACGGGGCGGCGGAAGTGGGCGCGGCGCTCGTCGGCCGCCCCGTTCCACTACGAGCTCCGCTGCTCTCGCTTGTGCTGGGGGTTTGGAGGGTGTGCAAAGGGGTCTCTTCGGGCGACGGACGGTTCCCGAACTCGAGGGCGGCGGCGGCGGCGGCTGCTGACCCCATCGCTCCTTTCTTAAAGCCCAGCCGAGGCTGGCCGTCCCGGGAACGTCCTGGATGCTCAGCCAGCGGGGCCGGAGCCGCCCCGAGCTCTCCTGACGGAACCGGCTCACCGGGCGCCCGCAAGGAGGCAGTGACAGCCTAGCTATCGAACAGAACCTCCCCGCTCAGAGGCAGTCTATCCTCCACGAGCGGGGCTAATTTTACGTCCCGCGTGGACGTTTCGGAGAGGAGACTTGGCCTGTTCTGGAGCCCAGCGTTGCGCCTCGAAGCCCCCTTCCCCCCCCGGCCGAATGACAAAGCTCGGTGAGGAAGCCCCGTCGGGCTCTCTCTGTCTCCCATCTTCCAACAGGCAGCGCCCGAAAGCCTTCCCGGGCCACCCGCTCCCGCCTCGCTTGTGGAGCCGGGCGGGGGCCCCTGCTCGCGACCCTCGCCAGGCCTCCCTGCCGCCCCCGCGACGGAGTTCCCGCAGAGCTGCAGCAAGGCGGAGGCACCGCCGCTCGCTCCCCGGCCTCTGTCGCCGGGCCTGCCCGGCAGCCGGGAAGCAAGAAGGCGCGCCCGTCGCCCCCGCGCCACAGCCCCCTTTGTTCCCGAGAGAGGCCCGACCCCCTTCCCTTCCCTTCCCTTCCCTTCCCTTCCCTTCCCTTCCCTTCCCTCGGCTGACCTGCTCCGTCCAGCCGCTCCGTCCGCCGCTCGCAGGCCAGAGACTAAGGGCCGCCCCGGCCGGCCTCTTCATCACCCCGCCCCCGTCCTGACGGGGCCTGGCCGGGGGCGTCCTAAGAGCGGCGGTCCAGCCCAGGGCGGAACTGAGCGCGATGCCCCTCGGAGGCGGCGGGGCTTTTCGACAGCAGCCGGCCCCGAGCGAGGGAGCGCGGCGGGGGCAGCCAGGAGGGTGTGGGGCAGCAGCGGGAAGGGGAGCGAGCGGAGGGTCCGCCGCCCGCGGGCCCGGGAGGGCGGCCTCTTCTGCCGCCGCGGCGGAGTCGCCTTCTCGCCACGAGCTGCCCGGCAGCGGGCGGGCGGGCCGGCGGACCGGCGCTCCTACCCACCCTCCTGCAGGGCATCTCTGGAGTCTGCGCTTCGGGGCTTCTCAGAGTCGTTACTTGCAGCCAACCCGAAAGCTTGGGGGCGGTTCCCTCTGAGGCCCCAGGGAAAGATATTGTGCGGAGGGGTGAGCAAGGTGGGCAGCTGGGCGTGCCCCTCCTTTCAAGGGGCCTGAAGGGCAACCCAGCCGCTGCCCTGCCAGGCGCTGTCTGTC